>NW_006160045.1:3920972-3993468 GCF_000334495.1 Tupaia belangeri chinensis
ATATATATATATATATATATAGGTCCCATGGGCATCCAGGGTTCAAGTCCTAGCCCCAGCACTTCATACACCAGGCACATGGACATGCCCAGGATCTTGATTGGATGGAAAGGGAGGAAAACAGATTACAGCATGACCAGTCCCCACTGTGAGATGCCTTCTTTCTCTTTCTCCTCTTTTTCTCTCTCTCTTTCCATCACACACATGCCCATTGTCATACTAAAATAAAACATTATTTTTTAAAGGTTTTTGCCATAGGGCACATGCACTTGCAGAAGAGAGACAGTGAGAGGGAAAGTGAGAAATCGCCCCTCCCCCAAGGGGAATGGCAGTGCCATAATCCTCTCTCCTCCGTTATTTTCTTAGGATTTGGGGCATGGACGCACATGCACCCAGCATGACTTTCAAAACAAATACTTTTTCAAACCTTGGGATGATTTGAGAGTATGCAGGATTCATGGGTTAGACTACCTCTCATTAACTCTTCCATTCTTAAAATGTCCCACCCTCTCTCCCTTTCCCCATCTGCAGTCACTGAGAAGAAAACAAACAAACAAAACAAACAAAAAAAAAAACTCTTGAGTTACAAGAAAAGGCCCCAAGGAAAACTGGAGTCAGCAACAATATACCTGTTATTCACAGATGACCGGGGTGGTCTTTGTGCTTTCGATTCCGAAGCCAACACTCACTCATCTTCAGATCAATGTTGAGGCTTATAGAGTAGAAAGACTGCTAAAACTTGAAGAGTGAACAAATACCTAAGCCAGAAAGAAAGACAGGTGTTCTGACTGAGGCTGGGTTCAAAAGCCCAAACAGTCACTCAAGGCATTGGAAAAGAAAACAGTTCAGCCAGTTGTTTTGCATCATGTGGGCACAACCAGACAGTGGATTAACCTTTTGTTTTTAAAGCCAGGTAAAGAAGCTTTGTGTGGGGACAATCTAAGTCTGCTAAGCTTGCCACATGGTCGCCCAGCAACTGAGAGTTCATCTCCCAGCCGGAATTTCCCCGTTCCTTTCCAGGGGACCAATTGTAACTCAGCTGGAGTGGTGTGTGCTTGGAAGGCAAGACTCTGTAAACCAGGGGGCCCCTCCCCTTTGTGGAAAGGTGGCTTTCATTTTTCCAAGTTCTCACATTCCTAAGATGGTCTGGGGAGAGTGTGTCTACCTACGCACATCCTGCTGAGGAAAGACAAGACAGCAAGCTACTGTTTCTTTCTGGGACTGTGTGAAAAATATCTCACTATTCCCTTTTATGCAGCACAGAGGACCCTAAATACCCATTTCTAGGGAAGGAGGGCTATGCCGCTCATACCGTGGAAGAAAGCAAAGTCATAGAGATCCGATGTCTGGCTTTCCCAGCACCTCTCTGGGGAAGTTTTAGAACACAGCACTAAAGAAATCTGCGCAGCTTTGTTTCATGAAAAAGAGGGATCTTAGGGGCCCCTCTCCCACCCCATCAGAAACCAAAGTTTTCAGGGAGGGAGGAAGAGGCCGGAGAAGCCTGGGCTTGCCCCTCTGCCTCTTCTTTCTCTGTAGTCTGTCTCTACCCACGGGCTCTGTGAACTCCCGACAGAGGCCTGTCCAGGCTACAGTCTGTGCCCACAGGGAGATTCTACCTGGATTAAGCCAAGAACTCATAGGAGCTGTTCTGTCTGTTTTCACGAGAAAAGCAAACATGTGATAGAGAACGTGGAGAATAAGTCTCATAAACAGGATCAGAGGAAGGGCAGGCGGAGAGAGAATGATGATTAGCTGCCCATGTCTTGCCAATTATCATATGCTCTGTTTATGTTTTCAGCAAGTGATTTTCCACTCCTGGTGGAGTGGCCTGTGAGGGTCACCGAGACTATCCCTCAGGCACGGGAAAAATACAGACCCAAACAGAAGCAGCGTCTGCCCACTGGCCGGGGTGCCAGCACATCGGAGTTGACACTTTCTGCATGGGGTTTTTGCCTTTAGGTATTTTCAAACTTCTGTCAGTGCTGAACACGAGGATCTCGGTGCAGCCTGGGAAATAGGACAGCTGGGTGCTCCTCCCTGCTGTCTGCTGTCCTCGCCTGAAGTTACTACCCTTCAAAACACCTGCCTGGTTGATGGCAAAGATAGAAACACTGTCTCTTCCTCAGGGGAGCCTTTCTTGATTCCCCCAGACAAGCTTCTCTCAACGTAGTATACTTTTCCTTCATAGTACTTAATACAAGTATAATCAAGCAATGAATTGAATTGCGTGCTTATCTATTTAATATTTGCCTCTCCACTACAATGAACATTTTTTGAGATGGAGAGACTCTTGCAAATCTAGTTTATTTTCAGCTACTAGAGGAGAGCTTAGGAGGCAGTAGGCATCCAATACCTACTTGTGAGATGAATGAATGGATGAATGGATGACTGGCATTATCCCCAAGAGGACACTGTTACCCAGGACAGGATGCAGGCCCATTGCCCGTGGCTAGCTCTTTCCCAAAGTTGTTGAATAGCATGAGGAGAGCGAAGGCTCAGAAACCCTCCTCACCAGGGTTCACATCCCAGTTCCACACTCACCAACTGTGCACTGTTGGCAAAGTTGAATAGAGGTGATCCTCAGCTTCTTTGCCTGTAAACGAAGATGGAAAAGGCACCCATTTCAATGACATACTGATTTCATGGTACTTAGCTCAGTATATGGCACATAACAGGTGCTCAATAAACCTCAGTTTCCTTGGGAGGAGGGAAAATAGACTGGACATCGGCAATAAACACAAGGGGGCAGCTGAGAGGGTCATAGCCCTTCTAGGAGTGACGTCTGGCTTAGCATGTACACGTGAAGCATAAATAAGAACCTGCAAAGAAAAGGACTGTGGCAAGAGCACCCCACCTGTTCCTAGTTAAAGAGAAAGTGAACTCCCTGAAAGAGATGGGACTGTGATTTTTCAAAAGCAGAGGATCGTCCCTCAATAACCTTACCACATCCCAGAAGCAAACCCAGGAAGACAGCCACGGGTGTCCATGTCCAAAGGACGGAGCTTGGCATGTCCATGCCCCCTAGGTCTCTTCCCTGATTCAAGACAAGACTTGCTCTGACCTGAGAAGTCTCATCTCCCAGTCTCTACAGAGACAAGGAGTGGAGGATGCAGCCTGGACAAAGAAGGGGGTAGGATGGGAAGATAAGGTATGGGCACACATCAGGAAGTCAAGTGGCCAAGCAGGTCAGGAGAGCTGGGAAGAAGTGTTGGGACAGGTCTGAGGGCTGGCCCTATGACCATATGTCACCCTTGGAACGTACATGTTCCTGTCTTTAAAATAGGGCTGGGAGGGACTAGCAGATGGTGTAATGTTACATCACTGGACTCCACGTAGTTGACTGGGGTTCAAGTCCCAGACAGCTTGAAAGTCATGTCAGGTGCGTGTGGTGAGTGCCCAAAATCCCGAGAGGAGAGTAGAGGAGAAAGGATTGCGGCATGGCCATCCCCTACCCCCCAGGGGGTGATTTCTCACTTTCTGTCTCTTGTCTCTCTGGCGAGCACTTGCACCCTATAGCAAAGTCTCTTTAAATAAATAAATAAGGCTGGGAGAGACCGAGGCAATGAGGATGCCCTCCCACTCACTCATCATTCTTCTCCTGCTCCTGTAACTGACATTGATCAAGACTCCACTGCAGCAAAGTGCTAGGGACAGAATGGTGGGCAAAGTGCATAGTCCATGGCCTCCAGAGTCCAGGCAGAGAGAAAGACTTTCCTGTAACAGCCACAGCCATGAAAGATCCTAAGCGTTGACAAGTGATGGGAAGGAAAGGGGGTGGGAACTGCCCAAGGGTGTGACATCCCTTCCCCCTAGGCTGACCCCTGGGCTGACTCCCTTGGCACTCCTTTTTTCAGTGATTTTAATGTCCTAGGTGTCAACCTTTTCCTCCCTAGGAAAGAAAAAGAGCAGGAAGCCAGAGTCTTGTGTCTGGACGCTGCAGGTATCTGGGTCTCAGACCTAAGACAGCTCTGCCAAGCTTGAGTACAGGGGCACAGGGCTACAGTCCAAGAGCCCAGAGGGCCCCTTGCTCCTGCTCCATACTCCTGAGAGAGAATGAAAATAACACTGCCTCCTTAAGTGCTTTGCACACCCTGGAGCCCTTAAGAAAGGCCTGTGGACCAGATATTATTACATGCTCCATTTCATAGATTCAAAAACTGAGGCTCAGACCATGTCAGAAATCCTGCCAAGGTCTCACAATTGCTCAGAGGTACACCTGGGATGTAACTGTAGTGCCCACTCACCTCATTCCCCTGTGTGCATCCCCTCCTGCTTGGAGGTTTCGTGCCCCTTCCCCGACTCCTCCTGGCCTACCTGCAGCCAGCTGCAGCCCTGTCCTGGGTTCATGAGCAAAAGCCCAAGACTTTCAGAGGTAGGCACTGGGGGCTGGGGTGTGGGGTTGGGGAGCAAGCACTGACTCAAATGCCCTTGGCTGAGGGCAGGAATTTCTAGATCCCTCTTCTTTTCTGGCAGCAACAAGTGTGAGGGTCCCCCTCTTCCTGCCCCATCCGTAGAAACAGGGCGCTGCAGAGCAGCTGGCAAACACAGAAGCAAACACCTGTGTGCCAGATATTACAGCTGCATGTGTGAAACGTGATCTGTCTGCAGTGCCTGTCACATGCCACGTCCAGTTGTACTGGGGGCAGGTTGGAAGGGAATCCATTGAAGAGAACTTTCTGTGGCAGCATTTCAAAGCATAGACACACACCCCTCCCTTTCCCCCCACCCCTGGCATTTTATTTGCTTCTCTTCTTTCCAGCTGAGTTTGCCTTTCACTAACCCTGGAGCAGGGACAGTGCTGAGAGCCGAAGCCTCTGCATAGCGACACTCACGACACAGCAATAATAAAGCTACTCCGCACTCCCAGGTCTTTTCATCTTCAAAGCAGTTGTTTAACTGCTTGCTCCAAGGCTGCACATCTGGCTGAAATGTTTGTGGATCCTGAGTTAGTGGGTTACCTTCAAAGCTAGCATCCCTGGGGGACACCTGGAGGCATCCTGCAGTTCGATTCAACATCTCCTGCCTGGTGGGGTCTTCTCATCCCATGGCTGTTGACATATTCTATTCAAAGGCCCAAGTTCTTCACCTGGTTTGCAGAGACATGCTTATTTTCTGCCAGAACCACTTTTGGGGGCTTTGGTTGATGTTAACAATTAGCCTGCATATGGAAAAGGGAAAAAGATAGGACACTTTATAGGTGCTACAGAGGAAGGGAGGTCGAAGGAGGCAAGAAGAAAGGAATCAATTGTTTCTGAATGGTAATTTGCAGAATGTCTTTTCCTAGTAGACAGCTTTGCAGTGAGATGACAAGTGTTCACCTACAACAATGAAATTTACCACGATGGAATAGGAAGTAGGAAATAAAATTAAAAATGGGAGAGTATAGCTCAAATACGTCCATCTACCCCCGAATGCCACATGATACTTCAAACTTCTTGGGGCTTTGGCTGGGCCAAGAAATGTGAGATGGTCATTGCACGTAACAGACACCTGCCTCATCAAACCCAAATGCTTTACGTGAATTATCTTATTTACTCATTCGGTCAGCTTATACTTATTCACTCAGTCTTTACTATAACTTTCACAGTAGTTTCTATTATCACCCATTTACAGGTGGGAAAGTCGGAGACTCGGGAAGCAAAGGAATTTGTAAAAGATCAACCATGTAGTAATTGATAGAGCAAGCTCTGAGCCCAGAACTGAGATCTGGGGCTCAAAGTGAATGAATACGCCAGATCTCTGGTTAATTCTCTGCATATCCCTAAGATATCAGGTTCAGGTAGTGGAGGCTCAGGCTCAGGAGGGGGAATGTAGACTTGACCCTCCACCCTAGACAGACTTCAAGAAACTTCAGATTCATATTTTCCAAAGTTTTTGCTTCTCTTTCCTCAATTTTCCTTCCAAGTAAAAATGAAACGAAATAAATGTTTAATTGCAGGTATCATTTTTCATGGATCAAATATCTATCCATTTTTGCTTCTACTGCTTTGAAAAATTACTCAGAGACCACATCGGGCCCCTCACTGCACGTCATCTCCAACGTCAGCCTTGTCACCATCACGCGGCACCTTCTTGGTCCTGGACAGAATGTAATTTTCACTTGCCCATGGAAAATCAATATGGAAAGGCTCTAATTCCCCAGATTTCGATTTTTCAATAAAAAAGTGAAAATGAAACTCTGCGGGATTGCAGCCAAAATGGTGTCCCTGAGCCAACCACAGTCTGGAGGGAGACTCACCAAGAGTTTCAGGGAAAAACAGCAACTTTTCACATTGTTTTCCTGATATGACAGACACATTAGACAGGAAAGGGGGCAAATGGAGGCTGGTGAGATTTAGCAGTACTCCTTCACAGGAGGACTCACTCCAAAAAAGTTGTGCAAAATTCAGCTGTCCTGAGCTGTTACAGATGGGTAATGTAGTAAGAAGAAAAAATCTTAATTTTGGAATCAAGACACAAATGAATTAAAATCCTATCTCCATCATAGAAGAGTACCTCAAGGGACCAGCAGATGGCGGAGTGGTTGCGTCACTGGACTCCCACATGCTCGACCATGGTTTGAGTCCCAGACCCCCCAGCTTGAAACTCATGCTGAGCATGTATACGTGCGTGCCCAAGATCCTGGGAGGAGAATGGAGGAGGAGGGATTACGGCATGGCCATACCCCCCGGGGGGGTGGATTTCTCCCTCTCCCTCTCACTGTCATTCTCTCCCACAAGCACACATGCCCTAAGGCAAAAACCTCTACCAGAAAAAAAGAAAGAAAGAAAGAAAGAAAGAAAGAAAGAAAGAAAGAAAGAAAGAAAGAAGAAAGAAAGAAAGAAAGAAAAAGAAAGAAAGAAAGAAAGAATACCTAAAAATGTTTATGAAGAAATAGAATTAAAGTCCAAACTTATTCTGGTGCAAAATTTTTTTTGAGATCCATACATAATTTCTTCATGATATGATTATGCATAACATTTCCATGAACTTTTTGAAGACCCTTCATATATAGCGAATTTCCATTTAGCAGCTCTAAACTTATTTCTTCAACCCAAGGGAGGAAACGAGAAGTTGAAGTTGATTGAGTTCTTGTTGATATGAGAATCCACAAGACATGTGATTGCAGTGAAGGTGCCCTGCATGTTGCCTGACTCAGCGTGGACTTTCAATGGGGCCAGTTTCCTTCCTGCCTGCTCCTGCCCTCTCCTTCCCTATCACTTAGGCTAATCAGCTGCCACCCTTCGGTACATAGTGTTGTCAATGGAGGATCATGGTGAACTATTCAGTTACCTACCCTGGGACTTCCTAAGCCACCCATGATTGTATCAACCATTATGAAAATGTCACCACCAATCTCCAAACTCTGCAACTAGAGACCCTCCAAAACAAAACCACGAAGAGTTCCTTTGCATCTCCTACCATGCTTGTTTTGACATTGAACCAAGAATAAGAAGAGCAACCCCCAGCGTGAGACCTCATACTGTAACAGGAACTGAGCTGCCTAGCTGCTGCATGCCCTGGGGCAGCTCCCCCTGAGCCAAGGACAGGGCCTGCCATCAGATGTGCGAGTCCTAGGCCACTGCCACATGATCCTGGGCGGGTCATGTAGCTTCTGGGTGCTTCAGTGTCCTCAGCTGTCAAGCAAGTTAATAATAGTGAGGCATGCTCTGACCCAGTGCAGTAGGGTTTAGCAGAGAGAAGCCACCCTAGCAAGTTCAATGGTGGGACAAAAAATAAGAGAAAACTCAAAATGGAACTACATAGCACTGAAGTTTATTATTTCAAGCTCTTGCTCCTCCCATGCCCCAACACAAAGGAAAAGAGATATTTAAAGCCACTGAGATGAGACACTGCACCTTCTCAAGGTTCTCTGGCATCTCTTTGCTAAGGACTGCTCAGTCTTATAAGTGGCTTTCATGCCACTTCCAGTCACTTCCAAACTTGTAAAGTGGAGGTTGTAGGGGCTAGGAGAACTGGAGAGAGGGAAGCAATGGAGACAGAACTGACTATTTCAGGGAACTACACATAGGATGAGAGTAACTGTCTCGCCTGCTCCCATCTCCAGGTCCAGCGGGACTATATCCAACAAGAGGGGAAATTCCCCATGAATTATCATCCTCAGAAAATGAGGGGTTGGATTCTAGAAAGGGACAAACAACTGATACCAAGTACAATATAATAACATTGCTGGGCCAGCAGGTGGCATGGTGGTTAAGGCAGCTGGATCCCACGCAGCTGACTGTGTGATTCGAGTCTTAAAACCAGAGGCTTGAAAAAGCATGCTAGGTGTATGTGCATATGTTCCCAAAATCCTTAGAGGAGGAGGGATTGAGGCTTGGCCATCTTTCCCGGGGGAGTAATTTTGTACTCTCCCTCTCCTTCTGTCTCTGTCTAGTGCATGTGCCCTATAGGAAAAAAAATGATGAATTTTTCTAGGAATACAAAAATAAGTATGTAAGTACTCCTCCCCACATGGCGGATAGAATTAGTAGAACATTTCTCTGGTTGATATTAAAAACCCAGCACCTGTAGGATAGTGTTTTCTGGCTGGGCATGGAGAGAGGGGACTGTTGACCACTGGTGGTTTGAGATTTTCTGATGAGGATGCCATTGGTAACTGAAGATTCAACTGAGAAAAAAACTGCCTAGAACACGCCATTGGGAGCAGCCTGTATACACAGCCTTATCTAACAGCATAAGTTGGAAACAACTTAAATGTCTATCAGTTTTCTACTGAATTATAGTATAGTACAATATCATCATTCCATTAAAGGCTACTTAAAATGTATTAAAAGGGGGAAAATGTGATAAAGATTTACATATTTTGGGCCACTCATGGCCTAAGTAGTTAAGGGAGCCAGATACCACACAGCCTACCAGTTAGAATCCCAGCTTTGGTGGCTTAAAAAACACACTAGACATGTGTGTATATTTTTGCCCAAAATGACCGTGACAGGATGGAGAAATGGAGGAGGGTTTGCAGCATGACCCACACCCTGTTGGGGGTTGCTTTTCCCCTTTCCCTCTCTCTCTGTCTCTTTCTTTCTCTGACAAGCACACATACCCTCTGACAACTGGAAAAAAAAATTTGATACAGAAAGATTCCCCCAAAATATAGTATGATATAAAGAAAACAGTTTATGCAAAATGTAATCCCATGTAGGCTAAAGCATGTCTCTATTGAGAAGGATCCTTGAGATGTTTACCAAAATGTTACCTATAGTTTCTTCAGAGGATGAGATCTTGAGTGATCATTTTTCTCTCTTCCATGTCCTCTCCTGTAGTATTTGACTTTTCATTTTTTTTTTTTACAAATAGTACTTACTATTTTTATTTAAAAAAAAAAAAAAACTGATAAAAATCTCTGTAGTATTTGACTTTTCATTTTTTTTTTTTAAAAATAGTACTTACTGTTTTTATTTAAAAAAAAAAAAAACTGATAAAAATCCATCTCTGGGGACCAGCAGTTGGTGTAATGGCTATGTTGCTGGACTTCCATGTAGTTGACTGTGGTTCAAGTCCCAGACCTGGTGGCTTAAACTCACACTGGGCTCATGTGCATGCCTGTGTGTGTGCCCAAGATCCCGAGAGGAGAATGGAGGAAAAGGGATTGAGGCATGGCCATCCCCCCTGGGGGGTAATTTCTCACTTTCTGTTTCTCTATCTCTCTCTATCTTTCTGGCGAGTGCACATACCCTATAGCAAGAAAACCTCTCAAAAAAAAAAAAATCCATATCTTAAAGAAGTAAAATTTCACCTTTTTATCTTGGTGAATATTTGTGAATAAACAGTGAGAAGGACATTCTTCATGATTTTCCAATTAATAGAGAATAAAGCTCTCTCTGATTTCATAAAATACTACGAAGAAGGGACATAAGTAAAATGCCAACAAAAAAAAATCTCCCTTGACTTCAAATCCTCTTTTGCAACTCCCTTGCAAAGAAAACCTACACATGTCTCATAAGGTCTGTTTTTACATTGCCATATCTTCCCTTTTTTCCTTTAGTACTTTTCATTCAAACCTGTACTGATCTTGTGTAATGTGTAAGACCTTCCTTCTGTTGGAAAGTCACCCCCTCCTCTGCTGGCGATGCTTTTTTCAGGTCTTTACCCAAAAAGAGTCATGAAAGCCAAGGTCACAGTGCAGACAAGTGGGCAGCCACTCACCCTGAGTACAAAGCATCTGGAGTTTTCACAGGGAAGCACATTTGCAAAAGTAGTACCTCCTCCATGTTCACGCACACTATCCCAAAGGTCACGTGGTATTCATCAGTTCAGTACATGCCGAGTGCCTACTAGGTGTTAGATGGTATGAGGTGCTGGCTCTACAGCAGTGAGCAAGTGCAGTCTCTATGTTCAGGGAACCTAATTATTATTAATTTTTTGGAGAGGTTTTTGAAATAGGGTGCATGCACTCGCCAGAAAGAGAGACAGAAAGCAAGAAATCACCCCCACCCCCAGGGGATGGCCATGCCACAATCCCTTCTCCTTCGTTCTCTTCTTGGGGTCTTGGGCACGCATGCACACGCACCTGGTGTGAGTTTAAGCCACTGGGCCTGGGACTCAAACCGTGGTCAACTACATGGGAGTCCAGCGATGTAGTCATTACACCATCTACTGGTCCTGAGGGAGCTTAATTCTAATGGGAGAAATTGGCTAAATACACACACACACACACACACACACACACACACACAGACGGGAAGGTAATAAGTGCTAGGCAGAAAGACAAAACAGGACAAACAAAACAGACTGTCACAGTGGCTTGTGCCATTTTAGTTGGAGTTAAAGATGATGGTGAGCAGAGCCCTAAGGGAAGGGAAGGAGCAAGCCATGAGGTCACCTGAGACAAGAACCTTCTAGGCAGGGGGGCAATATGTGCAAAGGCCCTGCAGCAGAGTTCTCTCAGCTAACACAGGAACTACAATCAGTCAGCCTGGCTGGAACGGAGAACCGGAAGGGTTTGGGGGAAGGAGATCAGTGAGGGGTGGAGAGGCCAGACGCTGCAGGGCTCTGTGGGCTACTACCATAAGAAATTGTAATTGTGCGCATCCCCAGTGGGATGGGAAACTCTAGGAGAATTTTAAGCAATTTGGTCTCACAGAGTGGAAGTTACTTTACTTGTTAATTTAGGAATAGAGTAGAAAAAAAGGTAAGGTATCAAATAAAAAATTAAGAGACATAATTAATTTTTGAAGAATTATTCTTATTTAATTTTATTTATTTATTTTAATTTGACCAGAGGGGGACAGCACAGGAGAGAGCAAGAGAAACAGGAAGTGAGAAAGCAATCCACCAAGTCCAGGACTCAAATCATGGTTGGCCATGTGGGAGTCCAACACCCTTAACCTCTATGCCACTTGCCAGCCTCTAAGAGACATAATTTTAAGAGAGAAAGAGAAATGATTATGTATGTTGTCCAAAAGGACTGCGAACACTGATGCATATTAGTAATTCTATTTCCTTTATGCCACTCCCAGGTATTCTCCAAAAAGCATTATAAACAACATTTAGCCAATGGCAAGAACAGAACTTGCCACGAGGCAACAATAGGAGCCTTAAGCAGAGTGGTAAATCCCTATGAGTAATAGGGGACTTCTTCCTTTTTCTTAGCCAGAGTTGAGGGCATTTCCTTCTCCTTTCTCTGAACTCACCTTAAAGATAAGAATGAGCCCAAGGCACACCCTGGGCTTGGGCATAGGATAATGAGCTGCAGCTTTCTTTATGTAAGTCCAAAACCACCAGTTCCCTGTTGGGGGTTGCTTTTCCCCTTTCCCTCTCTCTCTGTCTCTTTCTTTCTCTGACAAGCACACATACCCTCTGACAACTGGAAAAAAAAATTTGATACAGAAAGATTCCCCCAAAATATAGTATGATATAAAGAAAACAGTTTATGCAAAATGTAATCCCATGTAGGCTAAAGCATGTCTCTATTGAGAAGGATCCTTGAGATGTTTACCAAAATGTTACCTATAGTTTCTTCAGAGGATGAGATCTTGAGTGATCATTTTTCTCTCTTCCATGTCCTCTTCTGTAGTATTTGACTTTTCATTTTTTTTTTTTACAAATAGTACTTACTGTTTTTATTTAAAAAAAAAAAAACTGATAAAAATCCATCTCTGGGGACCAGCAGTTGGTGTAATGGCTATGTTGCTGGACTTCCATGTAGTTGACTGTGGTTCAAGTCCCAGACCTGGTGGCTTAAACTCACACTGGGCTCATGTGCATGCCTGTGTGTGTGCCCAAGATCCCGAGAGGAGAATGGAGGAAAAGGGATTGAGGCATGGCCATCCCCCCTGGGGGGTAATTTCTCACTTTCTGTTTCTCTATCTCTCTCTATCTTTCTGGCGAGTGCACATACCCTATAGCAAGAAAACCTCTCAAAAAAAAAAAAATCCATATCTTAAAGAAGTAAAATTTCACCTTTTTATCTTGGTGAATATTTGTGAATAAACAGTGAGAAGGACATTCTTCATGATTTTCCAATTAATAGAGAATAAAGCTCTCTCTGATTTCATAAAATACTACGAAGAAGGGACATAAGTAAAATGCCAACAAAAAAAAATCTCCCTTGACTTCAAATCCTCTTTTGCAACTCCCTTGCAAAGAAAACCTACACATGTCTCATAAGGTCTGTTTTTACATTGCCATATCTTCCCTTTTTTCCTTTAGTACTTTTCATTCAAACCTGTACTGATCTTGTGTAATGTGTAAGACCTTCCTTCTGTTGGAAAGTCACCCCCTCCTCTGCTGGCGATGCTTTTTTCAGGTCTTTACCCAAAAAGAGTCATGAAAGCCAAGGTCACAGTGCAGACAAGTGGGCAGCCACTCACCCTGAGTACAAAGCATCTGGAGTTTTCACAGGGAAGCACATTTGCAAAAGTAGTACCTCCTCCATGTTCACGCACACTATCCCAAAGGTCACGTGGTATTCATCAGTTCAGTACATGCCGAGTGCCTACTAGGTGTTAGATGGTATGAGGTGCTGGCTCTACAGCAGTGAGCAAGTGCAGTCTCTATGTTCAGGGAACCTAATTATTATTAATTTTTTGGAGAGGTTTTTGAAATAGGGTGCATGCACTCGCCAGAAAGAGAGACAGAAAGCAAGAAATCACCCCCACCCCCAGGGGATGGCCATGCCACAATCCCTTCTCCTTCGTTCTCTTCTTGGGGCCTTGGGCACGCATGCACACGCACCTGGTGTGAGTTTAAGCCACTGGGCCTGGGACTCAAACCGTGGTCAACTACATGGGAGTCCAGCGATGTAGTCATTACACCATCTACTGGTCCTGAGGGAGCTTAATTCTAATGGGAGAAATTGGCTAAATACACACACACACACACACACACACACACAGACGGGAAGGTAATAAGTGCTAGGCAGAAAGACAAAACAGGACAAACAAAACAGACTGTCACAGTGGCTTGTGCCATTTTAGTTGGAGTTAAAGATGATGGTGAGCAGAGCCCTAAGGGAAGGGAAGGAGCAAGCCATGAGGTCACCTGAGACAAGAACCTTCTAGGCAGGGGGGCAATATGTGCAAAGGCCCTGCAGCAGAGTTCGCTCAGCTAACACAGGAACTACAATCAGTCAGCCTGGCTGGAACGGAGAACCGGAAGGGTTTGGGGGAAGGAGATCAGTGAGGGGTGGAGAGGCCAGACGCTGCAGGGCTCTGTGGGCTACTACCATAAGAAATTGTAATTGTGCGCATCCCCAGTGGGATGGGAAACTCTAGGAGAATTTTAAGCAATTTGGTCTCACAGAGTGGAAGTTACTTTACTTGTTAATTTAGGAATAGAGTAGAAAAAAAGGTAAGGTATCAAATAAAAAATTAAGAGACATAATTAATTTTTGAAGAATTATTCTTATTTAATTTTATTTATTTATTTTAATTTGACCAGAGGGGGACAGCACAGGAGAGAGCAAGAGAAACAGGAAGTGAGAAAGCAATCCACCAAGTCCAGGACTCAAATCATGGTTGGCCATGTGGGAGTCCAACACCCTTAACCTCTATGCCACTTGCCAGCCTCTAAGAGACATAATTTTAAGAGAGAAAGAGAAATGATTATGTATGTTGTCCAAAAGGACTGCGAACACTGATGCATATTAGTAATTCTATTTCCTTTATGCCACTCCCAGGTATTCTCCAAAAAGCATTATAAACAACATTTAGCCAATGGCAAGAACAGAACTTGCCACGAGGCAACAATAGGAGCCTTAAGCAGAGTGGTAAATCCCTATGAGTAATAGGGGACTTCTTCCTTTTTCTTAGCCAGAGTTGAGGGCATTTCCTTCTCCTTTCTCTGAACTCACCTTAAAGATAAGAATGAGCCCAAGGCACACCCTGGGCTTGGGCATAGGATAATGAGCTGCAGCTTTCTTTATGTAAGTCCAAAACCACCAGTTGGGTCATATTTTATTTTTAGCACTGAGTTAATTTTTTTAATTATTAAGGCTACTGGTAAAATTTAAAATAACTAATACTTACTGGGTATCTCTCACAGACATTACAACTGTTTATAAATGTCACTCATTTATTTCTTATAACAACCTGCAGTTACTACTATTTCCCCCCATTTTGCTGTTCAGGAAACAGATTGAAGACTAAAACAACTTGTAACCTATTCTGTAGGTAGTTTGCAGAGCTGAAATTTAAATCCCTTTCTGACTAAACTTAAATCCTCTGTTCTTAGCCAGTAAGTTACACTGCTAGGTTACGATGGTGTCCACCAATCGATGCGTCACTCGCTGGATTCCAGCAGGGCTGTACCAGTGTGGATCCTAGTTGCTTGAGAGCTTAAAGGCTAGCAGGAAGCCAAGAAAAACACACGAACAAAAAGGGAAGAAGGGGGTGTTAAAGAGTGTAGCCCAGACTGCGAATGCAGGAGTGGCCAGCACCCCCCCCCCCCCCCCCCCCCGCCCCAAGGAAGGCTTTATGGAGCCAGAGGAGCATGGGCCAGGTGTCAGGAGGCTTGTACTTATTCCTCACTGCCATGAGCTGTACGAAGAGCCGGGAGCCTTCGATGAGTGAGCCCACATGCATGCTCGCACTCAGCATGGGCCAACGAGGCATAAGATTGCCTTCCACGGAACAGAAACTGCATTTGGACACCTAACAGCAACTGAGTTCCCAGCTCTAAGAAGTCTGGGACTTGGCAAGGTGGGCACACTTGGAGAGTTGTGTAGCCACTGCCGCCTATTGGGCTCTGAGTCTGACGCAGATGTCTGCATCTCTTCATTAGTGGATCTAATCCTCACTGCTCTGTGCAGGAGTTTCCCAGGTCACAAAGTTAAGTAAGGTGGTCAAGGACCAGCAGTTGGCATAATGGCTATGTCGCTGGACTCCCATGTAGTCAACCACCATTCGAGTCTTGGACCCGGTGGCTTAAACTCATGCGGGGTGCATGTACATTCCTGAGAGGAGAATGGAGGAGAAGGGATTGTGGCATGGCCATCCCCCCCCCCGGGGGGGGGTTCTCACTTTCTGTCTCTCTGTCTCTCTCTGTCTTTCTGGCAAGCACATGTGCCCTATAGCAAAAACCTCCCCTCATCCCCCAAAAACGTAAATTGGTCTAGGTTGATTCAAAAGCTAGAGTCTTAATCTGATGTGTACCTCATAATCCAGGCACTCGGAATATAAACAATGTGTGCGTGTGTGTGTTGTGTGTGTGTGAGAGAGAAGCTCATTGCACACAGAGGAAAGGGGTTTGGGGCTATTTTGTGCCTCTGAGTCCTACCTCTGTTTATAGAAGCTCCTTATAAAAGTTACCCTCAGAATAAAGGTTCTGCTCAAAGAAGCCTCAGGCTCGGCAGGCGTGTTAAGACTGGGTTTCCCATCAGAGCTACCAGGGCCATGTGGGCAGCAGCTGTACCCAGGGCCTCTGAGGAGGGCCTCTCCTAGCCCTGGGTGAACATTCACTCACCTGCTCACGTCCACCCACAAGGCTCGTGTCCAGTGAGGATTATCAGTACCAGCTTTCTGGATTCATCCTTGGGAGTGTCTCATCCCAACACTGGAGGCTCATGGAAAACTGTTGGCAATGATGAACTATCAAGACTTGATGCTCCCATATGCCCAGACCGCAGAGCAAAAAAGATTTGAAAGACTTTTTCTTTCGACAATTTCCTTTGACCTAGAAGACAATGACATACTAATTTTCAGTCTTGGAAATCCACACAACCATCCCCACACAACCATCATTATTGAGAACCTACAAGTCCTATTTGTTGTGAAAAAATAAAGGAAGAGAGAAAGAGATGATATTTATGATATCTTAATAAATGTAAAAGGGTTTGGGCCCATGGCCTTGTTGTTAAAGAAGTCAAATCTCACATGGCCAACAGAGCAGTTTAAATCCTGGCCGTGGGGGGTTGTTAAGCATGTCTGGTGTGTGTGCATGTGTGCCCAAGAGCCTGACAGGACAGAGAAGGGATTGTGGTAACATCACACCCCACTTAGGAGTGCTTTCTCCCTTTCTCTCCCTCTCTCTGGTGAGCACCACATACTTTCTAGCAATTAAAAAATGTTCTTAATATAAAAAGACTTGGCATATATTGTGTAACCTTACTGGCTATGAGTGGGAATCTAAATTTATTTGAGTTAACTTAAATCAAGCTTATCTGAAAATGTTGTTTCCCATGCATTTAAGAAGCACACAAACAAATATGATTCTCTTTTTGTAAAAGAAATCCACACAGTGTG
This sequence comes from Tupaia belangeri chinensis, assembly GCF_000334495.1. Lineage (NCBI taxonomy): Eukaryota > Metazoa > Chordata > Mammalia > Scandentia > Tupaiidae > Tupaia > Tupaia belangeri. Next base: position 3,937,658 of record NW_006160045.1, read on the forward strand.
GAGAAGTATCCTGAAAGACGTTAATCAAAATGGTGGTCGCCAGAGGATGAGAACGTGAGTGGCTTTGTTGTCTTCTGTCCTTGTTTTCTCTGTACTGTTTGGGAAAGGACCAGGGAGAGGCCCTGTTCTCAAGGAGACAGCATCTATAGAGAGCCTTGCACCTCTAAAGCAGACACCTATTTACTGGTGGAAAACTTTGTCCTACTGACACAGAGCACAATGAATCAGAGTACCTAACACAACCTACCAAAATGCCAGATTTCTTTGAAGGCTTGTGTGAATCCTTAAAGTCATGCCATTTTTGTATTATATTCCATGATACATTGTTTAAGCACAAAAGTATCCTTGGTTATTGATCATTAAGCAAAACTGATACTGCAGGAAAATACTCCACATCTATCCTCTCCATAGCCCCAGTGTAGACTATCAGGATTTCTATGACTAGGGCCTTTCTGAGCAGTAAGAAAGTGACAGTGGTGTCAAATTAAGATTCTATGCATGATTGGATTCTCTGCTATACTCTTCTGATCATGGGAGATTTTCTAGCAAGGGATGCAGGGCTCTTTAAATCTGGAAGAGCCAGTCAGGTTAATTTGAAATGGGCTCACTTCAAAAGTTTGAGAATCTTTCAACCAGGGTTTTTTTCTGAAATAACTTGCAGGGTCTAGAAAAATCTGCTGTATTAATAATTTCATTTTGAGGACCAGCAGTTAGTGGGCTATGTTACTGGACTCCCACGTAGTCGACCATAGTTCAAGTCCCAGACCTGGTGGTTTAAACTCACTCTGGACGCGTGTACGTGCGTGCCCAAGATTCCAAGAGGAAAATGGAGGAGAAGGAATTGCTGCGTGGCCATCCCTCGTGGGGGGGCGTGATTTCTTGCTTTCTGTCTCTGTCTTTCTGGCAAGCCCAACGCCCTATATCAAAAACCTCTCAAAAAAAAAAATCCATTTTGATCTTTGACGAGGTCCAGACCTTTGGCCCCTTGTAATTTTTTTAAAGAATTCTTTGTTTATTTATTTAATTTTACTTGTTATTGATATTATTATTATCTTTTAAATTTGACCAGCGAGAGAGAGAGAGAGAGAGAGAAGCAAAGGGAAAGTGAGAAATGATGAACTATCAAGACTTGATGCTCCCATATGCCCAGACCGCAGAGCAAAAAAGATTTGAAAGACTTTTTCTTTCGACAATTTCCTTTGACCTAGAAGACAATGACATACTAATTTTCAGTCTTGGAAATCCACACAACCATCCCCACACAACCATCATTATTGAGAACCTACAAGTCCTATTTGTTGTGAAAAAATAAAGGAAGAGAGAAAGAGATGATATTTATGATATCTTAATAAATGTAAAAGGGTTTGGGCCCATGGCCTTGTTGTTAAAGAAGTCAAATCTCACATGGCCAACAGAGCAGTTTAAATCCTGGCCGTGGGGGGTTGTTAAGCATGTCTGGTGTGTGTGCATGTGTGCCCAAGAGCCTGACAGGACAGAGAAGGGATTGTGGTAACATCACACCCCACTTAGGAGTGCTTTCTCCCTTTCTCTCCCTCTCTCTGGTGAGCACCACATACTTTCTAGCAATTAAAAAATGTTCTTAATATAAAAAGACTTGGCATATATTGTGTAACCTTACTGGCTATGAGTGGGAATCTAAATTTATTTGAGTTAACTTAAATCAAGCTTATCTGAAAATGTTGTTTCCCATGCATTTAAGAAGCACACAAACAAATATGATTCTCTTTTTGTAAAAGAAATCCACACAGTGTGGAGAAGTATCCTGAAAGACGTTAATCAAAATGGTGGTCGCCAGAGGATGAGAACGTGAGTGGCTTTGTTGTCTTCTGTCCTTGTTTTCTCTGTACTGTTTGGGAAAGGACCAGGGAGAGGCCCTGTTCTCAAGGAGACAGCATCTATAGAGAGCCTTGCACCTCTAAAGCAGACACCTATTTACTGGTGGAAAACTTTGTCCTACTGACACAGAGCACAATGAATCAGAGTACCTAACACAACCTACCAAAATGCCAGATTTCTTTGAAGGCTTGTGTGAATCCTTAAAGTCATGCCATTTTTGTATTATATTCCATGATACATTGTTTAAGCACAAAAGTATCCTTGGTTATTGATCATTAAGCAAAACTGATACTGCAGGAAAATACTCCACATCTATCCTCTCCATAGCCCCAGTGTAGACTATCAGGATTTCTATGACTAGGGCCTTTCTGAGCAGTAAGAAAGTGACAGTGGTGTCAAATTAAGATTCTATGCATGATTGGATTCTCTGCTATACTCTTCTGATCATGGGAGATTTTCTAGCAAGGGATGCAGGGCTCTTTAAATCTGGAAGAGCCAGTCAGGTTAATTTGAAATGGGCTCACTTCAAAAGTTTGAGAATCTTTCAACCAGGGTTTTTTTCTGAAATAACTTGCAGGGTCTAGAAAAATCTGCTGTATTAATAATTTCATTTTGAGGACCAGCAGTTAGTGGGCTATGTTACTGGACTCCCACGTAGTCGACCATAGTTCAAGTCCCAGACCTGGTGGTTTAAACTCACTCTGGACGCGTGTACGTGCGTGCCCAAGATTCCAAGAGGAAAATGGAGGAGAAGGAATTGCTGCGTGGCCATCCCTCGTGGGGGGGCGTGATTTCTTGCTTTCTGTCTCTGTCTTTCTGGCAAGCCCAACGCCCTATATCAAAAACCTCTCAAAAAAAAAAATCCATTTTGATCTTTGACGAGGTCCAGACCTTTGGCCCCTTGTAATTTTTTTAAAGAATTCTTTGTTTATTTATTTAATTTTACTTGTTATTGATATTATTATTATCTTTTAAATTTGACCAGCGAGAGAGAGAGAGAGAGAGAGAAGCAAAGGGAAAGTGAGAAAGCAAGCTGCCAGTCTGGGACTCAAACTGCAGTCAGCCATGTGGGAGTCCAGTGCCCTTAACTGCCGTGCCACTGGCTGGACCCACTGTTAGTCCTTTGGACTAAGGATTTATGCTTTTGCTTTTGATCTGTTTTCTGGCTTTTCAGGGACTGCAAAACCTGTTTGGCCATTCATGTGACCTTTGTTTCTAACACCCTTATGACCCAGAGGAGCCACTTTGTGACCAACAGCTGGCTGATGCTGCGGACCTAGAGCCAGAACACAGAACTGGCTGGCACCTTTGTCAAACTACAGTCAGTCCATAGCACCACACTTTATGGTGTGTGACTGCAGGACTAGTCAACTATACTCTGTCCCATTATACTGAGGAATGATTAGGGCAAGTTATCATGGACTTTGACACAAATGTCCACTGAAATGTCACATAAGATGTTGGGCACTTCAGGACAAGGAAACTTCCCTTATAGTAGGTTAAGCCTCTAAGAAGACTATTAGAACATGTGTGGTCGATTTTTATTTGTTAAATAACTACATATAAAAATAAATGAAGGGGCCAACAGGTGGCGTAGTGACTAAGGCACTGGACTCTCACTTGGTCGACCACAGTTTGAGTCCTGGACTCGGTGGCTTGAAAAATCATTCCAGGTGTGCGTGCGTGCCTAAAATCCCAGGAGGAGAATGGAGAAGGGATTGAGGTGTGACCATTCCCCCTGGGGGGTGATTTCTCACTTTCCCTGTCACCGTCTATGTCTGATTCTCTTCAGCGAGTACACACATCCTATGACAAAAACCTTAAAAAAGAAAAGAAAAAAAAAAAACTAAATGAATAAAACATACATGAAGCCATCTGAAACTATTCCAAATGCTTTGTGCTCTGCCTGATACATAGTGATAGTCAGGATGAACTAAAGTAATATGACCTTTTGGGGGGCTAGATTGTTTAGCAGTTGGTACAGAAGGCCTTGGTAGCAGAGACGCCAGGCAGAAATACTGCAGTCACCTAAGCATTTTCATAAAGATGGTGATAATAGAAGGATGAAAGTAACACATCGTCGAAAGCACAGAACTGTTGCTCCTCACACACTTGAACTGTTATTGATATCTGAAATCACCTGGTTTGAAAAGAAAGAAAAAGGAAACAAAAAGTTTTCTTTAAATTGGATTTTTAAGCTGGAAATGTGCTGTTTCTAGAAGAAGATGATAAACTGCCAAGTGACTTGGGAGAAGGTTTTCTGGAAGAAGCTTTCTTTGGATCAGTATTAGTTAAAAATGCATTTAGCAGGGCCTGACGGAGGTGCAGGGGTGAGGTATGATGCTCTGTGAGGCTGCCCTGCATGAGAAGGTTCTGGGTTCACCTCCACAGATTTCTCTGAGTGTGCTAGACATGGAGATGCTCATGATCCAGACCTGGCTGAGGCTGCGGATGGCTCGCTGTGCTGGCATCCTGTTGGGGTGCTGTCCCTCTCATTCATGAAAGAATATATAAACTTAAAAAAAAAAAAAAAGAAAGAAAGAAAAGAAAAAGAACACTAGGGGACCAACAGATGGTGTAACGGTTGCTTTGCTGGACTCCCACGTTTGAACTGCTGTTCGAGTCCTAGACCCAGTGGCTTAGACTCATGCCAGGGGTGTGTGCATGTGTGCCTGGGATTCTGGGAAGAGAGTGGAGGAGACAGGATTGCAGTGTGGTCTTCCCCCCCGGGGGCTGATTTTTTGCCGTCTCTCTGTCTCTCCAGTGAGCACACACACCATATAGCAACATTTTCTCTATTAAAAAACAAACAAAACAAAACAAAAACACCAGGGTAGCTTTTGGCATGGTGATTGAGGCAGCTGGATCCCACAAGGCCAATTGAGAAGTTTGAATCCTAGACCCAGTGGCTTGAAAAACATGCTGGGTACATGTGTGTGCATGCCCAGAGTCCTTGGTAGAAAATGTAGAAGAAAGAATTTCGGTGTGGCCCTCCCCTCAAGGGAGCTGATTTCTCACTTTCCCTCTCTCTTCCCCTCTATTTCTCTCCAGTGAGTGCATGTGCCCTGAAACAAATTAAAAAAACAAACAAATAAACAAATAAACATGGCTACAGGTAACGAAGATATGGCTATAGGGGCTATAAGAAACAGGATCTTATTTTTCTCACATGACCAGAAAGTGTGGAGGTTGCAGTCAGAGCAGGTACAATTACTCAGTGATGCTCTCGGAGACCCAGGTTCTTCCTATCATTCTACTCTTCACTCCATTCCTAACAGCAGTGTAGGATTTCCTGCTCGCTCACTGAGTGTAACTTGTCTCTCTTGACATCTGCATTTTAGGGATAAGAGCAAAAAAGATAAAAGGAGAGCATTTTCTTTGTAAAGCTTTGCTGTTTTACTTACGAAGTACAAGTTCTCCAAGGCATTCTTCCCATATCTCATTGACCAGAACTGGAATGGATTCTACCAGCTGTACCGAGGCAGAGAAGAGGATGACTGTTAGTCAGCTGTATTGCCATCCCGTAGAAAGTCGAGGCTAAGTACAGAAGCCCAAGGAAGACAGAGATGTTGAGTGAGCAATTACCAGTATCTGCCACAGTGACGGAGACCTGGCAAGGAATTTCAAGACCTACATAAAAACTCAGGGTCCATGTACCAAACATAGTCTGAATAATTTTTCACTGCATTCACAGCCATCCTGTGGCTGCAATAACATGGCATCTGAACAAGGGCAACTGAGTCCCTAGGTCTACAAAGCCTGTGACCTGAGTGAGGAAAGGAAGGAGATTACAGTCGTATCCTCTTTATTCCATTCTAATGGTGCCTAAAGAAATCATCGGCTACATTCCCAGGGAGAAGGCTCCACCATTTGGCTCATGTTTGAATACATAACTTCTACGTATGGCCACCCCTGGGTGTTGCCCAGAGTGATGAAGAGGGGTCTCATGCCTAATCTTGGGAGAATAGAGTAGAGGGTTGTTCGAACTGGGCAACAGTGGAGGGTGAATCCCATCTATCAATATATGGCATTGAAGGGAGAAAAAAGAAAAAAAAAAAACAGCACAAAAGTTAAGTGCACAAAGGCCAATCAATGAAATTGCTCTCTCACATATAAGCAACAGAGCTATAAAAAGAACTTCAAGTGGTTTGGGGGCTAAACCTTTGCAGTACATTCACCCAAGACATGATCTCCGAATTAAACTCTCAACGTTTTATGTAGTGTCATTTGGATGTGTCCTCATCTTACCCCCATCAGGTCCAAATAATCCTGCCCTATAGCAAATAGCCAAGCGCATGTACGCAGAGATCGTGAAATCTTTTTCAGAAAAAGAAGCTCCACCACCAGCCTGTATTTCTGAAGCAGCAGTCACATAGCCAGCCAAAGTGAAATTAAGAAATTTGCATGCTATTTATTAATATCCTCCTTGTCTGTCAAGCAGCCTTCAAAAACATGTTTTCCTCCTTTTGAAAGAAGCAAATTGTAATGAGCTCATTCACACAAAGAATCTCAGACCAGGCTATGTTTTTCCATGGGTCTGCGAAGGGAAAACTTCCAGGAGAGGGACGTGAACCAACCAATGCATTCTCCTCTCTGTTCTAACACCTAAAACCATTTTTCCTACATATGGTGACTCATATCTTGTCTACAAAATGGTTTCCTCCCCAACATAATCTCTCTGGAAACCAAAAGGGTCATTCCAAATACCCCACTATGCCTTAGTGTTTAAAAAGTATTGATTTGTTAGATGGGATAAGGATATTGTGGATCTGGGAAAAAAACATCCTTCTGTGTTGAACATACACAGTGAAGCATTTAGAGATAAAATGTACTGATATTTGTCATTTTAAAGTACATTAGCATATGTCAAAAATCGATCAAATATACTAAAATGTTAACAACTGACACATCCAGGAAATAGGTTGGGTCAGTGTCCATTACACTTTTCCCTCTATTGTTTTGTATGTTCAAATATTTTCATAAGAAAAGCCTAGGGACCAGCAATTGGCATAATGGCTATGTCGCTGGACTCCCATGTAGTCAACTGCAGTTTGAGTCCTGGACCCAATGGCTTAAACTCACACCGGGCGCATGTATGTGCGTGCCCAAGATCCTGAGAGGAGAATGGAGGAGAAGGGATTGCGACGTGGCCATTCCCGCTGGGGGGTGATTTCTCGCTTTCTGTCTCTCTCTCTCTCTCTGTCTTTCTGGCGAGCGCACACACCCTATGGCAAAAACTTCTCAAAAAAAAAAAAAAAAAAACCCACAAGCTCTACATCAGAGTACGTTTTCCTTCTTCTGCTTCCTTCTTCTTCTGCTTCCTGCTGCCACCCTTCTCTAACTCTATTCACTGGAGCTTCAAGCCTGTGTTCTAGGGGCCTGGACAGTCACAGTCAAAAGAGAAATTAATGGGGACTAGCAGATGGCATAGTGGCTACGTCTCTGGAGTCCCACATGGCTGACCACAGTTTGAGTCCTGGACCCAGTGGCTTGAAAACCACACTGGGCACACATGCATGCATGCCCAAGATCATGGTAAGAGAAGGGATTGCAGCATGGCCATCCCCCTTTGGGGTTGATTTCTCACTTCCCCTCTCACTGTGTCTGTCTGTCTTTCTCCCCCTCCCCTCTCTCCAGTGAATGCATGTGCCCTAAGGCAAAAACTTTCTTAGAAAAAAGAGAGAGAAATTAATGATGATTATAACTACAGTTATAGAGCTTACTTTTAATGCACATCCTAAGCACATTATAGGAATTACATTTAATCTTCAAAACAGCTGAATACACTAGCAAAACTATATTATTATCCCCATTTTACTGGGATGGAAACTGAGGTCTAAGGTATTAGTGTGCCCAAAGTCTCTCAGCTAATAAGTGGCACAGCCAAATTTTTAACCAGACAGTTAATGACTACATTAAACCACCTCAAGCCAATTAGTGATCTGATTGGCTTCTCTCATGAAAGTGTTTTTAGGCATTGGACACAATTTCTTACTCTATGTGATATTGTTTACATTCTAGAAGTTGTCTTTCTACATGAGCGAAAGATAAGTTTCAGTTATTCCTTCTTTATTTTGCATTTTTCTTAGAGGCGAAGGCAGTGCCTGCTTTTTCGCAGACACTAGATAAATGTTCAGTGATTGATTTGCTATATGGTAAGCCCCTGGAAGAGAGTCAAGGACAGTTCCAGTCTAATAGCAATCCTCCAAGTCTTCGCCTTTGGCCAAAAATTCCTTTGTCCCCCCAAATTCAGCTATGAGTAGGTATAGCTCCTCACTCAGCAGGTGATAACCCTCCCTGGAGGTGCTCTAAGTTCAGTTTTGATGCTGACCTTGGTTCCTTCTTGCCAGGAGTAGCAATGAAGAATTTGGTCCACATTTAAATGTGTACCCGTGGAAACTAACTGAAACCCAGTATCTGTCTATTTATTAGTATGTGCATAATTTTGATGCTTAGAAGTCAGAAAAAAATTATAGTATCTTTTATAGTTTATCTAGAAACATAGCATTTTAAACTTTGAGTCTCTGCTTTCTTATGTTAAAATAATACACTTTGGTGGGCTTTTTGGTTGGACAAAGATAGAGGAAAGATCTAGTTCCAGAACAGGAAGTCTCCAGTTCACTTGGCTGTACAGAATCACCTAAAAGCTTGCCCATGGTGGATTCATTCTGTTCTTACTTTTCTAAGAATTGGTTTAGATTATATGGTCTCTGGAAATTATTTTCTGTTCTTGATTAATACTTTTTTTTTCTCCAAATGTCAGCTCAAAGGAGATTGGGAGCAGACTGGGGGGATGCAGGAAGTTGATCATCACTTCAGGCAGGCAAGAACCCCTAACAAAGATGAGACAAGGGTGGCGGTGCCCTTCCTGACCATTATGCAAAAAGCTCTACAACAAGTCTCCAAGACTGAGTATCCCAATTCATCCTGTTCTGAAGGTTGATCCAGAGGAAACCCAAAGATAAAGTTGGACACTGCAGGTAGCAGATGGAAGGCTGTATTTGCTCTCACTGTCATCTACCTTGGGGTGAGGTCTGTCCTGACTCGGTAAGTGAGCACCCAGCACATGGGTTTTGCATTGAGGGCAAGAAACCACTTAATTCGGGGGCTTTGATGAGTTAAGTTCTGACTCTGGGCAAGACAGATATGGTAAAGGGTTCTTCCCAGTGAGCTGAAGTAGGATGATCCCAGGAACTGGTCTGTAGATAGGAGTTAGGAAAGAGATTTCTAAGGAGGGCGTCTCTGTGGAGGGTTACAACTACAGAGGAGGGCAAATCACAACATAGGCAGGTCAGAGGGTCATGTAAGCACTTATGGGAATCCTCAGGGAGCTGTCCTCTCTGAAACACCTTTCTGTTTTGACCACGCAATTGGTCTATGACAGTCTATGTGGCTTCACAGCCTGGGAAGTCTTAGAAATTTGATTGCATTAGTCTCCATGTCCCGCCATTCTAAACCCTGCGGCTGGTGTCTCTCAGAAGTAAGTACAGCAGTCTTCAAGTGGTTTAAAAAGTGTATTCTTATTCTTTTGCTTTTTATTTTTTCCACGGTGCTTCAAATCACTGGTAACCAGATAAACACAAATTAAAACAACAATGGAATAGCCTTTTCTTCTATTAGCCTTGTGAAATTTTCAAAGAGTAACAGCCAGTGTTAGCATAGGTTGGATTACTCTTTTATCCTACTTCAAGCCCTAAACGATATCTAAGAGGGAGAAATCATCTGTAGTTATGTGTTTTTTATGTAATCATCATGTCATCAGCATCAGTAAAGATAAACATCAACAGGGCTATGAGCATCTTAGAAGAGAAAACCACTCCATGTATGTATTTATTAATTAACACGTTCATTCAGGAATTCTTTATTGAACATCTAAGAAGCACAAAGAGTGAAAAAGGAATGTAAAAAATGCATCAAATGCTGAGTATGTGTGGGGCATTGAGCCAAGTTGTTAGGTTAATTATTCTGTGAGTTGGGTTACAAGGTCCCTTTTTCACAGATGAAGAGAGGGTAAGTAATTTCCCTAAGGTCATCGAGCTAATGAAAACTTGGCTAGTGGCTCTGTGAAATGGAAGATGTGGAATGCTGCCTGCCCTCTGGGAGCTTCCCATCTGTAGAGAAGGCTGAAGAACACAGGCAATTCAACCTTGAGTGGTTTGGACAGGGCACAGTCCAGGCTGTTAAACGAGAAGAGATTATTCCAGTGTGGGAGGGTTGTGCTAAGAACTCTTTTCAGAGAGACCTTTGAATGAAGACTTTTAGAATGGTCACTATTAGGCAGATGAAAGCAGAGAAGCAAGAGGAGCAGAATGTTCCAGAGGATGATATCTGCTTGGGCAAGTCAGTTTCTAAAGAAAAAAAAGCCCAAGGCATGCTTAGGAAAGCTGTTATGAAGAACCAAACAAACAAGCTCAAACCTGTAACTTCATAGTCCTTCAGAAGTACTGGTGGACCCAAACTGTAGTTCACAAAGGTACACAACAGGTGCCTAAGACCGAGACTCAGCTAACATCCTGTGAATTTGTCCATGAGACCTGAACATTTGAGTCCTGGGTTTGGAGAAAGATCCAGGACTAACCACAAAGATTGCAGAATCATTGGCTCTCAAGGGGTTGGGGAGCCTTAGCGGGGTGAGATTGTGCAGAGTATAGGGAAGATGGGTGGAATCCTAAATACTAGTTCCTAAGTGTGGCCAAGGGAGTGCGTGGAGGCAGAGATGTGGAGGAGAAAGTAACTATGTAAAGCAGCATTTTAATCTTCCCTTCAGTGCATGGCACACTGCCTCCCACAAACGAAGTTTTCAACAACTGTGCTGAATGAATAAAGGAAAAGCAAACCTAAGCCAGGAACCCAAACACTTGTGTGTGACCATGGGCCTAGTTTTAAAAATGGCAAAAGTGATTTTTTTTAAAAGAAACACCAATTCAAGTCCCCGGAGTCCTGTTCGGTTGTGCATGATGAGAGGCTGTGTGTAAAGGGAGCCATGGGAACCCGAAAGAGTGATGGGGAGTGGCATTCCATTCTTATGAATTGATCAAGACCCAAAAATGCATATTATGACTCTAAATTCGTTCAGAACTACACATTTTTCTAAAACCTCAGGATGTCTCCAATTATCTCAACAAAGGGATGTTATACAATTCTCAAGACTAAATTAATGTGAATTCATATTCATTATGTTGAATGGAACGTGTGTGCTTAGCATGCAGCATCTCGAAGGAAAGCATCACATGAACTTGGACAAAGGGTAGGAAATAATAATAGCTACTATTGATTAAGCGCTTTTCATGTTCTGAGCAGGGAGCTGAGTGGCTTTAACAGTCCGCTAAAGGCTGCGTGCTCAGAATAACAGGAAAAGGCCATGCCCTCTCCCTCCTCACTTCATACACACGTTCTCATATAACCCTCATAATGAGCCTAGCTCTAAACCTATTTTTTTGGTTGAAGAAATCAAAGTGATATAATTTGTCCAACATCATCTGTGCATCTAAAAGAGGCATGGTCCATGAGTCTCATTTCAGAATCTGTACCCTATACGTCCATACTCCGGAACTTGGGAGTCCGTTGGTCTTCTCAGGGTCTCTTCCAAGTCCTGAGAAGATAGATGCATGTGGAAGAATACCTTGCGTGTGGCCTATGAAAGGAGAGGGCAGGGCTGACTTGGTGGCGCAGCAGCAGCAATACTTTGCTCAAGCAATGCTAGATCCATAAAGAAGCGCATGGGTTCTGTTCCCTGGTCAGTCATACATGCTGCATTACTGGGCATAGGTACCCTTGAGCCTGGCTGGCTGGAAAGGCTTGGGGTGGGGGGTCATGGAGTAAGATCTTATTGAGGAGGCTTTTCTCTCTTTCCTTCATGAAAGGGAGAAATAAGCTTAAAAAAAATAATAAAAGGAAGAAAGAAAAAGAACAGGGCAGCCTCTAGGCTCAGGGAAAATCTGCTCACCATCACTTTGGATTACGTCCTGTGTCATGTTCCAGTGTTGTATTTGCAAAGACCTCAGAGCCTTGAGCCAAGCAGCAGAAAACCATTTCAGTCTTTGGTCCAGAGCTCTAGTCCTATCTCTCTAGTCTTTTCTATCTAATTAACCTTCCATTTCCAAGGCTTCCATTTCTGCAGCCTTGCTTACAGGAATAGTCTACTTAAAATAAATAAATAAAAGAAAAGGGAACTGACTGAGTCCAATAAGAATTTCTCCAACTCTCATATCTAACTAATATGACTAATTCACTTGGGAAAGGGAAAGTTCTCTCTAAGTCTGAGGGCATTTTGCCTAACCTCTTACATATGAAACGACTCTATTTGCAACCAGATAGGATCCAAATTTAAAAAGTACTCTAATGACTGATCATAGTAACATTTTGTTTAAAAAACAGAAAGAGAGCAGTCATGTCACCTTTTGCATGCATTTTAATAACTGGACATAGATTCTCCTGGCTTCAGAGCTTTCTTCTCTTTTCAGTGAAAGTCACCAAAGACACCTCCTGTAGGCCTAGGCTCTTGTCCACGGCACTCAGGGATAGTTGAACAGAACCAGCACCGTCACCTTCACTTACTTAGCTGTGACTGTTGTGCCCCGGTTCTGGTCTCTGAGTCCCTGCCTGTGACATCCACGCAGTGCCCAGGCCGGCTGTCTCTCTTGTCACCTTACCCTGGGTAGGCTGCTTATCTGCTACAATCATGTTGCCATGCGCAGAACCTTTTCAGACTCCTCTTGAGGAAGCGCCTTCAGAGCCATTGCCCATTCTTTCTCCCTTAGCTCAGTTTTCCTCAAACTTCTATGTACTAAAAATCACTGGGGATCTTGTTAAGTGGCAGGGTCTGACTCAGTAGGCCTGAGAATCAGCACTTCCAACTCACGGCCAGAGTAGGTTTGGGAAATAGCTCATCAGAGCCAACCATGATGTCCAAAGCAGCTGAGGCAGCACTGGCCACTGTTACTTTCGTCTGTCCAGAACATGTGCTTTTCCTGTATTTTTTTCTTTTTCCTGATAACAGCTTTCTTCCCTTCTAGCCAGAGAAGGCTGTAACAGAATCCTGCTGAGGACTGGTACACAGATGGTGGTGGGGGGAAGTGGGAAATTAGGGGGAGAGATGAGGGGAAGACTCCATTTTACCTGAGGTTACTAAACTGGGATGGCATAGCCTTGAAGTTGCTGGTAGCCATTGTCCTTTGTACATGCGGGAAACATCACTTGCAGTGATAGAAAATGAATTGAACCTTTAAGGAGAAGTGAAAGGGGAACCAGGCCCTCACACAGAGGTTAAGCTCTATGCTTTGGGAGCAGGAACCCACATGGCTGACCTCAGTTCATATCCTAGCCTGGGTAACTTGAAAAACACTCTGGCAAATGTGTGTGACTGCCCTAAATCCAGAAATGGAGGAAAAGGGATTGCGGCATGACTACAATGTTGGGGAGTACTTTCTTTTTCTATCTCTTTCAAGTACATGCGCCCTCCATTAATTTTTTTTTTTTTTGGAGAGGTTTTCCCTGTAGGGCGCGTGGCCTCGCCAGACAGACAGACAGAGAGAGACATAGAGACAGAAAGCGAGAAATCACCCCCCAGGGGGGATGGGCACGCCGCAATCCCTTCTCCTCCATTCTCTTCTCGGGATCTTGGGCACGCACGCACACGCGCCTGGCATGGGTTTTAAGCCACTGGGTGGGGACTTGAACCACGGTCGACTACGTGGGAGTCCAGTGACATAGCCATTATGCTAACTGCTGGTTCCCTTTTTTTTTTTTTTAAAGAAGAAAGAGGAGGAGAACAAGAAGGAGAAGAACAAGAAGATATCCAATGATATCATTTGAACTCCTGGATCCAGTCATACTTTATACTAGATCACCAGATCATTCTAGCCTTCCAGCTGGGTGAACCAATAAATTTGCTCTTTCACTTAAATTGAGTTAGTCCCTATCACTTAGAAATAAAATGCCCCTGACTTATATAATGAGTAAGGCAACTTGGGGTCATAGAAGAACTCTAAAGACAATTTCTAAAGACCAGTTCCTGAAATGTGTGAGCAATGGCAGTTGCATTGGAATCATTGTTTAGCTTCTGTCTAGGTAGGTAACACTAAGAGAAAGCATTCATTTGGAATGGCTTTAAATGCTCTTATAACTTTGATGTAGCATCTCTTGTTAACCTAAAACTCTCTGGAGTGAAGTGAAATGTAGCCATGTGCTTCAGCCAACTCTGTGTCCCAGAAAGCAGAGGCCAAGGTGAAACAGGACAATGCCAGTAAAGGCAAGAAAACATCATCAAATATGGAGTCCTAAGGAAAGGCCTGTCCTCCAAGGACAGATGATGCCTTATAAAGGAACTTGAGATCCTTCCTCTGGAAATGTTTGGATTATACATTTTCATGGTGATAATAAACATTTTTCAGAAGCTCCATGTGCCCAAATTTTTATCCTGGATTTTTAGTTACATAGATAAAACTTAAAGTGAACACAGGCTCTTGACTCAAAATCAAGAAGCCAGATTCATACAAGGCCTCAGTTCCACTCATAGCCCTTGATGTCATCTCTCGAAGGGTCATCATCTCAGCCCTTGAGGGACTGGCTGAGGCTTCAGGATCTGAGCTAACATTGCAGCTCCATGAAAAGCAAAGACATGCATGCCAATAGACTGAGACTGTACATACCCAAGTTGTTGGAAAAGAGGCAAGTATGTGGTGATACAGACAGAAGAGAAGATTCCTGCCTTTGTTAGCTACCTTTCTATTTCATACAATGAAATATCTGGGCACTCAGCTTCAAAACCTCAGAGCCTTTTGACTCTTCTTTCTCCTTGTCATATTATCCTTGTTTCATGCATGAGATTGATTCTACACAAGTGACAAATATGCTAGCTTTTCTGTTCTTTGTCACTGCATTTTTTTCAACTTTCCTTATTTCCACCTGAATTACTGTAGCAATGGCCTTGTAACTATTCTCCTCAAATCTACTATTTACATCTTTCCAGATCCAGTCAAACATTTCAAGGACTAACTATTAACTAACCCCTGTGGAAGATTGTATTTTCTAAGAATGCTACAACAATATCTTCCATTCCACCTGTCCTCACAATGTGACTTTGACATTACTCTCAGTAAGAAGTTGCATCTACATTCCCTCCCCTCGAACCTAGAAGAGCTTGAGAGTGACGCTATGTGACTTCTTCTAAGTTATGACCTACTCTTTTAGGTTAGGACCTAAAAAGAGAGACCATACCCCATGAAGATATACAATGATTACATATAAACTAGAAATTACAGTTTTTATTAGGTTGGGTTTATAAAAAGTAATATTATTTTTGTTTCCTTTTCTTGGATAACTTTCCTTTCAGATCCTTAGTTGCCATATAAGAAGTGCAAGGCCGCCATACTATGAGGAAGCCCAAGTCACATAGAGATGTCATGTGTAGATGCTCCTAATGTGAAGTCCTGACTCACAGCAAGGAATGTGAGTGATGCAGCTAAATAATTTTTTGCCTCAGCTAGTGAGTCATCCCCAGCCTTTTAGAATTCCCAACTGAGGCCATAGATATCTTTTGATTTCCCGACCCACAGAATCTGGGAGCACAATAAAATGGTAGTTTTATGCTGCTAATGTTTGAGGTAATTTGTTACACAGTCAATAGCTAACCAACATTTTATTTTTAAACTCCTTAATGTTTACACAAAACCCGTATCAATCATTTGACCACAACCTACAAGAAGTTACTTAGGAAAAAGGTGAAGGACTGAAGAGAGGAGCTGATGTAAAAACAGTAATTCAGGTATTTTGACATGTTATTTTTAGTAATTACTATGTGCCAGGCACATTTCAGACCTTGTCATATCCAAATCTTGACCATCATAGCCAGGAGATAGATATTCATTATCTACTTTACTAGTTGCAAAAGTTGAAGTTTAGAGTGTAAACGAATTTCCCAAATCCTCCCTGAGGTAAGGGGCAAAATGGGAATCCAAACCCAGGCCTGATGACGCCAAAGCCCTAGCAACCCCTACAATGACTCTCTTGAAGGGCTGAACCTAAGAAAGAACACAGACACACACTTGGCACAACTTTCCTACTCTTACCTTTCCTAGGACATTATGGAAATAACTACTCTCTTTGGAATAAAGGAAAAACAAAACAGTCTGGTTTGGCTAGAGAAAGCCCCCCAGCAACAATGTTGAACAAGCCAGGAGTAATTTGTTTCTATTCTTTTCCATGTGACTGCTGGAGGTTATCCTGGTTTTTATTAGCCCAAACTTCCCCTTTTCAAAAGATAATTCTTTGAAATCTTCTGGGAAATTAACATGGCTCAATCTGGCTCTGGGCTGGCCACCACATGCTCACAGAATTAAAAAAACCTGAGATTTTAACCCCTGATAGTCCTGTATACATGCACACAAAACTGAATGCACCTCTATGGTTATGATGTTTAATAGGCTGTAAAGAGAAAATTCATGAGGCCAGTGGGTGGCATGATGGTTAAGGTGGCTGGATCCCACATGGCTGGCAACCAGTACAAGTCCCAGACCCAGTGGTTAAAAAACATGCCAGTGCATGTGTGTGTGTGCCCAAAATCCCAAAAGGAGAAAAGGAAGAGAAAGGATGGCAGTGTGACTATTACCCATGGGGAGTGATTTCTCACTTTATCTCTTTGTCTTTCTACAGCCAAGTGCATGTGCCCTCTAGCAAATAAAACATTTTTAAAAAGAGAAAATTGGGGGCCAGCAGGTGGCATGATAGATAAAGTGCTGAACTCCCACATGACCGACTACAGTTTGAGTCCCAGACTCAGCGTCTTGAAACTCAAGCCCAGTGTGCATATGTGCATGCCCAAAATCCCAGCAGGAAATGGAGGAGAAGAGATTGCAGTGTGGCCATTACCCTTGTGGGGTGTGATTTCTCACTTTCCCTCTCACTGTCTCTCTCTGTCTCTCTGGCTAGACCATGCACATTACAGCAAAAAACTTAGAAAAATTCATGTGAATTTTCAGTGTGTTCAGTTTTATTATGTTCAGTTCCATCCTAGAAAAAAACTTTCATCTACAAGATTTGTTCCAGCTCGAGTTTCATACAACATACAGATTTAGTCACAATTCAAACTTACTAGAAATCCTTTATTTAAGAAATATTAGGAACTACTTAATATACAAGATTAGCTAATTTATGCTAATTATTTTCAAATATTCCTTAAGGAAATTTTATTAAGAACAAGTAACATAAAATAACCACAGAGTGGGGACCAGCAGTTGGTGTAATGGCTATGTTGCTGGACTCCCATGTAGTCGACCGCAGTTCGAGTCCCAGACCCAGTGGCTTAAACTCACGCCAGGCACGTATGCATGCGTGCCCAAAATCCTGAGAGGAGAATGAAAGAGAAGGAATTGTGGCATGGCCATTCCCTCTGGAGGGTGATTTCTCACTTTCTATCTCTGTCTCTCTCTGACTTTCTGATGAGCTTACACGTCCTATAGCAAAAACCTCTCCAAAATAATAATAATAATAATAACAAAATAACCAGAGAGATGGCCTCATGGCTGAGTGGTTAAGGGAGCCAGATCCCACTTGGCCAACTATCCAGTTTGAATATCAACTGAAAAACACACTGGTTATGTTTGCATATGCTCAAAATCCCAGTAAGATGAGAGAATGGAGGTAAGAGATTATAGCCATGGGGACCAGCAGTTAGCATAATGGCTGTGTCACTGGATTCCCCCGTAGTCGACCGCAGTTCACGTCCCGAACCTGGTGGCTTAAAACTCACCCAGGGCACGTGTGCGTGCGTGCCCAAGATCCCAAGAGGAGAGTGGAGGAGAAGGGATTGCAGGGTGGCCATCCCCCTGGGGGGTGATTTCTCACTTTCTGTCTCTCTGTCTCTCTCTGTCTGTCTGGCAAGTGCACATGCCCTATAGCAAAAACCTCTCAAAAAAAAAAAAAAAAAAAGAGGTTATAGCAATGACCATTCCCCCACTGAAGGTACTTTCTCCTTCCTCTCTTTTGTCTGTCACTTTCTGACAAGTACATATGTCCCCTTGCAATAATTTAAAAAATAAATAAATAAAAACAACTGTAATATGGCCCAGCCTCTGTGGCACAGCTGGTAGCCTGCCTGACTGCAGAGCTGGAAGCCACAGACCAACTGTGGTTTGAGTGTCCAGCCCAGCTGGCCTGAAAACATACCAGAAGCAAGCGCATGTGCCCAAGATCCTGGCAGGCTGGAGGTGGGAAAGACTGGAGGAAGGGGGTCATGGTGTGACTGAGTCTTGTGAAGGATACCTCTTTCTCTCTCTCTCTTTTATGTGCACACACATACCCGATCATGAATTTTTTTTAAAGAACTACAGTAGAAATTTTAAATTCCAATTTTTACTCCATATTATAGTCAATTACATCAAGAATGTTCATCATGTTCCTTCACTTTTATTTTCTATTTGGGAATTTTTGCGATTATTTATAGACTCATAAGAGATGTAAAAAGGTGGTACAATATAGACTCGGTTTCTCATTTCTTCAACATTTCCGTAGCTATGCTTCTGGCAGCTAAAAATTCGTTTTCTCTGGGGAGCTTGGTGGAGGGGAGCAGAATGGAGAACAAGCCCCCCCGACCCGCCACCTCCTCTCTCCCAGCACCGCACTTACAGGGCAGGTGACAGTCTTCACGGCTGATTTCTCCTACATTCTTCTGTTACTTTCCTAGGCACAGGCCCTGAGATATAATTCAGGACATTCTTGTCAGAGCTGGGAGTGGAAAAAGGAGCCCTATTTTTTTTTCTTTTTTGGGAAGTCCTATATTTTTGCCCAGACTGAGTAACATAGCTAAACATAAACCTGAAATATAAGAGTACACATTCACTGGAGGAAGAAGAATGAGACCTTCAGAAAGAAGATAGAATCCCGGTCAACCCAGTGCAGTGACTTCTTAGTTTGGCTCATACCTGTTGGCCTGAGAGACACAGCAAAGATAGGTAAGAAACAAAAGCAAAATAATTGGTCTCTAAATATTAGGTTGTCAGAAAAGATGTGGCATTATTTTTCTTTCTTTGTTTTTCTATGCACAAACGTGTCATGACTTCCCCGACAACCCAATAGCCCCCTCTGTAATATAAACAAAAAGTGGTGAGCAGCAGCTAAAAGCACAGGCAGGGAGAGTCTAGAATTTGACTCCCACAGAAGAAAACGATTAGTACTGCTCCTCTGAGGAGGAAAGGGAGCTAGAGTCATTGTCATTGATGAAGGCAAGGCTTTTCTTCATAAAAGAAATTTGACAATATAACATCTGGTCGGGACTAGCAGATGGTGTAATGGCTATGTCACTGGACTCCCACGTAGTTGACCACGGTTTGAGTCCCAAACCCAGTGGCTAAAACTCACACCAGGTACCTGCACATGTGTGCCCAAGATCCCAAGAGGAGAATGGAGGAGAAAGGACTGTGGCATGGGCATCCCCCCGGGGGGTGATTTCTCGCTTTCTGTGGCTGTTTAATCTGTCTCTCCGGTAAGCACATACACTCTATAGCAAAAAAAAAAAAAACAGTAACATCTGGGACTGAAGGACAAGGAAAAGGGTTTGTGACAAAGAACCTAGATTGAATTTAGTTGACTGTGAAATGAGAGTCCCAGTATTTCTATGAGAGGTGTGATAGTTAATTTTATGCGTTAACTTGACTGGGTTAAGGGGTGCCCAGAGAGATGGAAACACATTATTTCTTGGTGTGCTGTGAGGGTGTTGCCGGAGGAGATTAGCATGGCCCTCACCATGCTCTCTTGTCACCTATGTGGGTGAGCATCTTCCAATTCAGTGAGGCCCAAAGAAGACAAAATGGCAGAAAAAGGGAGAGTTAGCTTTCTCTTTTGAGCAGGGACAGTCCTCTTTTCCTGCCCTTGTACATTGTTGTTCCTGGTTCTCAGGCCTTTAAATTGAAAGGCCTATCCTTTCAGTTTACATATCTCTTATACTGGTTATTTTTCTCTGGAGAACTCTGACTAACACGGAAGGACATTCCTGGTTCAGGATTAAAGACCTGGATGGTAATAACTTTAAACAACTGTAAAATCACTGGTAAGAAAGGAAAATATGGGGGGGAGAGAATAAAGTAGAAAAAAAAATAAAAAAACATAAAAATCTCAGTAAGTGTATATTCAATAATAAGTGTACACATCGAAGTCCTCAAACATGAAGAAATCCATTGAGAAAGAAATCAGGGGACCAGCAGATGATGTAGTGGTTATGTCACTGTCCAGTGACATGACCAACCACGATTTGAGTCCTGAACCTGGTGGCTTGAAAATGACTCCGGGCATAGGTGCATGAGTGCCCAAGATCCTGAGAGAATGGCCCCCAATGTCCCCACCTCCTACAGCAGACATGATGGGACCTCACCTTCAGGATGAGGTGCCAAAGAACTATGGCTTCCATCTTAGCAGACCTTCTCTTACTTTCCTGGGGAATCAGTTCCCTCTATGAGGCTGCCCCTCATAGAGGCCCACACAGCAAGGAACTGAGGTCTATAACCAGCATCCAGGGAGGAACCAAATTCTACCAATCAATCCTCCCAACAGCCTATGGTGCCCTCCAAAGTGGATCCGCCCCTAGGCCAGCCTGGAGATAACTCCAACCCAGGCCTGTCTTTGATTGCAGACTGATGAGAAACCCTGAGCCAGAGGCACCCCACTATGCCATGCCTAGATTCCTGATCTACAGAGACTGTGAGACAGCATTTGTTATTTTAAACCTACACCCAAGAAAAGGGAACAGAAAGATGAGGCAATGTGGATCCCAAAATATTTATCATTTACCTGTCTGAGGCAAGAGACCAGACAGACCAACCAATTGTACAGCCTTTCCAGAGCTAGGGTCCTATGAAGTTCTCAAAATACTAGAGTCAACTTCTGGTTTTAAACAAAATGTCAAGGAAACTGGTGATTTGGTGAATTTAATTTCCTGGTTAACTTGATGGATCTTTTAAATAGAAGCTTAAAGTTCAGATCACTATACAGACTGGGGGCTCAACTGAGGATAATTATTTCTGAGGCGATTTCACAGCAACTCCTAGCTCAGTGCCTGCCACCTAGTAGATGTTCAATAAATAAATGTTGCAAGAAAGAAGGAAGAAAGAGAGACGGTACAGAGGAAGGAAGGGACTCTCTCCTCCATTCTTGCTGAAACTCCTTAATTTCCTAGTAGTAAGGGGAAAGCTTGGACATGGAGGTCAGAGGCCTGAATTCGAGCCCCACCCCTCCACACTTAGTGGTGTTACCTGGGTGGCTTTTTTTTTTTTTTTTTTTAGCCTAAGTGGCTTTTTTTTTTTTTTTTTCAGAGAAAGAGATTTTTGCTTACCAGAGAGACAAAGAGAGAGAAAGTGAGAAATCACTCCTCAGGATGGATAACGATGCCACAATCCCTTCTCCTCCATTCTCCTCTTGGGATGTTGGGCATGTACGCACATGCGCTGGGAATGAGTTTTAAGCTGCCGGGTCGGGAACCAGCAGTTAGCGTAATGGCTATGTCGCTGGACTCCCACATAGTCGACTGCGGTTCGTGTCCTGGACCCGGTGGCTTAAAACTCATGCCCGACGCATGTGCGTGCGTGCCCAAGATCTCAAGAGGAGAACGGAGGAGAAGGGACTGCGGCATGACCATCCCCCCTGGGGGGTGATTTCTCGCTTTCTGTCTCTATGTCTCTCTGTCTGTCTGGTGAGCGCACATGCCCTATAGCAAAAACCTCTCCAAAAAAAAAAAAAAAAAGCTGCCAGGTCTGGGACTCAAACCATGGTAGATTACATGGGAGTCCAGAGATATAACCATTATGCCACCTGGGTGGCCTTTTGACCTCCTACCTCACACTTACACCTCAACTGTAAAAAAGGGAAAATACTTCCCGTGCTATGAGGTCTCTGTGAGCTGGAAATGAGATCACAGGCGGGAAAGCATTCTCTGCATTGAAGAGTGACATACGAGTTTTCTAGCCTTGCTTCTAAATGTGCTGTTCCATGTGCTGATTTCGAAAATTGGCCATCCCCCACCCCAACACATACGAAAGTCTTCCTGTTGGAAAAGTTGGCAATCTGGGGAAGGGAAACCCATTTGGATCCTCATCTTACACCATCAACTGACACAAATTTTAGATGAATGTAAAAGTCAAGTATATATTACTATACATGTACGCTATGTAATACTATGATCTTAAGAAAAAGATAAAGCTATGTGCAATGGGGTTGGCAGGTGGTGTGGTGGTTAAGGTATTGGACTCCCATAAGGCTAACCATGGTTCAAGTCCTGGACCTGGTGGCTTGCTTTCTCACTTTTTTTCTCTCTCTCTCTCTCTCTCTCTGGGCAAATTTAAAAATAAATAGTAATAATAAATAAAAATAAACAAATCTTAAAAATAAAAACTATGTGCACTAGCATGAAAAGATCTCCAAAAACTGGTGTTACATTAAAAAAATAAAAACAAGCTCTAGAATGATATGTACTATCTGTATGCTTTTTACTCATGTAAAAATAAATACCATATATTAAGCACACATGCACAAACACATATGCCACAAATGTAGAGGAAGTCTGAGGAATTCATACATCAATTGTTAACAACAGTTGCTTCTGAGGAAAGTAATGGAACTGGTTGTAAACATGGTATTTTCATTTTTGTGAAAAATTATACACACATAGATATAGATATGCTAGTTGAATTTTTTAATGGGTATGTTTTCACTCCTCTTCTTTTCTTTTCTTTTCTTTTTTTTAGAGAAATTTTTGCTATAGGGTGTGTGAACTCACTGGAGAGACAGAAAGTGAAAAATTACCACCTGGGGGGATGGCCACACCACAATCCCTTCTCCATTTTCCTCCCAGGATTTTGAGCACATATGCACATGTGCCCAGTGTGAGTTTCAAGCCTCCACATCCAGAACTTGAACCATAGTTGACCATGTGGCCTTAATTACTACACCATCTGCTGGCCCTCATTCTAGTTTTTATTTTTTAGAGATTTTTGTTATAGGGTGCATGAGCTCACTGGAGAGACAGAGACAGAGAGACAGAAAGTGCAAAATCACTCCCCGGGGGGATGGTCAAGCTGCAATCCCTTCTCCTCCATTCTCCTTTTGGGATTTTGGGAACACACACAAATGTGCCCAGCATGAGTTGCCAAGTCTGGGACTCAAACTGCAGTCAATTATGTGGGAGTCCAGCGACATAACATCATTACACCATCTGCTGGTTTCCCTCATTTCAAGTTTTAAAAAAAATATTTGGGACCAGTGTCAAAGCCTCATGGTTAAAGGGGGCCCGACCCTACATGGCCAATTGCAGTTCAAGTCCTGTCCCCAGCATCTTGAAAACACACTAGGTGCATATGCATACATGCGCAAATTCTCCACAGGGTAGTGAGACAGAGAAGGGATTGAAATGTGACTATCCTTTCTAGGGGTGCTTTCTCTTTCTGTCTCACTCTGGTGAGTGCATGCACCCTCTGGCAATATTTTTTAAATTTTTATTTTAAACTTAAAAGAATAGGGCTGGTCTATAGTGCAGCAATTAAGTACTGTGTGGAGAAAGTTGTGACCCAGAGCTGCACATCCCATCCCATGTGGTCCACTGTGGTTCAAATCCCAGTCCCAGTGGCTTGAAAAACATGCCAGGTATGTGTGTGTCACCCAGGATCTTGACAGGAAGGAAGAATGGAGGAAAAAGGATTGTAGCATGACTCGGTCCCATTGTGGGGGACTTAACTCTCTCTCTCTCTCTCTGTCTCTGTCTCTCTCTCTCTCTCTCTGGTGCATGTGCACTCCCTCTGGCAATAAAAAAAAAGGACTCATTAACATTAAAAAGAGTACATGAGTACCTGATCTCTGGATGAAAGAGAGAACTTCAAACATAAAAGGAATGAAAAAAGAATTATAAAATGATATCTAGGATTAGTCACATTAGATCCCCTGTAGGTCAAAAAATAATCACAATTAAAAGGTGAACAAAATCTGAACAGCAGTTTAGCACCAAATACGAAAAAGAATCAAATCTTCCACATTATAAGGTGCTCAAAACTGACTTGAAGATAAGAACTCTGACCTTCTATTCAGTTCGGACACTTCAGTGTGAGATATACATCTGAAATGACCACCTCATAGCCTGGTTTTATTAACTAGAAATCGGGTGCAAAATGGCAGTCCTATGCCCAAGGTTAACGGACCTCAGTGCCCCCTGAGGTCTCCTGTCACAGCCAGGCCATTTTCCACACACCCCTTCAGACTTCTGACAAAATCCTAACGCAGGCCACCTTCCCTGGGTCTGGACAGAATCTGTATTCCTTCCCTCTTTGAAATTCTCTTCCTGCAATTTCGGATTCCTCTTTGAGGATGAGTTGAGGACTACCGCCCCCCGCCCCCCCAAAAAAAGAAGAAGTCTGAGCTCTAGGACAGCCCCAGAGTTTGTCACGCATGGGTGGCTTCTGGATGGGGAAAGCCCGGTCCTTGTCACGGTTCATCCATCCTGATTTCACTACCCTTCCTACCCTCTCAGAAGAACCCACAGTGGATGTCACTGGCTGCTCTCTCTTCCTCTAACTGGCAGGGCGTCGGGGATTGCCTGGCCCAGCCCCAGGAGGAAACCGAAACTGAGAGAAAGGAAAGGACTTCTCCAAAGTCACGCGGACACAGGTGCCATTCCCACAGTCATAGGACAGAGGACACAGGGAGTGCTGTCCTGAGGATCCACAAGTTTATCAGAGAACAGTCACATTGATCACACATCTTAAGGAAAACTATGTCTCTGAAGTTTGAAATGGTGCTTTTATTTGTCTTTCCTCTGCCTACCTCCTAGAGAGGAAGGCAGGAACTTGGAGAGGACCCTGGTGCATGCACCCCAGACCCCTGCTCTGCCCTGGCACGCTCCCTTGTGGCACCCCACACTCCAGGGTTCTCCCAGCATCCTTTGGAGTAGAAGGGAGATTCCTGCACCTTAAAACTCAGATCTTGTGGCCAAGCCTATTTGGGACAAGGATGGACAGTTATTGAAAAATAAAACTCTGACCTTCCAGTCAGCATCAGACTCTTTGAAGTGAAATATACACTTGATAGTATTATCTCATATATTAATTAATTTTTTAGGTTTTTTGTCATACGGCGCATGCGCTGTATGGAAGGGAAAGTGAGAAATCGCTCCCAAAAGAGGATGGCCGTGCTGCAATTCCTTCTCCTCTATTCTCCTCCTAGACTCTTTGGGCATGCACACACACGCACCCAGAGTGTTTCAAGTGGCCGGGTCTAGGACTTGAACTGCGGTGGATCATGCAGAGTCCAGTGCCATAACCACTACGCCACCTGCTGGCCCCCACCCCATCTATTTAAAGCATCCGATCTATGACAGCCTGTTATAGTAGCCCAAGCTAAGATGTGGATGCATATTTCACTTCAAAGAGTCTGAGACTGAACGGAAGGTCAGAGTTTTTAAACTCAAATTGCACAATACAAACCCAAGAGCAGAATACAAATACATTTCTTCATAAGGATTGTCAAGTTCTGGATTGAAAAAATTAAGAGTTCTATTTACTGGGCTGGCCCCATAGCCTCGTGGTTGAGGGAACTGGATTGCACGAGGCCAACCGCAGTTCTCATCCCACCCTGGCCACTTGAAAAACACACCAGTCACGTCTGCACACGTGCCCAACAGGATGGAGCAGTGGAGAAAAGGGGTTGCAGCACGAGCACACTCCGTTAGGGGGCGCTTCTCCTTCTCTCTCTCTCTGTCCCTCTATCTCTGTCAAGCACACATGCCCTCTGACAATTAAGAAAAAAAGAGAAAGATAAAAAATAATTGCATTTATGAGGTAGGTTGATGTAACTAATAGAGAATGCCAACATAGTCTACAAAGAAGAATCTCCCTTTGCTTAGATCTAGAGAATGCTAAAGAACAGTGAGGGAACCAGCAGTTAGCATAATGACTACGTCACTGGACTCCCATGTAGTCGACAGCAGTTCGAGTCCCAGACCCAGTTGCTTAAACTCACGGCTGGCATGTGTGTGTGCCTGCCCAAAATCCCGAGAGGAGAACGGAGGAGAAGGGATTGTGGCATGGTCAATCCCCCTGGGGGGCGATTTCTCACTTTCTGTCTCTCTGTCCCTCTCTGTCTTTCTGGCGAGTGCACATGCTCTATAGCAAAAACCTCTCCAAAAAAATAAATAAATAAATAAGGAAAAGACCACGTTGTTTATTGCAGAGTTCAGCAAACTTTGGCCTACGCGCCTAATTCTTCTCCCCTGCCTGCTTTTCTAAGTAAAGTTGTGTTGGAACAGAGCCACGACCATTCATCTCTGTATGGCTGCTCTCACCTTAGAACTGCAGACCTGAGTAGCTGTGAGAGACGGTGTGGCTAGTCCCCAAAGCCTGAGATAATGACTATCTGGCCGCTTCCAGAGAAGCTCTGTCAGCCCCTGCACTACTGAATAGCTTCCATTCCTCCACTGTAAATCTGAGGCTGAATGCTTACTTAGGTCAAGAGTCAGCTAGGGTTTACGAAACCCCGTGATTCGAAATAAAACACAAGGACCTGAAGACTGGAAACATGAGGTTTTTCCTTGTGTTGCCCCTGACTTATTACTGTGTAGTCCTGAAGCAAAATGTAGATTACAATAAGGCTACAAGAAAAATAACAGACACCGGACGGTGGTGCAGCCGTAAAACACAACGTTGGTTCATTCTGTGAGGTGGCCCCAGGTGGGAAAGTCTGTGTCAGGAAACATCCCTGAGTAAGCCAGACAGGCATGTGCTCCAGATACGGGCTGGCTAAGACAGGGGTGGCGGGGGTGGAAGGGAGTGGGGGTGCAGGGTGGCGGAGGGTGTGTGTGTGTGTGTGTGTGTGTGTGTGTGTGTGCACTGTGGCATCAACACCCTGTTGGAAATGCTGTCTCTTCATTGCTCTCTGTCTCCCTTGCTCATGGAAGAAATAAATAAATAAACTTTTTTAAAGTATTAAGGGCTTAGCTGGTGGTATGGTGGTTAAGGCAGCTGGATTCCAGTTGGCCAATTGCATAGTTCAAGTCCCGAACCCAGTGGCTTTGAAAATCATACCATGTGAGTGTGTGTGTGCATGCGCATGTGTGTGTGCCCAAAATCTTGAGAGGAGAATGGAGAAGGGATTGTGGCATGGCTGTCCGCCCTAGGGGGTGATTTCTCACTTTCTTTTTTTTTTTTGGAGAGATTTTTCACTATAGGGCACGTGCTCTCGCCAGACAGACAGGGAGAGACATAGAGACAGAAAGCGAGAAATCACCCCCCAGGGGGGATGGCCATGCCGCAATCCCTTCTCCTCCATTCTCCTCTCGGGATCTTGGGCACGCACACACACGTACCTGGCGTGAGTTTTAAGCCACCGAGTCCGGGATGCGAACTGCGGTCGACTACGTGGGAGTCCAGCGACATAGCCATTATGCTAACTGCTGGTTCCCATCACTTTCTGTCTCTCTCTCCCTCCAGCAAATGCATATGTGCTATAGCAGAAAATTTTAAAAATAAAGAAAGAAGGTGCTAGCCTGAGAGTTAGATGGCTGTGTTCTACTCCCTGGCCTACCACTATTTGCATGTGATAGAGTAATGGCTTCATTTTACCAGAACTGATACTTTATTTGTAAAATAAGAGGTTCGGCCATTGCTTGACCATCATTAGAACTCCTGCCATAGGGAGCTCACAGTCTTCAACACACGTTCTGGACCTGATCATCTCTAAGATGCCTTTCCAGCTCCAGAGCTCAACGTAAATGTTCAGCTACACCAAACACAGCCTCACCGGGTGCTGACCTGTGGATCTGCGAGTGATCCTGCACGGAGTGCCTTTGACTCTACAGTGTTTCAATGACATTCACCGCGGTGGTAATATTGTGATTTCTTCCTTCCAAACAGATATTAGTATTATTCCAGTCCATCCTGCAAGCTTCTCCCATCTGCAGAGGGAGGAGGTGGCCTCGAACAGCTGTGGACAGACCTTCAACTCGAATTCTGCAACAGTGGCAGGCATAAGCAGACTGGCCTTCTGAATGATGCTGTTTAGGCTGGCAGGAACATGAGTTTACCTACCCTAAACTTTCACAGCAGACACAGCAGAGATGGCTATATCCCTAGAGCAATTAATCCATGTAGCAAAGGGATCCTGAAGGTGCTGCCAACTATCCTGGGATAATTGAGACCTGATAGCAAATAAATCCTGCTGATTCAGACCTCCTCTCACGATTCCAAAGCCCCAAAGTGAAGACCACCTTCCAAGAGCTCAGAATCCAAAGCCCGTTTATCCCCTTTGGTGGCCAGTTCATCATCCAGGACTGCGTGCTCCCACACTCCTCCCCATAATACCCATTCAGGGCAGTGACCCCAATTGGCAAGCAGGAGCCGCGTGGACTGCCGTCAAACAACACCCAGATGAAAACTGCAGCTGATGGCCCAGCCTTTCGGGTCAGTAGCTGCTGTGAACAGCTCTCTCCCTGCCTCCTGAAGTTCAAATGCCAGCCTGATTTCTATCTGGAAGCGTCCCAGCCCAAACATGGAACAAAAGTTCCTTCTGACAAGCCTGTTCGAGTTCCAAAGTATGTTTTTATGTTTGTTGGCAAATAAAACTGTCACCAGCAACAATAACAACACTGTTTCCTCTCGACTGAAGCTACTTCATTTCTTCACGTTTGTTCCAGGGCTGGAGCTGGACAGATGAATAATGTAGGCTAGGCGGCTGGCCCAAGTCCTGACCTCGTGCCTCCAAAAGCAAACACAGAGGTGAAAATGGATACTTGTTTGTTTGAACTCTCACTGCCTAATTTAAAAAAGAAAAAGAAAGAAAGAAAAACAAAGCTCCCACCCTCTCATTTCATCAATGTAGACACTGAGGAATTTTTTTAGTTATGTTTTTCTTTGTTCCTTGCTTTTCTTTTCTTTTTCTTTTTCTTTACTTTCTTTCTCTTTTAAATTCCCACTTTTTGAACAAGGAACTGCAGCCCTCTACTGGCACAAGGAAGGAAGCCAATTTCTCAATCACCGAGGCTACCCTGCCATCTTGTGGTCATGTTGGGGATGCGCAAGTGTAGATCAAATTACTCTCGAAGCATCCTAAAACAATTCATAAACTGTTTGAAGGGTGTTTTAAAATAGACAAACTTTCATTTACGACGCCTCAGGAGTATGTCTCGTATTGTTTGAGGGAAAACATAAACAGGATTTGGAATCAACATTTGGTTCTATGTTCAAGTCAATTGACTATTTGTGGCATTACACTTATGCAAATTGTTTCATTTTTATGAACCTGTTTTCTCATGTAAAATGGAAGGCTCAATAAATGTTTCGTTCTTGGAGTTTCGTATAGTTTAAATAAGATAAAAAGTGACTTGTAAACTTGATAGACATGTAAACATAAACATTGTTAAAAAAAAAATCCCTAGAGAAATTAGATTCTATAATCATACTTGAGGGGGAAAAAAAAAACTTTCAAAACTTGTTTTGATGCCTAACCCTGCTATGGCACAAAGCCCTGGCCTCAAGATAAGAAAAGAAGGTAACTTTATAGTGTCATACTTTCCCACATAGACATATAGCTGAACCCTCCCGGTTTTCTTTTTTTTTTTTTTGATGTAAGTAAATTAGTTTCTTCAGCCTTTCTTCATAGTGCTAGCATGTAGTCTTTGGAAGTCAAGTAAGTTTGCTTACATGAGCTCACAAAGTGCCCATTAATGTCGAGGCTTGGACGTTTGACTATCTTGTCTTTTGGAAAAAGCCCGAGCCAGATGCAGCAGCTAAATGAGCC
The DNA here is from genome assembly GCF_000334495.1 of Tupaia belangeri chinensis. Lineage (NCBI taxonomy): Eukaryota > Metazoa > Chordata > Mammalia > Scandentia > Tupaiidae > Tupaia > Tupaia belangeri. The sequence goes on from NW_006160045.1 coordinate 3,967,274, forward strand.
CTCATAGGATGTGGGTGCTGCGCGATGCTGACGCAACATGACTCATCAAATGCAAGATGGGTTTGGCCAGTGCTTCGCTGCAGCTGTTTGGAGAAAGCCAACAACTTCTGGTGCCAAGCTTCGGACTTGGTGAACAAACCCAAATTTCACAGTCGTCACTTTTGCTAAATTTCAATCCTGCTTGAGTCCGTAGGCTAGCCACTGCTGGGTCTGTGATAAAACGCCCAAAGCACTAGTCCAAGTTCAAAGAAGCTTCTCATTGGTAGGCTGGCCTTTCTGTGTTCTCTAGTTACCAAACGTATCATTCTTCTCACTGATGCAGGCTTAGAGTACATCTGGCCTCAGGATCAACAGTCTTGCAAAGAGAAATATCATGTTAGCTGAAGGGACATCAAATCCTTGGGTGAATGGTGAGGACACATGATTCAGATTTCCAAGCCATCTTCCCTCCAGGCTGGGCTCGGCTACCTCCACGCTCACCTTGTTTCCAACTTTGGTTCACCTGAGCCCTTTCTCAGGAAGCCTCTTTTAGGATCTGTAATGAGTCACCAGCAGCCCTATGTGTCTTACCCAGTGAGGGCTAAAAAAGAGAAAGGTAGGTTTGTCTCCCAGAGGACCCTGTAGCAGGTCATGGGGAGAAGGTGACACCCTGTCCTGCAAAATGAGTGTCTCCCTCAACCTCCTGGAGGTAGCATGTTAGAACTCCAAAATCATTCATTCCCTCCACCTGTTATAGGGAAGCCCCAGAATCTTCCAGAGAGACCAACTTGTTGATGGAAATTTGGGGTTTTCTCTCCCACAGGGCACCTCTGAAAATAGGGTTTTTCTCTTTTTGTCACCAGGAGAGAATAGTAGTCGGGGTCTTCCCTTGAGAAGGTGCAAGAGGGTAAGGTTTGTCTTCAGAGCTTTTCCACATACTTTATAAATGACTGCCATGAGCCGAAAAGTAAGAATTATGAAACTAGAAATGGAGAATTATTGATGATAACATGCATGATTAAGCCACTATGCAGTATATTCTGGATGGGAAATCACATTTTGTATGCTGTGACAATACTTAGGGAATGAATGTAAATTAATTAATTAAAAAAAATGTTTCAGGGAAAAAAAAACTGAAACTGTCTTGAAATTAAAAAAAATGCATTAAAAATAAAAAAAGAAGTTTGCTAAAAAGAAAAGAAAAATACACATTATTTTTAAAGCTAAAAAAAAAGTGAGAATTAAGAGCATGGTGGGCAGATCTTCTGAGCTGATGCATCTATGGTCTGACAAGAGCAAAGGCTATTAAGGACTCAGTAAGTTAGAGTTTTCTGGAATATGTGGACCAAATGGCCCTTGGAAACCCAAACATCCAGGTTTGAGGGCTAGCCATGTGGCCAAGAAATTGTAGAAGGCCATGGGTGGGGGCATCTCAGATGTGCTGGAGACTGGGGGCCTTCATACTCACATGTCCAACCATGACTGGCAGAGGGACACTTATAAGGTTGCTTCAGATACAAACCAGTGGGTTAACTTTTCGGATAATTAAATTTAGTTTAGGATAATCTTTTAGATTTATTGAGAGTAACCTTATTAATATACCACAGGAGTTAAAATATCTGTCCTCTATAGTAAATCTCACAAAAATTTGAGAAGGAGGAGAGGTAGGGAGATTAGGAGAGTGAGGGTGTAGTTTAGGCAGATTATGCTCTTCAGACATGAAGTTTTCTAGACCGGTGGTCTCCAACCTTCTCAGCATCAGGGAGGGACTGGGACTGGCTTCATGGAAGAAAGCCCTCTATAGATGGTTGTTCCCGGGATGGCCCAAGCGCACCACACCTCTTGTGCGCCCCATTCCCACCAGTACCACATTGCAAAAGACAGTGAAACAGTCACACAACAATCGGGTTCCCACTGGCATGAGAATCCAACACCAGGCCTGATCCGACAGGAGGTGGAGCCCAGGGCCACCGCCAGTCAGCGAGGGGGAGCAACAACAAACACAGACAAAGCCCGACTCACTCACCCACTGCCACCCACCCCCTGTTGTGTGACCCAGAGGGGGCAGGTCACAGGCCATGGACCAGTACCTACCTGTCCATGGCCCTGGGGGTGAGGGACCCCTTGTTCTAGATCATGCATAAGTCACTTTCTAACGAGCAGTTCTCAGGTCAACAGGCAAATGTAACTCCTGGCCCCCAGGGCTGAACTGGCTGTTCATATTGAAACGATGATCTGGGGGTCTGGCAATATTAACAACAATTGTGCTGTATTTATATTCTTTATGCCCACATCTAATTCTTGACTTTAAACACCTTTCAGATCTAGTGATCACATTTTGGTCCTAACAATTCTCGTGCTGTGATAAAATCTCGTCTAAGGTTCCCACAGCTGACGTGGTGGTTAAGGTGCTGGATTCCTACATAGTCAACCTCGGTTTGAGTCTCGGATATGGTAGTTTGAAAAAATTCACACCAGGCACATGTGTGTGCATGCCCAAAATCCGAAGAAGAGAATTGAGAAGGCACTGCAGTGTGGCTATCCCCCCTAGGGGATGATTTCTCACTTTTCCTCTTTCTGTTTCTCTCTGTGTGTCTCTGGCAAATGCATATCCCTTATGGCAAAAACCTAAAAACACAAACAAAACAAAAACTTATCTAAGTGTGAGAATTAACTGCAGACACCAAGAGTTTTTGCTGCGTGGAAAAAATAAAAAATAATAAAATAAAAACCCAGCCTTGGTTAATATTTCAGTAAAGACAAGCCCTGCTCCTAAGGGTCTAGGTGTCAAGCAGCCTCACAATTGCCAAAGACCAGGTCACAGCTCAGCATGATCATAGGAGGATTAGGCAGTGAGTGGCAGAAGAGAGAGGAGGACAGAGGGCCCTCAATTGACACCATCCTAAGACACCCCCCGCCCCCGAATCTTCAGCAATGTCTTCCAAACACATCATTGCTTCGTGTGAGTAATTTTCTATTGCAAAATCCAAAGGATAAACCCGGCATCATGTCAGGATAGTCAGAGTCCAGGAGTGAGGCAGCCCAGGGAAGGCCAGACCCAAGGGAGATCCAGTCCTATCCGTCCCATGAAGAGAAGACTGCCTTCCACCAGTTCCAGCACTGGTCGTTGTGTCACCTACATAGTGTCAATGGACTTCTTGGTTAACCAGACATTCACTCAGGAGTTGATGATGAGGATGTTTATCACAGAATTACATATACATTGAAAAAGTGGAAACCGAAAGGTACAACAATAGGGGCCTGGTTTAATAAATTAAGGGAGACCTAAATGAGCACATCATGTGTGGCCATTAACAATGTGTTATCAAAGAATATTTAATAACCCAAGAAAGCCTCTTGCTATAAGGTCAAGAAAAGAAAAATAATTCAAATGTTATTATAAGAATTACTTCTCTTTTTTTTTTTTGAAGAGCTCTTTCTTGAAGAAAAAAGAACACAAAGGAACAGATCACTCCAGAGTTCATGGAACAAGTGACTTGTCTTCGTTTTGTTGTGTTTTACTTTCACGTGATTGCTAAACTCTCCATAATGAGCAAAGTACTTTTACATCAGGAAAAGTAAAATGAATTTTAATTTAAAATGAATTTTGAAAAGTTGGAGCCCAGTGTCTGCATTTGTTGTTCACTTTGGCAGACCCAGGAGAGAAAAGCAAGAGGGATACTGCCCATAAGTGAGGTTCGGTCCTGATTTATTTACACCCATTTAGGCAGAGACATTTGCTCAGGATGGATGAGAGTGAGCTTACCATTTTTAGGGGGCGCCAGCCTTGTCAAAACATAAAAGAGAAAGGAAAACCAGTGAGGAGAAGAAGGAAACAAAGCAAACATACATGAAGACTTTGAAAAGTTCGTAGGAAAATAGAATTAAAATCCAAATTTATTCTGGTGCAAAAAACTTTTTTAGAATCCATGCATGGTTTTTTTATACTATGCATTTTTCTTCCTTTTATTAAAAATAATTCATTTCAGCTGAGTCTGTGGTGTAGCAGTAATACACTACTTGTGAGAAGTTGGATCCTGCATGAGACCATGGTTCAAATCCCTGACCCAGTTAGCCTCAAGCGTACTGGGCACACACGCGAGTGCCTAAGGTCTGACTGGCTTGAGGGTGCCCCTTTCTCTCTTCCTCACATATGTGCACACACATACTCGTGCACGGATGAAGAAAAGTAATTAATTAATTTCACCTGTTTCTTTTTATTTGAAAAAAGTTTTAAGAGTTTATTTACTTATTTCTTCCATAGGCAAGAGAGACAGAGACAAAGACAGCACCCCCAGCTGGGACTTGACAGCACAATCTACCCCCAGTCTCAGTCAGCCCCCAGGTCTTAGGCACATGCATGCCTAGCAATATTCAGGGAGGTCTCTGGACATGAACCTGGAACCTTCCCATAAATCAGACTCACAGAGCATTGCATTTTACCACCATGCTACCATCCGGCCCCTGGAATACTCATTTTCCATGATCTTTTTGAAGGTCCTGCGACTGTTCAGGCTCTCTCTTCTGAAATATTTTGAATGCTTTTTTTCCCTTTCTTTCACTTTTTTATGTTTCTAGTTTTCACTTACCAAGAGGTAGAAGTTGGATGGTGGATGTGCTGGCAATTGTGCAAGAGAGAACGCCTGTGTGCGTGTGGCCGAGAGAAGGCAACAACTCCTTTCCGAGGCTTCCATGAATGACTTGGTAGAAGTAAGGACAAGAGTCTGGGGCATCTTGAACCTGGCTCCCTTTCCTTGCCAACTCTCATGAAATTAAGAAACTATGTTCATGGTACATCACAGATTATAATGTAATAGTTTTCAAATCTCCCTGTGACCAAGTTCAGAGCAGCATGGAGCCAGACTTAGATCCCCAAAATACTTGAAGAATAAGTTATATCATACAATCTGGATCAGCCAGATAGTACATCCAACCAGGCACCCAGTCCCTGACTCTGGCATCACAAAGACATAATGGATCTTGATATCAGCCAACCAAAGAGTAGGATCACACTCCCAAAACATTCCACGACTAACTTTAGATGTAGTAACAGGGCGTGGAATCAAGGATAAGTTACGCCACTTGCACCTGTACAACCTTGGCTAAACGGTACCCCCTCTCTGGGCCTCAAGTGCTCACTTGCATAAGGAGAGCTCAGGCCTGGGGATTCCCTGGTACTTTTAAGCCCTAACAGCCTATGATTCTTTGTAGAACTTATGTACGAGAGAAAGGGGAAGAGAGAAATATTTGCCCAAACAAAAGATATTTGGTCCAGCCCATAGCCTAGTGGTTAAGCTGCTGGATTCCACATGGCCAACTGCCTGGTTCAAGCCCCAGACCCACTCACTTGGAAAACACCCTTGGGCATATGTGCATGTGTGCCCAAAATCCTGAGAGAGTGGAGGAGAAAGGATTGCAGCATGGTTACCCCTCGTGGGGATGCTTTTTCAGTGTGTCTTTCTGTCTCCCTGGTGAGTACAAGTACCCTCTGGGAAAATTTATAAAGAAAGATAAATTTAAAAAAAAAAAAAAAAGAAGAAGGAAGGAAGAAGAAGAAGGGAAGGAGGGAGGGAGAAAACTAAGGACATGTACAATTTCAATGATATTTAACCCCAAAGGGAAAGTAGAAGGAGCACTATTTATTGAGCAAGTCCTGGGACTCTGAGATTATTCTAGGTTTTTTTTTTTTTTTATCATGTTACCTCATTTGATTCTTATAATAACCCTAATTACTCTTTGATATTATTACACACTTTGCGGTTTTGGAAACTGAAGCTCAGACATGACATGACTTGCTCAAGTTCATGCAGCTAGTAAGAACCACAGGTGAGAGAGAGTGCCCAGGCTGTCCAACTCCAAAACCATGATCTCCAGGGCTGTGTGTGTTGGGGGCCTCTCCCCTTCAGGAGGGTCTTTTGGTGGTAGGGCCTGTGGCCATTCAGGGCACTGATACAGCACTCTGAGCTGACAATGCCTCGAGCACTAGGGTGACTGCCAGTGGGGGCTTTGAGGTTGGAGGAAAGGTGATCGCCTCCCCATGGGCTCTAGGGTAGTGAACCTAAAGCTATACTTGAGGACTCTATTAACCAGAGCCCCTGTCAGGCCTGCGAACTTAGACACGTGCCTCCCAATTCCGGGTCAGTTTTCTTTCCCCAGAAACACCTCCCACCTCCGAGGGTTTGGGAAAGCTTTTGAGAATAAGCCAAGCTACTTTTTTTTTTTTTTTTCCTGGAGAGGTTTTTGCAATAGGGTGCGTGTGCTCGCCAGCAGAGAGAGACAGAGAGACAGAAAGCGAGAAATCACCCCCCAGGGCAGATGGCCACACCACAATCCCTTCTCCTCCATTCTCCTCTCAGGATCTTGGGCACGCACGCACACGCGCCCAGCGTGAGTTTTAAGCCACCAGGTCTGGGACGCGAACTGCGGTTGACTATATGGGAGTCCAGCGACATAGCCATTACGCTAACTGCTGGTCCCAGAATAAGCCAAACTTTTAATTATTGTACTAAATGCTATTTCTAAAAATATGCTTCTGTTATAGTGTAGAAGCAGAGTATGGGCAAAGACCCACAAGACTAGAGTTCCATTCCCTTGTTCTATTCACCGTGCCACATTGCCTCTTTAAGGTAATTTTATTTGGGAGAAAGCAAATTTTAAAAGTTTGACATACATTTAACCATTTGGGGGGGAGGAGTTAGGGTTGAGTTATATTGAAAAAAGCACTTGCCCAGAAAACCACTAGTCGTTCTGTTATTATTTAGCTGTGAGACTTTGGACAAGCTACCAGCACCCTTTGAGCCTGAGTTCCCACCTCTGTAAAGTAAAGGAGTGAGAGAAGGTGTTCTCTCCCACCTCTTCTGTGATTCGCACAGACCCTCAGCTCCAAGGGGTTGCCCTCTAAACTCCAGAGACTGTGTTTCGGTGAGTAGCTCTGCATTCACCTTCCGTGACTTTTCCGAGTTTACTTCCTCCTGGCATTACCAAGGACTAGCCTCCTTCTGTCGATGTGTGTGGTTCAGCGACTGCAGAGACTGAGAAGCAGAGCTGCCTGCCAGCCACCATCTTCCAAGAGGCACTGTCTTGCCTGCCATGCAGGCTGCCTGCTGACCTCTCCCCACAGCTGCCGCCATGTTGCAGCCCTTCCTGGCAGCGCTCGGCAAGGACTCGCAGGTGTTGCCCACCACCAGCTCTCCCCCACTGGCCTCCCAGACACCACCTGAGGTGTCAGCTGGCCCTGGCGCCTTTGCCTTTGGGAATACTGGCACCAGCTCCTCCGAGTGCATTGAGCTGTTATACCCTGGGGCCTTCAAAGGTGCTCACACAGACGAGTTCCCACAGCGTTGATAATCTCACCCCATTTCACAGATGGGGAACTGGGGCCACAGGATCTCCTTGTCTTCCAAGAAGGAACAAAGGCAAAGTGTCAGCCAGGGCAGAAATAAAAGCTTCAGCACTCTCCCAGAGCAGGGCAAGCTCTCATAATCGGTCATGCATCTTTTTTACCTTTTGAAACTTGGTCGGATTTATATATAGGCTCCATCTTGTCCCTCTGAACTCGGCAGGGCTTGTAATCAGTCACTGGGCTGAACACCTGGAACTCTGTGGGGATTATCATTAGAAGGATGCGAGGCCAGGTGTGGTTTTGGACCAGAGACCTATTGGAATAGAGAGGATTTCTCACTTTCCAACTTTGCTCTGCCTCAAGTTAAAACAATTAACCTCCTTTCCCCTTCAAACAACTGCTCTCCACAGCTTTTGATTAGAGCAATATTCAACCCGAAGCCACAAGGTCGAAAGTGGACTCTTTGCCCTTCAAAGCCTCAGGAGAAAGACGGGTTAGTCCTGTCCTTGGGGCTTCCTTCTGCCGTGGCTGCCTTCTTTTCCCTATTAATGTCACCCCCTCCTTCTAGACACTTAAACCTCCCAAGAGCAGGGATTTTGTCTAATGCTAGGATCATGAAGAGATTGTGGCAAAAGAGAGTTTGGCCACAATTAGGCCTCACACTTGCCTCTCAAGAGTTTGCCGGGCTGGCCAGCAGAAGGGGATGGCCAGATGGCAAGGCCACCCCCCACCACTCTGGAACTTAGCTCCCTGAATGATGTGGCTCTGGGCCTATTCCCCTTCTGAGCCTGCAACATCTCGCAGGACACACACACTTAAAAACTCTTGGTGATAGTTTCAGGAAATCACATAGCTCTTCTTACATAATACTCTAACTAGTTTGAATTGAATGCTTATTCCATTCTGGGCACCGTGCTAGGTGATTTTCATGCACTAATGACCTCATTTAATCCTCACAATAATCCTATGAGGAAGTATGTGGGAAAAATTTGAGGCTCAAGAACTGAAGTGAATAGCCCAGGTCACATAGCGAGCAAGCAGCCAAGCTAGGGCTCGAGACCTCGTCTTATAGGACAGGTAAGTATGCTAACGTCATCTGAGATCTCTGTGATTCATGGTCAACTGTCAAAGTATAGGCACTCTGCATGAGGAGACTAGCCACCCCTAGGCACCTACAGGTCCACACTTACCCCTCTTAAGCAGACCTGCCTTGGCCTGAGATTATAGGGAGGGACAGTGTCCCAATCCATTTCTTTATCTTGCTCTTTTTTTTTTTTTTTAAGAATTATTTAATTTATTTATTTATTTGTTTGTTTTTAAGAAAGATTTTTGCTATAGGGCACATGCACTCACCAGAGACACAAAGAGAGACAAAGTGAGAAATCACTCCCTGAAAAGGCATGGCCACACCAGAATCCATTATAACACAATCCTTCCTCCTCCATTCTCTTCTCGGGATTTTGGTCATGTACACACACATGCCCAGTGTGAGTTTCAAACTGCTGGGTCTGGGACTCGAACTGCAGTCAGACATGTGGGTATCTAGCACCTTAACCACTATATCAACTGCTGGCCCTATTATTATTATTTTTAACTTGCTACAGAGCTCAACAGAGAAAGACAGAGAGAAAGAGGGAACATGAGAAGACAAGCTGCCAGGTCTGGGACTTGAATTATGGTTGACCACATGGGAGTTCAGTACTTCAACCACCACACCACCTGCTGGTCCCATCTTAGTGCATTTTCTGTTACTATAAAAGAATACCACAAGGGGCCAGCCAGTGGTGGGTGGTTAAGGCGGCTGGATCCCACATGGCTGGCTGTGCAGTTCATGCCCAGACCCAGTGGCTTGAAAATCATGCCAGGCATGTGTGTGCTTGCCCAAAATTCCAAGAGGAGGATGGAGGAGAAAGGATTGCGGTATAGTTATTTCCCCTGAGGTTGCTTTCTCATTTTCTCTCTCTCTGATGAGTGTATGTTCCCTATAGCAAACAAACGAACAAAAACACAATCTAGATAACTTATAAAGAAATAGGTTTTTAGTTTATAGTTCTGGAGGTTGGGAAGTTCAAAGTCAAGTAACCAAAGCTGCTGAGGGCCTTCCTGCTTTGTTATAACACAGTGGAAGCTCTCCCACAGGAAGGAGCTTCCTTCTTCTTATGAAGAGAAAAAGATCTCATCATAGGAACCCTACCCTCTTGACCTCATATAACCCCAATTACTTCCCAAAAGCCTCATCTCCAAATATTATCAACATATGAATTTGCGAAACGAGTTTCCAACACATGAACTTTGGGGGAAGATTTCTGAATCATAGCAGATGGCAATGGCCAGTCCCCTCTAGGACTTCAGGTGATAGGAAATAATAAGCCATTAAAAAAATGGATAATCTTCCAATCCAGGAACGTGGCGGTCCTTCCACTTTTTAGTGTCCTTTTCAATTTCCTTTTTAAGATTTTCATAGTTTTCCTTATAGAGATCTTTGACTTCCTTGGTTAATTTTATTCCTAAGTATCTTATACTTTCGTGGCTATGGTAAATGGAGTTATATTTTTCAGTTTTGTCTCTGTCTGCTTGTTGTTTGTACATAGAAATGCCATAGATTTTTGTAAGGTAATTTTGTATCCTGCCACTTTACCGTATGCATTTATCATTTCAAGAAGTTTTTTCATGGGTACTATTGGGTCTTCTATGGATACAATCATGTCATCTGCAAACAGAGATAATCTCAGCTCTTCTTTCGCTTTTGGAATGCCTTTTATTTCTTTTCCTTCTCTTGTCTAATCACATTGGCTAGAACTTCCAGTACTATATTGAATAGGAGCAGAGAAAGGGGCCAGCCTTGTCTTATACCCGTTTTTAGTGGGAAAACTTTCAGTTTTTCCCCATTCAGTATAATGTTAGCTGTAGGTTTTTCATAGATGGCTTTTATTATGCTGAGAAATGGTCCTTCTATGCCAATTTTACTGAGAGTTTTGATCATAAAGGCATGTTGTATATTGTTGAATGTTTTTCCTGCATCGATTGAAGTGATCGTATGGTTTTTACCTTTCTTTTTGTTAATATGGTGTGTTACATTTAAGGTTTTGCATATGTTGAACCACCCTTGTACCCCTGGAATATAGCCTACCTGGTCGAGATGAATAACCTTTGTTATATGCTGTTGAATACGGTTAGCAAGTATCTTGTTGAGAATTTTTGCATCTATATTCATCAGGGCCATAGATCTGTAGTTTTCCTTTTTTGTCATATCCTTATCTGTTTGGGGAATGAGGGTAATGGAGGTGGAGGGGAAGAGCATAGGAAATTTGAGGGGAAGGAGTGGAGAGGTAAGACACTTGTGGGACACAGATAAGGTTTATTATCTGTTGATGAGGATGTGTATGGTGGTCTCAACTGGGCTGAACTGAGGTGTATATCATGCTGGGTAAAATCTCTTCACAATCTAAATGATGTATAGTGATTTAATGTATGAATAATAATTAAAGAAAGTGAGCAATTACTCCCTCCCCCTACCCCCCCCCAAAAGATAACCTTGCAAAATTACATAACCCCATGATTTTAAAGCTTGGCTTCCCATTAGACAACTGGGGAGATTTTTCAAATTCTGAAAACCAGGCTGCACCTGTTACAGATTGTATATTTTTGTTGACCCTGAAATTCAGATGTTGAAACCATAACCCCCACTGGTATTTGGAGATGGGTCCTTTGGGCAGTAACTGGGTCATGAGGGTGGAACCCTCACAATGGGATTAGTGCCCTTATGAGAAGACACACAGAGAGCTTGCTTCCTCTCTGCTCTCTACCACGTCTACGTAGAAGACAATCTCCCCTGCCAGCAACTGGCCACATTGGCACCCTGATCGTTGAATGTTTAGCATCTAGAACTGCCAGAAATAAATTGCTATTATTTAACACACACGGTCTATGATATTTTTGTTAGAGCAACTCAAACTAAGACCCACACCATACCAATTAAATCAACATGTAATTGAAACCCAACCATCAAAATTTTTAAATGATACTTCATATTTTTAAACAATTACAAATTTACAGGAAAGTTGCAAGTATAATAGAAAAAACTTATTTTTTCTGGAGCCACCAGATGGCATGGAGGTTAAGCCAACTGGATCCCACATGGCCTACAGCATGGTTTGAGTCCTGGACCCAGTGGTTTGGAAATCACATCAGGTGCACATGTGTGTATGTGCCCAAAATCCTCAGAGGAGAATGGAGAAAGGACTGTGGCATGGCCATCTCCCGTACTTTCACCTTTACCTCTCTCTCTCTCTCTTTTCTCTCTCTCTGTGTCTCTTTCTGGCAAGTATACACACTCTATAGCATGCTAAAATAAATAAAGAAAAGAAAAATGTTTTTTTCTAAATCATTTTAGAGTAACTTTCCAAGCTAGTGCACCATCTTTCTTACACATTTTAATTTCCATTTTCTACAAGTAAGGAAACTCTCCTATGTAATCTCAATGCAAACATTGAAATTAAGAAATTAACATTTTTGTTACATTTCTAGTAACCAGTCCTCAGACTCCTTTCAAGGTTTGCCAGCTATACTAATAACATCCTTTATAGCAAAAGAATCCATTTCAGAATCAGGAATTGAGGTTAATGATCAGATGTCTTTGACCTCCTTCAGTCTGAAAAAGGTTCCTCAGTCTTTCTTCGACTTTCTTGACATGTTCGAAGGCGATTTTGTAGAACAACCCTTGATTCAGGTTTGTCTGGCATTTCTTTGTAGATTCAGTTTATTGATCCTTGGCAATAATATCACAGAAGGTGATGCTATATCCTCATCGTATGCAAACAGCAGCTCATAATTTTGATTTGTCCCATTACTGACACCACTCACTTTGATCACTTGATTAAGAGTGTCTGCCAGTCATTCTCCACTTGTTAACTAGTTAGTATTTTGTGGTGAGAGGTAAGGGGTAAAGTGAGTTGTTTACTGGGAGACTGACAAGCCATCGATTATTCTTATATTCCCTAGGTGATTCCAAAGTGCAGTGGATTTTGAGAATCAGTGTGAGAACACTTTCCTGTGAACTAAGTATCAGCAACGGCACAGAGATGGAAGGGCCTTTGTGACATGAGCTAATAATAATAAAAGCTAACCTTTATTAATATTTTTTGAGAGAGATTTTTGCAATAGGGTTTGTGTTCTTACCAGAAAGACAGAGAGAGACGGAAAGACAGAAAGCAAGAAATCACTACCCAGGGGATCGCTATGCCACAGTCCCTTCCCCTCCATTCTCCTCCTGGGATTTTGAGCATGCACATACACCCACCCAGCATGAGTTTTAAACCACCAGGTACAGGGCTCAAATTGCGGTTGACTATGTGGGAATCCAGCGATGTAACCATTATGCCATTTGCTGGTCCCAAGAGTTACTCTTTATTAGCCAACATTTATTGAGCCTCTATAATGTGCCATAGCTGTGTTAGCTACTTTATATGCACCATCACCATCACTATAGCACTATGCCTTCATTTAACAAATTCGTATTGATTATCTAGTATGGGCCAAATATGGTTCTAGAAGCTGAGAATACATCTATGGACAAGAGTGACATAAAACCCCCTTTCTCATGGAACTTCCACTCTAGTGGAATGCCATATGTCAAACACTGTGCTAATTTCTTTTTAGTCACAGTAATGATGACAATCACATCACCATAACTTCTCTTTATTGAGGACTTATTATGGGCCAGGCGCTAGCTTTCCCTCACAACAACTTGATGAGGCAAGTTGTATTATGTACTTATTAACTACTCCTTACTTAAGCCAGAGAAATAAAGACTATAAAGCTCATAGAGATGCAGCCAGCATAACATTTGATACAGTAACTATGTCCTTTTCAATCCCAGCAAAGATGACTATGTACACTAGGATCTGGGGAGAATTATACTGAATTAACATGCATGGAGCTGGCAAAACTAGAAAGTTAGGCAATCTTAAGTGGTGATAAGGACATGGGCAGATGTGGCTCCTCAAGCATTGTTGATTGGAATGTTAGTTGTGCAGTCATTTTGAAGAGCATTTACTATGGGTAATTCCTAGGACCCAGGAAAATCATTCTTGGGTACATACCCTGGAGAAGTTATTATGTAACTTCACGAAGACACATGCAAAAAGAGGTTTGTTCAGTGCTATAGATACACTCAGAGTGGGAGGCAATCCAAGGCCCTTACTAGGAAAATGAGTAAGCAAAATAAACTGTATGAATTTGATGAAATGTTTTCAATAGACAGGAGGAATCACTCAAAGTATGTAACACACACATAAATCTCAAAATCAGTTATGAGAAATGTAATGCCAAAAATGGAGGAGGCAGTATAGCATAACTTGGATACGAATTTTAAAACAATATACAGGGGCCAGCAGGTGTCATAGTGGTCAAGGCTCTGGACTCCCATGATTTGAGTCCCCTACCTGGAGACTGGCTTGCTTTCTCACTTTCCCTCTCTATCTATCTTTCTCTCTCTGTCTCTGGTGAACACATAGGCTCTGTAGCAAATTAAAAATAAATAATGATGATAAATAAAATTTATGAAACAGTTTGCAAAATACTGGATATTATAGTAGATATACACTGGACTTCTAGAAGGTTGTGGAAAAATGAAATCAAGTACAAATTTCTTTTACTGCCAAAAAATTTCCAAAATCTATGACAGTTTTTCCATAATATGCATTTTCTATGAACTTTTTGAAGGCCCCTCATAACACATTTGTTATAAATCTGGGTGTGCTGAGAACAGGAAAAGAGGAGGGAAATGTAATTAGGGCTGGGGGACTAAGGGGGTAAATAATAATTAATTTAAAACCAGAAGAGGAGTCTTGCAGGGGTAATGATGATAGCATGCTATGAATTACTGCATATGAACAATCTGATTCTGTGTATAGGAGCAGAATAAAAGGAAAGGGGAAGCACATGAAAAGCTTTGGAGAGAGGTTATAGAACCCTCCAGAATGAGTTTCTTTACACTCCACCCTTTTCAAACTAATCCCCATGGAAAAAAGTGGGGTCTCAAGAACAGACTTTCATCTTTTTTTTTTTTTTCTTTTTCTTTTTTTTTTTTTTTTTTTGAGAGATTTTCACTGTAGGGCGCGTGCGCTCGCCAGACAGACAGACAGAGACATAGAGACAGAAAGCGAGAAATCACCCCCTCGGGGGGATGGTCACGCCGCAATCCCTTCTCCTCCATTCTCCTCTCGGGATCTTGGGCACGCACGCACATGCGCCCGGCGTGAGTTTTAAGCCACCGGGTCCGGGACACGAACCGCGGTCGACTACGTGGGAGTCCAGCGACATAGCCATTACGCTAACTGCTGGTTCCCCCCAGACTTTCATCTTTTTGTATCCTATTCACCTAACCAAAACAGGCCTACACTGGTCTTTACCCTGCCCTGCAGCTGACCTGTCCAAGCGCCCCGGAACTTTTCTTATGCCAGTTTTCCATAACACCCTTCTCTGATGACAGAGGGTTGTAGGAAGAGAACAGAGTTGCCCAGATCAGGAAAGGTAAGCAGACCTGGCTCTGCTCTTTACTGGCCGTGTGACCCTGAGCCAGATGCTGAACTTCTTTTCATGTTTCCTCAGCTCCCTAAACAGGATCGCACTAACAGAAAGGGCTGTTTGGAGAAAGATGTGGAATTTTATAGAAAGAAACATGCCCACAGAGCTGTTCCCTCCCTCTAGGGAATCTCAGTGGTACCTAGTGTGCCTTGGTCCATAATTCTAAATATCCCTCGGACCAATGGTACCAGGGGTTACGTCATAGAGATTGTTGGTGAATGAGGGTGCTCACAGACACTAGGCTATTCCCTACCCCAAGTTCATATGCACCTGGAACATCAGTAAATGACTTTATTTGGAAATAGAGACTTTGCAAAATGTAATTAAGATAAGAATTGCAATGAGACTGGCCACGGTGAGATAGTTGTAGCAATACCATCGCTTAATTCCCATAGAAACGTTCTGGGTTCACGTCCCAAGGTCTCTCTGTACACACTGGGCATGCACACATGTGCCTGTGCTTCTCAACAGAGGCTGGGAGAGGATTGTGGCATAAAGATCTTTTTATATGTGTGTGATCCTTTTACATCTTCCTATGAAGAACTAAAAAGAAATAGAATTAAGATGATATAGGGAACCAGTAGTTAGCATAATGGCTATGTCGCTAGACTCCCACATAGTCGACCACGGTTAGCGGCCTGGACGCGGTGGCTGAAAACTCACGCCGGGCACGTGTGCGTGCGTGCCCAAGATCCTGAGAGGAGAATGGAGGAGCAGGGATTGTGGTGTGACCCCCCCCCCCCGGGGGGAGATTTCTCGCTTTCTGTCTCTCTGTCTCTCTCTGTCTGTCTGGCAAGCACACGCGCCCTATAGCAAAAAAACCTCTCAAAAAAAAAAAAAAAGATGATATAATACTGGATTAAGATGGGACTTAATGGCCACTTGATGAAAGCGGCCCTGCAAGAGTCAGAAAAAGACACGCAGAGACACAGAGAAGAAAGCCAGGTGGGTGGTCAGCCAGGTGGTGGGGTCGGCAAGGCAGCTGGGTCCCTCATGGCCAACTACACAGTTCTAGTCCTAGTCTTGGCAACTTGAGAAATACACAGGGCACCTGTGCATGTGTCCCCGCAATCCTGAGAGGAGAATGGAGAAGAGATTGCAGTATGACCCTCGCCACTGGGGTGTTTTCTCACTTTCCCTTTCTCTCTCCCTCTCTCTCTCTCTGTCTCCCCCAGTGAGCCCACATGCACTATAACAAACTAAATACCACCACCACAAACCAAAAGGCCAGGTGAAGACAGAGGTTAGAGTTAAGTTGCCACATGCCAAGGAATGCCTGAGGCTGCCAGAGCTGGGAGAGGCAAGGAAAGATTCTTCTCTAGACATTCTTCCCCAGGGCCCTGCTGACACCTTGATTTCAAACTCTTTTTTCTAAAACTACAGAGCATAACTTTCTGTTGTGTATCACCAAACTTGAGGTAATTTATAAGGCAGCCCTGGGCAACTAACAATCCTCGGCAAACATTTGTGGAATGGAAAGGTAAAGGCCTCCAGGTTACAGATGGAAACCCCTTGGCCTGGGGCACAGCGTCACAAGAAGTCAGCTGCTGCCCCTGGTGGCCTCATCTCCCAAGCTGACCACCTGAGCTCCCAGAAATGTTGAGTCGCTCATGTTGGCCTTTGCAACACACTTTCCTCTGTCTGGGAAGCTTTTACCTATCTTGTTCCTATTGTCCATGGTGGATCCCTCCTGGGTCTCCATGCACCAAGACTCAGGGAAAGTTCCACAATGTCCCAAGACATGGATAAAGAAATATAGCTTCTTTGGAGAAAAGGCAGACCTATGACCTTCCACTCAGAAGGTTTGGGAGGGCGAGGGTGCCAAAGGTACCCCAGGGGAAGGATGTGAGCCCCTGCTCTTCTGCCTTTTTATCAGGTGAGCTTGGGGAAGCAGTCTGTGAATGGACATGGGGCCTTTGGAACGGAGCAGCCAGATGTGAGTGCAAATTGTTCACAGGAGCTGCAGACCCCAAGCAGGGTAGGGCAATAGGGAACCAGAAAGCCTGTCTCCTTTAGATAGTCCAGCGGGGTGCAGCCTGCCTGCCGAGAGAACGGGTGGAGCCAGTCCCAGCAACCAAACGCCAGCTCACCTTGATACAGCAGTGGTACTAGCATTGTGGTCCTCGGGTAGATGCCGCTTGCACTTCAACTGCTTCTCTGAAGTTCCCCAAGGATCCTCCCTCTGGGGCTCTCCCCCCCCACCCCATGCACCCTGCAGACAGCTCCTGTGCAGTATCCCCTATCTCAGTCTGGTCATCGGTCTTTCTCTCTCCTGCTAGATGACCAGCTCCTCGTGTCCAAGGACAATCTCATCTCAGCACCTGGACTGCTGTGCTTTACCAGCACTTGATAAATGCGGGGTACAGGAACACACAAGGGGGAGAGGCCAGAGGACAGGAACTGGAAACGAATCCCTCAGGTGTATTTGGTTCATCTGTATTTTCTTTCTTATTCTTTTCATACATATATATATACACACACACACACATATATACATGTATACATGTATACATATATACATATATATATACATATATATGTGTGTGTGTGTGACACACACACGTAATAATTTTTGTTTGCTTCTAATAACACATTCTTCATGATGTCAATAACCCCCCATATCAATGTCATTGCCATGAATTTTCTTTGAAACAGGAGGGAAAAAGAAGTGTCACTTCAAGATTTCAGGCTTAATAATATGGACTGCACACCTGTGAGTCATGCCCTCACCTGGGTGTTTCATATATGACATCCCTTTAGATCCTAACAACCCTCAAAAATAGGGATTTCTGGGACCAGCAAGAGGCGTGGTGATTAAGGCGCTGGACATTCCCACATGGCCAACCATGGTTTGAGTCCTGGATCTGGTGGCTTGCTTTCTCACTTTCTCTCTTTTTCTCTCTCTGTCTCTCTGTGTGTCTCTCTCTGGTCAAATTCAATAGTTAAAAAAGTGAATGAATAAATAAAATTAACAAATAATTATTTTAAAAAAATAGGGATTTCTAATTCCCCCATTTTTTTAATTGCCAGAGGGTGCATGTACTCACCAAAGAAACAGAGAAGGAGAAGAAAGCACCTGCCACTGTGGTGTGGCCATGCCACAATCCCTTCTCTTCCATTTCTTCATCCTCTTGGGATTTGGGGCACACATGCACACATGCCCAGTATGTTTTCCAGGCTGCCAGACCTGGGATTCAAACTGTCAGGCAAGTGGGATCTAACTCCCATAACCGCTAGGTTATAGGGCCTTATTTTTAGAGAAATAAACTGATTCAAAATGGGGACCAGCAGGTGGCGTGGTGGTTAAGGTGCTGGACACTCCCACATGGCTGACCAGGGTTCAAGTCCTGAATCTGGTGGCTTGCTTTCTCACATCCTCTCTCTCACTCTTACCCTCTGTCTCTCTCTGGTCAAATTAAGAAATGAATGAATAAATAAAATAAGATAAATAATTATTTTTAAAAAAAAATTAAGTGACTGCATTGCAGTACCACAGGGAACAAACGTCTTGAGCAGAGATTTTTAACCCAGTCAGTCTGACTCTAAGCCCAGGGAGCCTCAGTGGTAGTCTTCAAATGCTGCTGGAACAAATGACCACAAAGTTAGTAGCTGATAACAACACAAATGTGTTATCCTGCAACTCTGTAGGTCAGAAGTCCAACAACACATCTCACAAGGTTAAAATACAGTCAGAAGTTCCCTTTTGAGGTCTCTAGGCGAGAACCATTTTCTTGCCTCTTCCAGCTTCTAGAGGTCACTGTATTTTCCAGCTCATGGACCCTTTTCATCCTAGACCCAGCCCTGGCCGGATGAGTCGTTGCACATGACGTCACTGTGACACTGCCTTCTCTACCTCCCTCTGCCACCTCTGAGGTCCTCATGATGCATTGACTTCACCCAGATAATCCAGGAGAACCTCCTTATTTTAAGTTGGTTGATTGACAACCATAAGTACATCTGCCACTTTAATTTCCCTTCACCATGTGAATAAAATGTTCATGGATTCCATGGAAGAGAACATGAACATCTTTGAGAGACCATTCACTATCCTGCTTGCCATACCCTAGAAACCAGATAACATGGTCATGTCAGCCCCATTGCCAGGCAATAGTGCTTACATAAAACTGTCCCCTGAGTGCATTTTTGACTGGGAGGAGCTATGAATTCGTTATTAATACTCACTGTGGGGACCAGCAGTTGGCGTAATGGCTGTATCACTGGACTCCCATGTAGTTGACTGTGGTTCAAATTCCATACCCAGTGGCTTAAACTCACGCTGGGCACGTGTGCATGTGTGCCCAAGATCCTGAGAAGAGAATGGAGGAGAAGCGATTAAGGCATGGCCATCCCCCCTAGGAGGTGATTTCTAGCTTTCTGTCTCTCTGTCTCTCTCTGTCTTTCTGGCAAGCACACATGCCCTATAGCAAAAACACCTCTCAAAAAAAAAATAATATATATATATATATATATTTGCTGTGTATATCAGACATGGGACTAAGGGATAATATGTTTCCTTGTCTTTCCTCACAAATAGAGCTGCCCAATTCCTTGACTCCATTATTTATTTATTTATTGTCCTACTGAAATGTCACAGCATGGGAATGGAGTAGGAATCCATCTAACACAGAGCTTACTGTCGAGTGGAGGGACAGATGCTAAACTAACACAGTAAGCACAGAATCACAACCATGATGTGCTGTGTGAGGCAGTCAAAGGATGCCGTGAGAAAAACTAAGAATGAGAGACACTCCTATGGTCTAGTGGTTAAGGGAGCCAGACCACACATGGCCGACTACATCGTTTGAATCTTAACTCTGGTGGCTTAACTAATACACCAGGAATGTAAGAATGCCCCATATCCTGACAGGATGGAGAAATGGCGGAGATAGGATTATAACATGACCGCACCCCACTGTGGGGTGCTTTCTCCCTCTCCTTCGCTTTCTGTTTCTCAGTCTCTTTCTGTCAAGAGCACATATCCTATGGCTTATAAACAAAGAAAGGAAAAAAGAAAAGAAAAAGTTCGAATGAGGCCCAGGGGCTGGATGGTGGCAGAACAACAAAACACAACACTGACCGAGAAGGGAAGTTTCCAGGTTCCCATGCGGAAGCCTCCCTGAGTACACCAGGCATGTGTGTGCCTATGATCTGGGCTGTGCTGGGGCTGGGGGTGGACTGTGGTGTCAGGACTCTCTGTCTCTCACGCTCATGGAAGAAATAAATGATCTTTTTAAAAAATGGGATCCAATTTACACAACAGGTAGAGAGGAAAACGAAGGTGTCCCTGAGGAAAAGACATTGGAACTGAGACAAATGGTTACAATATGCTGGATGGGAAAAGAGAAAAGCAAGTGCCAGGGCCTTGGAGTAAGAAAAAGCCTGAGGTGCTTTTCTTGAGAAAGAGGCAACTAGTGAGGCTGGAACCAACTGGGGAACAGCCAGGGCCCTGGGAAAGCCATTGAGGAGTGTCAAGCTGAGGAGAAGGACAAGCATTATCTGCTTTCTGCTTTACAAAAGGTCACCAGGGCTGCTGAAAGGAGGAGCAGGAGTCAAAGCAGGGTCCCTTCTTAGAACCCTGAATAATGCGATGCATCTTCTTGACTGCATTTGTGAGTTCTATGTCTTTGTCTTTGTTTTGCTTTGTGATAGTGCTGAAAAATCACTAGGTTTCTTGCATGTTTTGTTTGTTTGTTTGTTTGCCTTTTTGCCGGGGTCCAGCCTCGGCGTGGGTGGGTTATCTCGACGGAGGCAGCAAGGTGAATAGAAGACAGAGGCCTCGATGCTTTCATGCACGTCCTATGCCGGACACACCTCAAAGATCGCTCTCTGAGGAGTGACAACTGCTAGGAATCATCGTGCCTTTTTATTGAAAATGGGATACATGCAAGTAAATGGGTGAGGGGCAGTAAAAGATTTACTCTAAGGAACAGGGTATACAAAGCATGGAAGCAATAATTATAAAACATGCTGATTGTCTTGTTAGCTCAGGCAAAGTCAATCACAGTTCTCAGGATGAAGAAGTCCATTTGTCTGCTGTATCTTCTTCTTGGATCTTGATT
This sequence comes from Tupaia belangeri chinensis, assembly GCF_000334495.1. NCBI lineage: Eukaryota > Metazoa > Chordata > Mammalia > Scandentia > Tupaiidae > Tupaia > Tupaia belangeri. The sequence continues at coordinate 3,988,241 of NW_006160045.1, forward strand.
ACTGGGAAGAGTCTTTTGAAGAGGGGGCTTGCAGGATGTTTGACAACTTCAGTCCCGGGCCAGGGCGATAACGTTGCTGGTTACAATGACCTAGATGGAAATCTTGTCTTGCTAAGTAAAGACACAGTTAATATATGGACTATCTATACATTACAACAATAGAGGATGAGTCTATGATCTTATATGGGAAAGGAAGATGATCTTGTAGCTCCGGAGACAACACAGGATGTTTTATTAGCAGTTTTTCATAGTCAACAGCACATAGATGAGAAACTCTTTGTAGTTGAAAGCTACCTGTTGCTTTAGATAAGAACTCCCAGCTAAAATGGTTAATCTTTCTGTGGAGCCCTCAGCTTTGTTTATTCTGTTGTCCCATCCAGGCTTTTTCCTCTAATAAATCTGTGGGTGCCTGCATTTTGTTTGTTGAGTCTTGTCAATTAGTGAGTTCTTTTGTTTTATCTCTGAGTCTCTGTTATGTGGTGAATGTGCTGACTTTGCTAGTGTGAGTTAACTTTGGCCTGTAGCTTTAACAAGGGGTATGTAAGTAAAACTAACCTTAAACTAACTCAGTCTACATATGCTTCTAATGCTAATTTGGTTTATACTAACTTAATCTATATGTTAATTTTGACTTAAAAACAGACAGGTGGGGGAGTCTTAAACTTCCTGATCCTCCTGTCAGTCTTAGGGAACCACATTCCTACAAGATCACTAATTGGCTTTATTGCAATGGTTGGGGGTGATGTTTTACCCTTCCAGGGTACCGTAACAACAGTAAAACTCACGGCAGAGAAATTGAATACCGGCCAGTTCAAGGACACAAGGGAGGGCTCGTAAACCGGGCCTTGCCTCAGTTTCTTCCCAGTCCAGGCCTTGCCTTAGAATGGGAGGCAGCATCCTTACCAGCTTGTGTTGCCTGCATGGCCCCGTCACCTTTTAAAAGCAGGAACAGAAGTATTAACCCACTTTCTACTAATGGTCTGAACAGCTGCTGAAGCACCCCTGGGTGCAGTGAAGATTCTGAACAGGACGAGAACAGGTGTGACCCTCTTTTCTTACCCAGTAAACGGCATTTGGGGTGGGTTGGCACCAACCTATCTAATTAGTGATGACCTGACTGGGGTCTACTTCTGAATGGACACCAGGTCAAGGGTGAGAGATGGCAGAGGGTGAGAGATAGGGAATCAAGGATGGGAAAAAAGGCAAAATATATAGGAAACAAGAAATGGAAAATGATTTGTTGACAATAACACATATGTTGATGTGCTTGATTGAGCCAATATACAGTGTATTCTGGATGGAAAAATCTCATTTTGTATGCTGTAATGATGTATAGTGAATGAATGTAAATAAATATTTTTTAAAAATAATAATTGGAATAATAATAATAAAAAAACTATTGGATGATGATGGGGATTTTAATGTCTTTGTATTGACTGGTATGAATGGTATTCCTTCTGGAAAAAGACATGTAATACACTGTAAAGTTATATGTGATTCAATGTAATATAAACAAGATTGTGATAATAATTTTAAAAAATTTTAAAAATACACTGAAAAACACACACACATACAAAAAAAAAAAAAAAAAAAGCCAATTGAAGGCACCAGGAGGGCAGCTTGGCATAGCTGAAGGCATGCTCAGCTGGTGAACTTTTCCAGATGCCTTCAAAACTGAATCAGTCTTGCAACAAGGGTGGATTCTCAGGTTTTAAAAGCACCTCTTGGGGCAATCCTATGGCCTAGTGGTTAAGGGAATAAGATCCCACATGGCTGACCATGAAGTTAGAATCCTGGCCCTGGCAGTTTGAAATACACACTGGGCATGTATGCATACACAACGAAAATCCTGACGGGATGGAGAGATGGTGAAGAAAAGATTGAGGTCTCCCTATGCCCCATTGGAGGTGCTTTCCCCCATCCAGCATTCTTCTGTCTCTCTGTCTCTGGGGAGCACACATACTCTCTGGCAAATTAAAAGATATATAACTAAATAATTAACTACATAAAAGCACCGTCCAGGACCAAGTGGTGGAACAGCGGTGACACGACTGGACCTGCATGGGAAAGGTCCTGGAACTGCATTCTGGGACCTCTCCAAGCATGCCAGGTATGTGCCATGATCCAGCTGGCTGAGGAGTGGGAGTGGATCAAGTAGGAAGATCTCGTTGGTGGTGTCTATCTCTCCGCCTTTCATTTTCTCCCTCTCTCTTCCTGCTTTTCTTTGTCTCTCATGGAAGAAATAACTATTGTTACTTTTTGCTATAGGGCACATGCACTCTCCAGAAAGGAAGAGAGAGAAAGTGAGAAATTACCTCTCCCCTCCAGAGTGGATGGCCACACCACAATCCTTTCTCCATTCTCCTTTTGGGATTGGGGCATGCACACACATGCACCTCATGTATTTTTCAAGCTGCGGGGTCTGAGACTCAAACCTCACAGCCAGCCATGTGGAATCCAGCTGCTTTAACCACCATGCTTCTTTTCTTTTTTTTGAAAGGTTTTTGCCTTAGGGTATATGTGCTCACTAGAGAGAGAAACAGAGACAGAGACAGTGAGAGGGGAGAGGGAAAGTGAGAAATCACCTCCCAGGAGGTTGACCACACTGCAATCACTTCTCCTCCATTCTCCTCCTGGGGTCTTGGGCAAGCACACACATGCACCCGGCATGATTTTAAAGCCACCAGGTCTGGGACGCCAACTGCAGTCGGCCATGCTGGAATCCAGCAGCATAACCATTTGCTGGGTGGGACCACTGGGTCCCGGCTCCAAATAAGCTTTTCAAAGTAAATAAATAAAAGCACTTTGTTACTTTTTTCTGCTCTTCCCAAAAGAAAACTCCCAGGACTTACCTGTGATCTCAAAACCTCCTCATCAAAGAGGCTGACAGAGGCATTTCTTTAGCCTGGGGTGCTGGCCAGAGAGCTCCACTCTCTACTTACCTTCTCTCACAAGTCACTCACAGCCTCGCACCCACCAGCTCCCCTGAGTGCAACCGTCAACCTTACTATCAAAAAAGGGGGTAAAAACTAAAGGTGCACACTCTTAATCACCAGTTAATCAAGACAGGTACACAGTCTTCTTAAAGACTGACTTTGCCAGACAGAAGCTCCTATGGGCTGTTTCCTGTCCTACCCACATGTGCTACAGAGCTTGACAGGGGCTAATGACCATCTAATGGTTCCTAATTGTGGCTGCACGTTAGAAATTTCTGGAACTCTTTAAAACTAGCCATACTTAAAACATGCTCTAGCCTTAGAATGGAATATGATTTGACCATACAAAGAACTAAAGTACTGTCACATGCTACAACCTGGATGAGCCTTGAAACCATTATAGGAAGTGAAAGAAGTCAGTTACAGAACCAGGTCTTGTAGGATTCCATTCATGTGAAATGCTCAGAGTAGTTGAGACAGAAAGTAGAGTACTGTTTGCCTGGGGCTTGGTGAAGGAGAAATAAGAGTGTGACACTAATAGGTGGAGGGGGAGCTAGAGAGTGACGATAATAGGTACATCAGTTCCTCTGGGGAGTGAGGAAATGTTCTGAAATTACATAGAAGTGATGGTTGCACAACTTGGAATAGCTTAAAGCCCTAAATGGACTAAAGTAGAATAGTCTACATTTTCCAAGGGTGAGTCTTATGGAGTGTGAATTATAACTCAGTAAAGTTGTTCAAATAGATCAATGTTCCACCCCAATTAAATCAGAATGTCTGTGAGATGGTGCCTACACCTTAGGAGTTTTTGTTGTTACTAGTTTTTGATTTTTTTTTGTTTTCACTATAGGGTGTATGTGCTTGCCAGAGACAGAGAAAGAGAGAGGGAAAGTGAGAACTCATCCCCTCAGGGTGATGGACACATTGCAATCCCATCTCCTCCATTATATCCCTTGGAATTTGGGGCATGCATGCACATGCACCTGGCGTGATTTTCAAGCTACTAGATCTGGGACTCAAACTGCAGTCAGCCATGTGGGATCCAGCCACGTTAATCTCCATGCCACCTGATGCCCCACCCCAGGAGGTTTTTTAAAGCTTTCCAGATGAGACCCACCTGCAGTGATGGCTGGTCTACCCTGTTGGGCAGCTGAGGACTCTTTAATCCGGAAAGGTATAATGACTCTCAATGGCATCTAGGAGAGTCAGGACTAGCCCAGGCTTCCCAAGTCAGGTTATCTCCGACCTTCCTCTGTGCTCAGTCCCCTGGTAGAATCTGCAGCTCTTCAGATAGCTGCATGCCTGATACCCCAGGCTAGGTGCTCTTGGGTCTTCTCATTCCTATGATGTCTCTTGAACTATTTTCTTTCTGAAGTCTCCAAACTGCCTTGGTTAATGATATTTCTTTCTCTTGTGTGTGTGGGGGTATTTATTTTTAATTTATTAGAGGGCGCATGTGCTCACTAGAGATAGAGAGACAGAGAGAGAGGGAAAGCGAGAAAGTATCCCCCTTTCTCATTGGAGGAGATAACAATAAAGATAGCAATGATAACAATGTCACAATTCCTCTCCTTCATTTCTCCTTTCAGGATTTTGGGCACACACGTGCACCCAGTGTGTTTTTCAAGCCATGTGTCTGGGACCCAAACCACACAGTCAACCATGTGGAATCCTGTTTTAACTACCACGCCACCAGCTGGCCCAGATTTTTCTTCTAAACCCATTGCTATAGCCTTCGCTCATCCATTGCCTTTGAGTCACTTCTCTGCTATTGGCTAAACATCACATTTCCCACCGAATCTGCAGGCGGCTTGTTGCTCTCAGTTGTCCTGTTTTCTTCCAGTCAATTTCTTATCCATTATGAATTTGCATGTACAAGTGCCTGAATTTATATTTAATACACAAAATTGGTTCTGTCTTCAGCTGAAAGGTTCTATGCATTCAATCTTTATAGTTAGAGAGAAGCTGTTCATCATGGGAGGCTGGACCCCTTAGGGAAGCCACTTTAATTGGCCGTTCATAACTCCCATCTTGAGTTAGATGATGGCTGGAGGAATCTTAACTACAAGTTAATATCCAGGGTGAGAATATAAGAAGCTTGTATCGTTGTTGTCCTGGGAGGGATGACCACTACCACTGTTGAGATGACCACTGTCAGAAAATTAGAAACATATTTCAAGCAGGGCTTTATCAGATCATTTTAGAGGAAAAACTAAAAAGGCAAAATTGAATATTTTTGAAAAGAGAATTTTAAACAGCTTTTTTTTTTTTTTTTAACGTTTGTTTCTTTCA
>NW_006160045.1:3994618-4025855 GCF_000334495.1 Tupaia belangeri chinensis
CACTCTTTCTTCACCAGTTAATCAAGACAGGTACACAGTCTTCTTAAAGACTGACTTTGCCAGACAGAAGCTCCTATGGGCTGTTTCCTGTCCTACCCACATGTGCTACAGAGCTTGACAGGGGCTAATGACCATCTAATGGTTCCTAATTGTGGCTGCACGTTAGAAATTTCTGGAACTCTTTAAAACTAGCCATACTTAAAACATGCTCTAGCCTTAGAATGGAATATGATTTGACCATACAAAGAACTAAAGTACTGTCACATGCTACAACCTGGATGAGCCTTGAAACCATTATAGGAAGTGAAAGAAGTCAGTTACAGAACCAGGTCTTGTAGGATTCCATTCATGTGAAATGCTCAGAGTAGTTGAGACAGAAAGTAGAGTACTGTTTGCCTGGGGCTTGGTGAAGGAGAAATAAGAGTGTGACACTAATAGGTGGAGGGGGAGCTAGAGAGTGACGATAATAGGTACATCAGTTCCTCTGGGGAGTGAGGAAATGTTCTGAAATTACATAGAAGTGATGGTTGCACAACTTGGAATAGCTTAAAGCCCTAAATGGACTAAAGTAGAATAGTCTACATTTTCCAAGGGTGAGTCTTATGGAGTGTGAATTATAACTCAGTAAAGTTGTTCAAATAGATCAATGTTCCACCCCAATTAAATCAGAATGTCTGTGAGATGGTGCCTACACCTTAGGAGTTTTTGTTGTTACTAGTTTTTGATTTTTTTTTGTTTTCACTATAGGGTGTATGTGCTTGCCAGAGACAGAGAAAGAGAGAGGGAAAGTGAGAACTCATCCCCTCAGGGTGATGGACACATTGCAATCCCATCTCCTCCATTATATCCCTTGGAATTTGGGGCATGCATGCACATGCACCTGGCGTGATTTTCAAGCTACTAGATCTGGGACTCAAACTGCAGTCAGCCATGTGGGATCCAGCCACGTTAATCTCCATGCCACCTGATGCCCCACCCCAGGAGGTTTTTTAAAGCTTTCCAGATGAGACCCACCTGCAGTGATGGCTGGTCTACCCTGTTGGGCAGCTGAGGACTCTTTAATCCGGAAAGGTATAATGACTCTCAATGGCATCTAGGAGAGTCAGGACTAGCCCAGGCTTCCCAAGTCAGGTTATCTCCGACCTTCCTCTGTGCTCAGTCCCCTGGTAGAATCTGCAGCTCTTCAGATAGCTGCATGCCTGATACCCCAGGCTAGGTGCTCTTGGGTCTTCTCATTCCTATGATGTCTCTTGAACTATTTTCTTTCTGAAGTCTCCAAACTGCCTTGGTTAATGATATTTCTTTCTCTTGTGTGTGTGGGGGTATTTATTTTTAATTTATTAGAGGGCGCATGTGCTCACTAGAGATAGAGAGACAGAGAGAGAGGGAAAGCGAGAAAGTATCCCCCTTTCTCATTGGAGGAGATAACAATAAAGATAGCAATGATAACAATGTCACAATTCCTCTCCTTCATTTCTCCTTTCAGGATTTTGGGCACACACGTGCACCCAGTGTGTTTTTCAAGCCATGTGTCTGGGACCCAAACCACACAGTCAACCATGTGGAATCCTGTTTTAACTACCACGCCACCAGCTGGCCCAGATTTTTCTTCTAAACCCATTGCTATAGCCTTCGCTCATCCATTGCCTTTGAGTCACTTCTCTGCTATTGGCTAAACATCACATTTCCCACCGAATCTGCAGGCGGCTTGTTGCTCTCAGTTGTCCTGTTTTCTTCCAGTCAATTTCTTATCCATTATGAATTTGCATGTACAAGTGCCTGAATTTATATTTAATACACAAAATTGGTTCTGTCTTCAGCTGAAAGGTTCTATGCATTCAATCTTTATAGTTAGAGAGAAGCTGTTCATCATGGGAGGCTGGACCCCTTAGGGAAGCCACTTTAATTGGCCGTTCATAACTCCCATCTTGAGTTAGATGATGGCTGGAGGAATCTTAACTACAAGTTAATATCCAGGGTGAGAATATAAGAAGCTTGTATCGTTGTTGTCCTGGGAGGGATGACCACTACCACTGTTGAGATGACCACTGTCAGAAAATTAGAAACATATTTCAAGCAGGGCTTTATCAGATCATTTTAGAGGAAAAACTAAAAAGGCAAAATTGAATATTTTTGAAAAGAGAATTTTAAACAGCTTTTTTTTTTTTTTTAACGTTTGTTTCTTTCATGACAGAACAACAACAACAAAAAAGACAGACAGAACCTCCAGCAGGGTCCTCATGCCACAATCCACTCCACGCCTCAGTCAACCTGGATTGGATCATGGGCATAAATTGTACCTGGTATGTACAGGGAGGCCTTTAAACATGAACCGGAAACTTCTCATCTGGCTTTAGTATCACAGAGTGTTGCATGACTGCTGTACCACCATGCTGGCCTTAAAAAATGTTTTGCTTTATTGTTTTAAATTTACATTCTTGTACATAATTTGGTCGGTAAATGCAGGGGGGTTCTGTTTTGCAATAACTAAGGCATCTATGATATTTTCTCACTTGGAGAAAGTAAAGAGAAGAGTTTTATGTCTTTACGTTTGCATCTTTTTCCTTCTTTTAGACTCTAATCTTTTAAGAGTCAAGGATTTTCTTATTCATCTTTATATTAATATATGGCCCCCTCTTCTCTTCCCCCTTGGAATCCAGCATAGTATCAAGGCTCAGCAAATATGTTTTGAACAAAACCCACAGCAATGAATCTCAGATGGAATCAAGAAAGTAGGAGACTGGGACGGAGACAGTATAAACAGTATATTTCGTATTATTTTATTACAAATTACATGACTCAACAAGTGTTTCTTCTTTTTTTCTTTATTTAAAATTCATGATAGAGCATGTTAGAGTAAGAGAAAGCAAGAGATGAGCGCCTTCCACAGGGTGTGGTCGTGCTGTGATCCCCTTCCTCCAGCTCTCCAGCCCTTCAGGTCTTGTACACTGGTGCACATGTCCAGTGTGTTTCAAGATGACTAGGCTGGAGATTTAAACTTCCTTGCCACGTGGGGTCTGACTTCTCTTCAGTAGCACATCGCCACTGCACCATGGAGTCAGACTTTTATTTTTAGAATAATTAATTATTTTAGGGCCGGCAGGTGACATGGTAGTTAGGGTAGCTGGACTCCCACATGACTGACTGCAGTTTGAGTCCTGGACCTGGCAGCTTGCTTTCTCACTTTTCTTCTCTCTCTCTCTCCCTCTGTTTTTCTCTGGTCAATTTCAAATAAAATAAAATAATGACAATGAGTAAAAATTTTAAAAATAATTATTTATTTATTTATTTTAAGATAGATGTTTGCTGTAGGGTGCATGTGCTTGCCAGAGAGACAGACTCAGAGAGACAGAAAGCGAGAAATCACCTCCCCGGGGGGATGGGCATGCTGCAATCCCTTCTCTGTTCTCCTCTCGTGATCTTGGGCACACCAGCACATGCACCCAGCATGAGTCCCACCTGGTGCTGGGACTCAAACCATGGTCAACTACACGGGAGTGTGACAACATAACCATCACACCATCTGCTGGCCCCTATTATTATTATTATTATTTTTATTATTATTATTATTATTATTATTTTAATTCACCAGAGAAAGACAGAGAGAGAGGTGAGAAAGCAAGTCACCAGGTCTGGGACTTGAACCATGGTTGGCCATATGGAGTCAGCTCTTAACAAATATTTACCAAGTTCTGCCATGCCAGGCACTACTATAGAGACTAAGGCGAGTCAGTGAACACAACTGCACGACTCTCAAGACACGTCCACTTTGCACAAAGTAAACCTCCCACATTGGCTGAGGGGAATGTGAAGGTTCTGATGAATCCTGGAGAAAGTCAGAGAGAGAAAAATGCAAGTACCAGGCTGTCTCGTAGCTTAGTGTTTAAGGAAGCCACATATGCTGCATGATTGACCACAGTTTCAGTCCCAGCCCTGTAGGATTTAAAAACATGCGTGTGTGTGTCCTGAGAGGTCGAAGAAATGGAGAAGGGATAGTGGCATGACCGTGACGCATTGGGAAGTACTCTCTCCCTCTCTTTCTCTATCTCTTTCTGGCAAGTGTTTGCAACCTCTGGAAATTAATTAAAAAACAAATTCCCCATTTTTTCCATACTCCCTATGCTCCTTTTATAGACCTTTTCCTCTGTTAATTGATGAGAATGGGGGAAAAGACAAGAAAGAAAGTCCTGGTAGCTGAGTGGCTGCATGAAGTTTGTATCATGCTTTCACATATTTTGTGTCATTTGACCTTTCAACCCTGTGGAACCAAGGGCTTATTCCCCTTCTAGAGATAAAGAAACCAAGATCATAGAAGACACGCGAGTCCCCCATAGTCACACAACAGAGAAGATACAGAGGTAGACGTGAATCCCTCAGTTCACCCATGTTCTGGTCTGTGTCTCCATATTTTACCACGCTGTTTCCCACGGAAACAAGGAAGGCCTGGGGGTAGAAGTGGGGGAGCAGATAGTTCCTCTCAGCCCTAATGTGGAACATCCCTCTCAGAAATGGATGTCAGGCTTAGGGTCATGCTGCTAAGACACTGCTGCTCAGAGGTTGAGCCCCGAAGTTCAGGCTGCTCTACCTATGGGGCAGCTCTTCTAGCTTTCCTTCTGGGTAACAGTTTTCCACTTCCACTCAGAGGAAGGGACGAAACTGTTCACCCATTTCCCTTCCACCTATGGAGTAATCCATTCTGTATACTTTCCTTAATAAAGTGCTTTCACTCTCCTTCAATGACTCACTCTTGAATTCTTGCCTGAGCAAAACCAAGAACCTGAACGCTCTGAGTAGAGACCTCTGAGAGTTGAGTCTCTCGCCAGCCACACGATCCTGTCAACAATCCCACTTTTTCTCATGTAAATAAATAAATATATTTATGTTCCATGTAAACAAATAAATAATAAACTTTTTAAAAAAATGGATGATGGAGGGCCAATCCTACAGTGTGGTGATTAAGGTGGCTAGATCTTACATGGCCAACTCCACAGTGCAAGTCCTGGACCCAGCAGCTTGAAAAACACACTGGGTAGATGCGTGTTTGTGCCCAAAACCCCAAGTAGAGAATGGAGGAGAAGGGAGAGCAGTATGGTCATCCTCCCTGGTGGATAATTTCTCACTCTCCTTCTCTCTCTGTCTCTGTCTGGTGGGTGCATGTCCCCTCTGGCAAAAATCCAAAAATAAATAAGTAAATAAAAATGGATAATGGATGGCAGATAAGGCTGTAGAAGCAGCTTCGAATCTGCTGAAAGACTAATGCTCTGTCTTTAGATTCCAAAGAGACTGTTCCAGTACCTGAAAGCTTGAGACTTTTGTGAATGGAGAAGTTATAGGTCCTGCCCAAGAGATTGTCCAAGAGTGGAGAAAGAATATTTGCCAAAATATATTTGAAGGCAGGGGTAGAAAAAAAAATAAGTTGCTTGCTAATCATAAAACAGCAAGTGTCTAGGAAATGCTGATGAGTAGTAAGGATGAGCTCCATGCATAGAACTCTCTTCCCTCCCCCCTTGTGTCCCTGTTTTTCCTGATTCCTAGCTGCAGGCCCCAGCTGGGGCTCATCAGCATCTTGTGACTATTACTTTTACCTCATGGAATTTGCCTATAGCTTAGACATTTTGGAGCTACGTGCATCCCTTCCACATTGACAATCCGAGGTTGGAGGCAGAAACCCTAAACACACTCTACTGATTCTGTTCATTGATAAGATAACCTTTTATTGTCAAACAATGTCTATAGAAACAGACCCCTGTCTTGGAGACAAAAAGTCTGCACTGATCTTTGATTGGTTTATACGTGCTTGGTTCCTTTTTTTTTTTTTTTTTTTGGAGAGGTTTTTGCCATAGGGCACATGCGCTCACCAGAAAGAGAGAGAGAGAGAGACAGAAAGCAAAAAACCACCCCCCAGGGTGGATGGCCACACCTCAATCCCTTCTCCTCCATTCTCCTCTCGGGATCTTGGGCACGCATGCGCACGCACCCAGCGTGAGTTTTAAGTCACCGGGTCCGGGACTTAAACCTCAGTCGACTACATGGGAGTTCAGCGACATAGCCATTATGCTAACTGCTGGTCCCCTGTGCTTGGTTCTTGAGGTCCCTAGCTGGACATCTGGATATGTTCTTTGAAATCAGTAAACATTAACGGGCAAGCCCTCACAGATTTAGGGCTCCTTCCTTGCAGGAGGTTCTTATTTGAGCAATAAACCCTCTGGGATGATAAAGTACACAGTGGTTGCCACCATTTCCAACACCAGGGATTAGCCTTGTGGAAGACAGCTCCTCCACGAACTAGGTAGAGCAATAATGGTTGGTCCCAGGATGACCAAAGTGCACCACCTCCACCGTGCACCCCATTCCACCACTAACACATTGCAACATACAATGAAACAATCACTTGATAGGGTTCGTGGTCCCATGAGAACCCCATACCGAAGGGAGGAGAAGCCCAGGTGGCAGTGCGAATGATGGGTAGCAGCTGCAAACACAGACGAAGTCTCACTCGCCCACTTGCCACCACCCTACACTGTGTGGCCCAGGGGACTGGTCCGTAGCCCGTGGGTTGGGACCCCTGAAGTACAAGACCACTCTGGCTCTCCAGTATCACAGCAAGCGTCCTAACCCTATTTCCTTGGTTCTTCCCCAACAGCCTTGACAGTGGATATCTGGCTTTGCAGAATGCTCTCCAGGTATTCCTGCGGCCCTGGGTTTTTATATATTCACAGAGTTGGCTCCTGCTCTGTGGCTCTAGCTCACTGTATCGATTTGTTCCCATGAAGCCATTAGAGGGCTATTCTGTACCACTGCCACAGCCATGTAGCAAGCATGGAATCAAGCTTGTTTCCTATAGAGAGAGGAGAAAGTCCTTCTCCTTCCCTCTGTGTCACACCTTATTACCTGGGTAGCGAGCACCAACGTGTGAGTCCCTGGGTCTTACATGCAGTGTGTGTCTGCAAGACACAAGTCCACGACCACGTTAGAGGTGGACGTCAGGGGTTTTTCCTCATGCCCACTGTCTTTGTTGTTTCAGCTCTTTCCTTCCAAAACTCAGACCACCTCCTCCTGCTCCTCCAACCAGAAAGCCCCATGTCTCTGTTCCCACTGTGCTGCTGGCGTAGACTCGACTAGGTCTCAGCTTGATCTCGGGCCGGGACCTCTGGCAGTTTGGCTTCATCTGCAGACAACAGGAAGCCTCTGAAGGGCTTTGAGCGGAGTGGAAACCTCATCATTAGGAAGATTCATCTTGGCAGTAGTTCCTCAAATAAATTGGGTGGGAGGATAATGTCTTGATTCTATCCCTAAGCAAATTGTTTGGGACAGTGGCACACTGGTGCCACCTAGAGGCAGTCAGCCTCAATTACAGAAGTCGTTTACTGAAAGCTATGAAACCAAATCTGTAAAACAGAAAAAGTTATATTGGCTTTTTTTCTTGATTTGCCTCAGTAATAGAACCTCCCAGGAGGGGCTGTGGACATACCCATGACCACCACCAGACCTAGAACTGAAACCAACCTACCACAGACTTGCAAATCAGCATCTTAGCCAAAACACGGTCTTGTCACTTCTCAGAAGACTGATTCTTTCTTAAAGTGACACACCACGCCAGAAAGGAAGAGTCCTGGGCTGAGAGAGTAGAGAGGTTGACAGAGGGAGGACGGCAGTCAGAGCCCACCTGATTAAGGCAGGCAGATTTACCCCTAACTTTTTTCCCTAATGGCACTGTGATTTACAACATAACACAGGATTTAACAGAATTAAAACTGGAATTGGTGGGATCAGCAGATGGTATAATGGTTACCTCGCTGGTCTCCCACGTAGGTGACTGTGGTTTAAGTCACCAGACCCAGTGACTTAAAACTCATGCTAGGTACATGTGCGTGCGTGCCCAAGATCCCAAGAGGAGAATGGAGGAGAAGGGATTGTGGTGTGGCCATCCCCCCAGGGGGTGATTTCTCACTTTCTGTCTCTCTGGCAAGCACATGCATCCTATAGCAAAAATCTCTAAGGAAAAAAATATCCTGGAATTGGCCAGCCATGGTGATACAGCAGCAATGCGAGGCTCAGCGATGCTGAGGTCCCGTGAGAAGGCCCCAGATTTCTGGCTTGAGGTCTCCTTGGACAAGTCACACGGGATCCTGAGTGTGTGTGAGATTCTGGTTGGCTGAGGCCAGGGATGAATGGCGGCATGAAGACATTCTCTCTCTTTATCTCTGTCTCCTTTTTTCTCCCTCTGTCTCTCTCATGGTAGGAACAAACTTAAAAAATAAAAACTGGCATAAAGAGCTAGAAATTAATGAAGCCATTCTGAAAATTAGGACTAGATTTAAGTCTTTGAAGCCCAGATTCTTTCTTCCAGAATCCATTTAATTATATATTTGAGTGTGTAATTCTTATAACATTATGTAATTTGTTTCTCTCTCCTCTCAAAAACAGGGCAAACTATATTCTTTATCAACTTTCTCTGGGTTATTAAGTCATGCCTGGCCAATTCCAGTTTTTTTTTTTTCTTAGAGATTTTATTATGTTTATTATGGCTAAATTTTATCTTGCCTTTAGTTCTACCGCCTATCTAATATCTGTTTTCTTAAGAAAGTTTTTCAGTGTAGACAAACAAGGCTATATCTCTGAGTCTTTGCCAAATCTGCACTGAACTTTTGCTTCTAGATGAATGAGAATTTGCAAGCAACCCAAGATCAGCTGTTCTGATTTGCATAAGAAAGGAAGAGCTGGGGCTAGCAGGTGGTGTGGTGGTTAAGGTGCTGGTCTCCCACATGACCAACCACAGTGGCTTGAAAATCACACCGAGCATGTGAGCTACTCTACTTACTTAATACTCGCTGCAGTCCTGTTAGGTTTACCTTTTTTTTTAGATTTGTGCCATAGGACGTGTGCACTCACCAGAGAAAGACAGAAAGAGGGAAGGTGAGAAATTACCCCACAGGGAAGAGAGCCCAGCAGCAATCCCTTCTCCTCCATTCTCCTCTTGGGAATTTGAGCACGCACACACACACACACACACACACACACACATGCATCTAGAATGACTTTCAGGTCGCCAGGTCTGGGACTCAAACTAGGATCAGCCATGTGGGTGTCCCATGCCTTAACCACCATGCCACCTGCTGGCCCTGAGGTTTACATAGTCATGCACATTTTAAAGGTGATAAAACAGATGCTCAGAGAATAATTTGCCCAACAGTGCACAGCTAGAAAGTAGAAAATCAAGGGAAAATTTTAGGGTTGCCTGACTCCAAATTCATTTTGTTTCCTTTGTGAAAGTCTAGGGAGAGGAAACCCAAAGATTGAATGAATGCAGTGGGAATCTTGAGTATGAAAGGAAAATGGGCTGCACTGGCCCTTGGTCTGGTGGTTAGGAGAGCTGGATTCCACATGGCCAACCAAGCTGATCGGATCACGTCCTGTGGCTTAAAAAACAGAATTGGTGTGTGTGTATGTGTGCCCCAAAGCATGGAGAAATTGAGAAGGGATTGAGGCATGACCCTACCCCGTTAGGGGAGTTTCCTTTCTCCCTCTCTGTGTTTCTCTCTGTCAAGTGCACACATGTCTTGTCATAAAATGGTTTTTCTTGAGTTTTGCCATGGGGCATGTGTGCTTGCATGTGTGCCCAAAATCTCAAAGATGGAAAGGGATTGAGGCATTACTATCCTCCCTGGCGGGGTGACTTCTCACTTTCCCTATCTTTCTCTCTCTCTGTTCCTCTCTAGAGAGAGCACACACCCAATGTGTTTTTCAAGCTGCAGGGTTCAGGAACTTGAAACTTGAAGGGGGCCATATGGAATCCAGCCCGCTTAATCACCATGCCACTGGTTGGCCCTGGATTAAGTTTTTTGTTTTTGTTTTTTTTTTTTTGAGAGATTTTTTTGCTATTAGGGCACGTGCGCTCGCCAGACAGACAGAGAGAGACAGAGAGAGCAAAAGTGAGAAATCACCCCCCGGGGGGGATGGTCATGCCACAATCTCTTCTCCTCCATTCTCCTCTCAGGATCTTGGGCACGCACGCCCACGCGCCTGGCGTGAGTTTTAAGCCACCGGGTCCGGGATGCGAATCGCGGTCGACTACGTGGGAGTCCAGTGACATAGCCATTACGCTAACTGCTGGTTCCCTGGATTAAGTTTTATACTGGGAAAAGGAAAGACTTTGAAAGGAGCTTGGCCACTTGATTAATTTAAGGTAAGGAAAGAACTTTCCCCAAGGTCAAGTGGTTAGGGAAGGCGCTAGGAAGGAACCAGGCCACAGGGCTTTCTGAAGCCAGGCTCACTGCCTTATCTCTGCTGCTGTGATCTTCAACTTCCCCAATATCCCCCCCTTTCCTTCTCTCTCACTTTTCCCCCATACCAGTCCACTTTCTTTTTCCAATTTGGCTTTACTTAATTATGGGTGTTCTTGTAGAACCAGCTGAAACTCAGGCCTTTCTTCTTCTGAGTATATATTATATACAGCCTTCTATCAAGGGTAAAGTAAAGTTAAAGGTCACATTTTGCATTTGGCTGGCAAGAGAGTTGAGCCAACTTTATACCATCTTTAATTTAACTTTATTTATTTATTTAATTATTTTAATTTGACCAGAGAAGGACAGAGTGAGCAAAAGAGAGAAACAGTGAGAAAGCAAGCCACCAGGTCCGGACTCGAACCGTGGTGGCCATGTGGGAGTCCAGCACCCTTGTCTGTCTGAGAGCTGAGCTGCCTGGAGATAGTGGTGAGAGATGTCCCCATGAGACATTTATGAGCTTAGAGTTTGGCTACATGGAGAAAATAAGTGAACTGAGCAGGTAGGTTAACCTAGAGAGGAGCCAGGTTGGAAAGTGACCAGAAAAGAAAGGGAAAAGATATTAAGAATCTTGAGGTATTGAATTGTAATTGAAAGTATAGTTTGAACTCATTGTTTAAAAATATATAAATTTAAATGCATACACTCAGATATAAGTATATGTGTGTGTAGGCATACAAATGTATGAACATAGAAATAAATCTTTGCAGGACCAGCAGTTGGCGTAATGGCTATGTCGCTGGACTCCCTTGTAGTTGACTGCAGTTCAAGTCCCAGACCCAGTGGCTTAAACTCTTGCCAGGCGCGTGTGTGTGCATGCCTAAGATCCTGAGAGGAGAATGGAGGAGAAGGGATTGTGGCATGGCCATCCTCCCTAGGGGGTGATTTCTTGTTTCTTTATCTCTGTCTCTCTCTGTCTTTCTGGCGAGCACATATGCCCTATAGCAAAAACCTCTCCAAAAAAGAAGAAAGAAAGAAAGAGAGAGAGAGAGAGAGAGAGAGAGAAAGAAAGAAAGAAAGAAAGAAAGAAAGAAAGAAAGAAAGAGAAAGAAGAAAGAAGAGAGAAAGAAAGGAAGAGAGAGAGAAAGAAAGAAAAGAAATCCTTGCTCTAACAACCAAACAAGTCTAGAAGCAATAATATCCCGGTAGCAAGAACGTGAAACATTTAATCTTTGTTTCTTTTTTTTCCAGTTGCCAAAGGGCATATGCTCTGGCCAGAGAGAGAGAGAGAGAGAGAGAGAGAGAGGGAGAAATGACCCACATGGGACATGATCATGCAACAATCCCTTCCTTTCCATCCAATCAGGATTTGGGGCTTATACATGCATGCTCCTGGTGTGTGTGTGTGTGTGTGTGTGTGTGTGTTTTCAAGCTGCTGGGGCCTAAATTTGAACAATAGTTAGACATGTAGAATCTAGCTCCTTTTAACATTAGACTACAGGGCTGACCCTAATCTTGGTTTCTACATGCCATTCTCTACTAAAAGGAACCAGGAAGTGACTGATTCCAGGGATATAACAGGAACAAAGCGAGCCTGGAATATCTTCTTGGGCCAGAAGATAGTAAATGCTTAAAGAGTGATAAGGACTTGAAGGACACCACCTTGAAGGAGATCACACTGGCTAAATATGGGGCAATCTAAACATTGAAATGACACAATAGTATCAGATTTCAATCTACTAAATAAAATTGAAATCCATATTGCTAAAAAAGTGAATAAATAATTAAATAAATGGAAGAGGGAGTAAAAGAACCTTCTTATAGTAGCATGCCAAGTAATAAGTGTAGAAGGAATGATAGAAATAGAAAACCACCATAGGATGGCTGGTCCATGGCCTAGTGGTTAAGAGAACCAGAACCCACATGGCCAACCGTAAAGTTCAAATTTCAGCTGAGATAGCTTGAAAAACTCAAGTACACGAGTATGTCCAAAATCTTGAAAGGAAGGAGAAATAAAGGAGAAGGGATTATGGCATGACCATGACCCATTAGGAGGTTCTCTCTCTCTCTCTCTCTCTCTCGCACACATGCACTCTGGCAATGAAAAAAATGAAAAAAAAAAAAAAGAGAGAGAGAAAAGAAAAAGAGAAAATCACCATATGACTCCATCACGATGATAATTTATTCAGACAGGGATCAATGTTAAGGCTAATGTGTAGAAGCTGAAAAAGACCAAGATTTTTGGCATGGTCTCAGAAAATCTCCCTACCAAATGCTTATTATTAATTACAAAGGGAAAACAACGACTCAGTGGGAGGGAGATCTGAAAGATGTGTGACGAAACAATCAAGGTTAGCATCCTCAGTGGTGGGAAAGGGCCATACTGTGTGCTGGGATGTGCAGAACCAGCATCCTGTCCATGGTGTTCCCAACAAGAATTCGTGGCGAGGTCCGACCAAGGTGAAAGCATCAAAGGCCAGCTACAGTGGAGCAGTGGCCATGCAATGCCATATGATGCCAGACCCACATAGGAAGCTCCCAGGTTCATGTCCCAAGGTCTTCCTGTACATCCTAAGTGCATTCCCACATGCCCACGATCCTCACTAACTGAAAATGGGAGTGGACCACAGTGTGAAGACACTGTTGGGGATGTTTCTCACACACTCTCTCTCTCTGAAGAAATAAATATTTCTCTTTTTTGGGGGGGGGGTGGTTTTTGCTATAGGGCGCGTGCGCTCACCAGACAGAGAGAGACAGAAAGCGAGAAATCACCCCCCAGGGGGGATGGCCACGCCACAATCCCTTCTCCTCCGTTCTCCTCTAGGGATCCTGGGCACGCACACACACGCGCCCGGCATGAGTTTTAAGCCACCGGATCTGGGACGAGAACCGCGGTCGACTACATGGGAGTCCAGCGACAGTCATTACGCTAACTGCTGGTCCCCGAAATAAATATTTCTTCAAAAACTAAATATCAGATGAAACCTGGTCTTGGGTCATCCTACAGAAAAAAAGGCCTATACGCTTTAAACCAAGGGATGGAGAGGTCTGCAGGTGGCATGGTGGTTAAGGTGCTAGACCCTCATATGTCTGACCACAGTTCCAGTCCCTGACCTGGTGACTTGAAAATCACACCAAGCTCAAGTGCGTGGATGCCCAAAATCCTGAGAGGAGAATGGAGGAGAAGGGATTACAGTATGGTCATCCCCTCTGGGGAGTGATTTCTCACTTTCCTCCTCACTGTATCTCTCTCTCTGGCAAGCACATGTGCCCTGTGGCAAAAATATTTTTAAAAAGAAAAGAAAGAGAGAGAGAAAGAGAAAACCAAAGGATGAGAAAATATTTCATTTTGAAAGGAACCAAAGTCATGTGACTACTAAATGAAATGCATTTTCTGGATTGGATCTTGGGCTAGAAAGAATTTTTATTTTTAAATTTGACTTTGAGCTTATTTTTAGCCTTTTCACTCTTACTTTGACCTTTCTGGTTTTCTTTTCTTTTTATTCTTATCAAAGAAAGAAAAATGTGTTTCTGTTGTGCCTATTACATATATTTCTTAGCTCTGTCTAAAATCTATATCCCTGTATTTTTAACCATTTAATTTCGCTAATAAAAGGATTTTACCCTCTAGTTATTCTACTTTATATCTCAGACATTTTACCTTTTGTTTTCAATTACCTTTCAATTTAGTGAGGGATTTGTTTTATTTTATAAATATCACTGTTTTATTTTATTTTTCTTATGTTTAACTTACCTTAAAGTGCTAAAGTCCTTTTATTAGTTTGCCCTAGTTTTCTTTCTTTTGTTTTTCTTCCTCATCTCGTGCAAGGATTGGCTTTGAAAATGACTTAGAGAAGGGTGGGCCCAGGGTGTTAGGAGTTCAAAACTGATGACACAGGATGTCTCTGAAGCCACCAGTTTGATTCCCACCATGACTTAAAGGATGCCCTCAAATCCTACCCCTGTACTCAGAGCCCTTATCTTGTCTAGGGCTATAATTCTTTCTGAAATATTGCTTATATCTCTCATAATCCATTATTTTGTGTCTTAACATCAGTGTTCTTCCATATCTAGCCAAATTTTGTAGAGCAAACTACACCAGTGACACATCATGTCATGAGCCAGAGGATGTGGTCAAGGAGGTCACAGTAGCCTGGCCTGTCCTCAGTTGACTGTTCAGCCCTGAGCCTTAGATGGAAACTCTGTGGAGTCACAGTCCTCAGGCCTATGGCAAGGTTGGATTTTCTATCTGTTTCTAATCTGTTTTTTTTCCAAATCAAGCCACTTCCCTTTTAGGCAAGCTATAAAAGAATGCTGATGTGTGGTTCCTTATGACAGTCCTGGGAAAACTGGCCATCATGGATGTGATTCTGAGTAGACTTTAAATTTTTTTCTTTACTCGTGTTAGAGCTCATGTGTGTGCATGTGTAAGGGAGAGGGATGAACACACTCCACAGGGCCTGATGAGGCTGTGACCTCCAGTTCTTCAGTCCATCTAATCTTGGACACTGGCCCACATGCCAGGCAAGGTGTAGGCTGACCAGGTTGGGAATTCATGTTAGGGTTACCATGTCGGATCTGGCTTCTCTTGAGCAGCACGTTACCAGTGTGCCATGGAGCCAACCCATATTCTGAAAAGATTTTTAAAGTAACAACGATTGGTTCTCTGCAGGATAAACCTCTCGTGCCAGAATCCATCTTATATATCCAGGGAGAACACAACTAGAAAACAATGGGACACTGATTTTTCCCCCCAGACCATGGGCCTTCTTTCATTCCCAAAACCTCTCTTTCCTTCTCCCTGACTCTCCCTCTACCATCCCCCACTGGCCCCCAAAGCCATGGGGCCTCACTAACCTCGGCTGTTTCCCCAGGATGTGATATTGCTTTTTCCTTGCTATGATGGAAAACTGTTTCAAAGACTTCTTCTCTTCCTTCTTGAACACAATAGCTCTTATCCCAAAGGAACCAATTCACGGAGGGGGCGTAGGAGAAGGGGTTGAAGCTAATACCAAGAGTGCCCCTTATAATTCAGGTCCTGGGAAAAAGACCACCGGATGGGCCATTAGGCCCAGTGGAATCAGTGTGAGACAGACTAGGGCCAAAATTCCATTTGCTGCCTGGATCCCAGATGCCACTATTCAAACAGGAATGCTCCTGACTCTGAGGATGATCAATGTCATTATCAAAAAAATAGCCACAAGGATCATTGGAGAAAGACAGGCAAACATTACTACACACAACTGTGATGTTGCAGGGCTTTTTCTAGTGAGGAACCAGCCTCTTCTTCAATCAATGGATTCTGGGTCTGAATAACACCTCAGGTTCAAAATATGTACAAGGGGTTATATGATAATTTTTCATCATGGCAACTTCCCTCATTCACTTTTTTTTTTAAAGAGATTTTTGCTATAGGTATGCACTCACTAGAGAGACAGAGAGAGACAGGAAGATAGAAATTAAGAAATCATTCCCGGCATAAGTTTTAAACCACCTGGCCTGGGACTCGAGCTGCGGTCAACTACATGGGAGTCCAGTGTTGTAACCATTACGCCATCTGCTGGTCCCCTCTCATTCATTTTTGTTTTTATAATTAAGTAATACCCATGTTTGGTGCCCATCTACCGTGTCCTAGGAATATTGTGTTTTACTGACCCTCTCCATAGCTCTAAGTGGGCTCAGTACCTTAGCTGACACACTGATCTTGCTGCTCATTAAAATCATTGTACCATATTACTTCTGACAATTAAATGTAACAGCCTGGTTTCTATTAGTTTGAGATCCCATCACCCCTGTTGTCTACAGAGATCCCAGTTCTCTAGTGGCATCTCCTATAATTAGCTCTGGTTTATTGAGTACAGCTATCACTGAACTTTTCACCAGTGGTGGTGCCATGGTTTTATTGCCCTTCTCCCCTAATTCGTGGGTTGGAACTTGGTTGTGTTGTGAAAGTGTTAGGAAAAACTTAATACCTTCATGGTGTTGAAAGGTAGGACCTTTGAGAATGATTATGTAATTAGGCATGTTTGGATCCCGGTGAGTTTATAAGGAGGAGGCATGAGACAGTCAGAGACTCAGGGACTGGTGCTCTGTTCTGCTCCTTCCCTCCTGATCTGAGGCTTAGGATTCTGCAAGACCTCTGCCCCACACACACTAGCACTGCCACCACCGCCACCACCACCAGGGGCTTGGCTTCATGGCACAGAGGTAAGGCGTTGCTCAAGAGAAGCTAGATCTCACATGGTAACTGCGGTTCAAGTCTTCAACCTGGTCAGCCTGAAACATTCTGGGCACACATGCAAGTGCCCAAGATCTGATGGACTGGAAGACGGGAGGAAAGATATCACAGCATTATCAGACCCTAGGGAGGGTGCCCACATCTCCCTCTCTCTCCCCTATGAGATATGGCCCCTGGACCTTGGACCTCCACACTATGAGCTGAATAAATCTCTAGTTTATAAATCACCTGGTTTTAAGTATTTCCTATTATTAGCAACAGAACAGACTAAAACCAGTGGTGCCCATCTCCCCAGTTCATTCCTTATCTCTTTGATAAGTGGAGTGTACTTCATACCTTTCCTGCAGAATGTGTGGTGACTCTTCCAGCCTTACACAGTATAGATATATTCTAATGCACTCACATCTCTGTCCCTTTTGATCGTTTCTTCCTCTTCTTGTATCAATAGTTCTGGCTCATCTGCTTGAGTTAGCATGGGCCATTGCTTTCTCCTATCTCCCAAGAGTGATGCTAGCAACATATTTGCTCTGTCTCCTGGGATCCTTGCCAGAGTATTAAATCTTGCATCCTGGAGAGAACTCCCACATCTATAAAATTTCCCTTGGCCAACTTTACGTTCTACCCAAGTTAAAAATTTACCCGAGGCCTGCTTTGATTGGGTATAGTAAAGCAGTAGACATGGACATGGTTGTCATAAAAGAAGTTTATACTCACAGACCCCTAGAAATGGGGGTCATAGCATGCAGGGTCTCATGGGGCAGGACCAGAGGTGATCAGGAGTCAGAAGAAGAAAGAGAGCATAACTCAGAAACTTTATTAGGGTTTTCTTGTAAAGGAGCAGAACGGGTGAGGCAAAGTAGGTATGCTGTGTAAGTTTAGGATTAGACTGAAAATGTTCAGAGGGTTCTGGACTGTCAGAGTGATCCCTTGTTTTCCAATCCCTGATCTTGGGGTGATGGAGGGCAAGGGAAATAGTGGCTTGGTGTGTGAAAGTTTGATGAAGGATATGGTTAAGGTGTGTCTCTTGATTGGTTGGTTTGTGTATCAAAGGTATATTCACAGGGGAGTCATTTGCTATCTTTAGGAATTAGTTAACTCTCCAGAGTCAAGGCTCTAAATGTGAGATCAGCAAGAATACAGAAAATAAGAAAAGTAATCACTACAACCCCACCTTCTGCCCTATCCCCTGACCTCCCAGGTCATTACTCTCAAAGCCCAGTCCTAGAGGGACTCTGCTGGCTCCTACCAGTTGAGGTTGGCTTAGTCCTACAGATCCTTTGAGATAGTCTCTTTTCTCCCTTTGTAAGTCTGGCACTTCTCCAGCTGGGTTACATAGCACAGTTATTGGCCTATTGGCCAAGAGAGCATGTGAAGGCAGACCTTGACAAGGGTGCCTGCAGTCTTGCAGAGACATGGCCATTGCACTGCCTTAAAGAAAGTGGGGTGGGTGTCAGCCCTTAAGAAGGAGGAGGGGGCCAATTCTTTAGACTCAAAGCCTTTGTGAGAATCTAGATTTTTTCACATGCGTAAACACAAATGGCTCAAGTTCGTATCTCCATGTTCCATTATTTACTAATCAGGACCCTGACCTGGGCAGAATAGACCTTCTTAGATTGAGAATTAACCTTTCTGAGAATTCTGCTACTCTTTTGATTAAATCCTGGGCCTGATCCTAGCTTTTTCTGCCCTCTGGCTACTGGACATAGGAATTCCTTTATATGCTGCCAAGAAGGCCTCTGGCATTCATACCTAGTTTGTGATTTGTGCAATCACCATCAGCCTTTCATTTTTTCAAAGCATCAATAGCCCTTGTGTTAGTCATCCAGTTCCACTGTCCTTCTAATTCCTATTCCCTCCACAGTTCTCAGATGCCTAAGACATTACACCTACTAGTATATTTCCGTCCACTCATATTATCCAAATTCACCGCTGGCAGAGGTTTGAACAATTTCACTGCTATCTTTTACCAGGGCTAAGCTGTACCCCACCCACCGACAGTTATGAGGTCATCACTGCCACAAGGGCAGCCAGTGATTCAGCTGCAGAATCCCATCTTAGTTGTCTGGGGTTGTTTTGTTTTGTTTTGTTTTGTTTTGTTTTGTTTTGTTTTGTTTTGTTTTGTTTTGTTTTTACTGTTCCTAACATTATTAGATACAAGTTGATTCCCTGGGAAACAGACTCTGAGGTGAGGTGTAGCATGCAGAAAGCTTATTAGAGTATTTTTGTGATTACAAGGGCAGCCAGTGATTCAGCTGCAGAATCCCATCTTAGTTGTCTGGGGTTGTTTTGTTTTGTTTTGTTTTGTTTTGTTTTGTTTTGTTTTGTTTTGTTTTTACTGTTCCTAACATTATTAGATACAAGTTGATTCCCTGGGAAACAGACTCTGAGGTGAAGATTAGCATGCAGAAAGCTTATTAGAGTATTTTTGTGATTAATACCTCTGGAGGGAGGGCAGGAAATAATCAGAAGAAGCTGGAGTATGCTGTGGTCTCATTAAAGGTCTCAGCTTACTCCATGGGGAGCTCTGAGAGTGGGATGGCCCTCAGAATGGTCAGGATTTAAGGTAAGAGATCCAAGCCTTTATATCCCTGCAATGAGCAATCAGTAGATATAGGCTGCCTTGGGAAAAGGACATGACCTTAAGCAAGGGGCTCCCTGCAGCCAATAGCAATTTCCAGAGAGGGCCGACAGCTGAAGGCTCTCAAGCAGCAGCACTCCCAGAGGCCTGCGGATCTGCTGGGGAGTTTGGATAGTGCAGCACACCGTCCAGCACCTTGCAATCTGGCCATGATTTATCTTACGTGCTCATGTCCCCATCAAGGTGCATGCTGTCTGCTTGGACATATGGTCTCTCATTCATGATTATTTATCTTGTATTTACATTACATCATCCATGGCAGAATTATTTTAACTTTAGGGCCTTAAATACCAGGATTTGTGGTGGGCTCAAAAGTCAAGGAATGGAAATGGGAGTATCATTTCTCCATGGGTCATTTTTCTAGAGATAGAGGAACTAACATAGATATTCCTCACACTTACTCAAGGACAGAAAGTAGAAGTTCAGGATACAGAAGACTGATAAATTTTTTTTTCTTCAGTTTTTGCTATAGGGCATGTGTGCTCACCGGAGAGACAGAGAGGGAGAAGTGAGAAATCTCTCTCTCCCCCCCCCACCCCTAGGGAGATGGTAATGCGGCAATACCTTCTCCTTCCTCTCTTCTTGAAACTTTGAACACATGTACCCACATTTCAAGCTTCTGGATCCAGGAATCAAACCGTTCAGTGGGCCATGTGGGATCCAGCGACCTTAACCTCTGAGCCACCTGCTGGCCTGATAATTTTGATTACAAGTACAGTCATACCTTATTTAATAGGGATGTGTTCTGAAAAGTGTATCATTAGATTTCGTTGTTGTGCTAACATCACAGAGTGCACTTACACAAACCTAGATGCCACAGCCTAGCACACAACTAGGCCATCCACTACAGCTTATTACACTCTTAGGGGACGATTATCTTAGATGCAGTCCATGACTATGAGGCTCAAGGCACATGACTGCACTTCAGAGGGATTTTTGGACAACCCTACTCAACAGATTCTGGAAGAACAATGTGACACTACAATAAGTTTTACCATTTCTAATTTTTAATGTCAAGCTTAAGGTAGATATGCTAACTTAATAAGTTAGTTCTCCCTTGAGGTTCTGAATGTACAGGAAAAATGAATAAAACACCTTTAACCATTCCAGTTCACTTCTTAAAAGAGCTTTGTGGGGAGAGGCAATTCTTTCTAACAGGGGCATTTATTAGAAAGCATTGCTTAAGAGAGAAGAATCATTCATGAGTCCCTGAAGATATTTTTCCCAGGAAGTCTTTGCCACAAAGGAATTTGGCCTATGTTTTCAGGACCACTAAATGGTATCGATGTAACTTAGTTCTTCTTGAGCTAGGCTATGCCAGGTGTGAATAAAAAGGAGCTAACTCAGGACCAGCAGATGGCGTAGCAGTTATGTTGCTGGACTCCTACATGGCGGAAGGCGGTTTGAGTCCTAGACCTGGTAGCTTAAAATTGGTGCGTGTGCATGTATGGCCAAAATCCCGAGAAGAGAATGGAACAGAAGGAATTGTGGTGTGGCTGTCCATCCTGGGGGAGGCAATTTCTCACTTTCTGTCTCTCTGTCTCTCCAGCGAGCGTGCACACCCTATAGCAAAATCTCTTTCTTAAAAGAAAGAAAAGAACTAATTCAAATTCAGCCCAAACTCATGGACTGTGAGGCAGTAGGGGATTATTCTGACTCATAAGACTGAAATGCTGTGTGTAGGGTAGCCATGGCACCACACTGGTCTATAGAGATTCCTGTGTATGTACTTAGGCTGATGTCCCAGGATACTCAGCAGCAGTGGATAGGAAAGCCCAAATAGGAGGCCAAAGTGTTTTTTTTGTTTGTTTGTTTTTGTTTTTGTGGGAGGACTGTCAATGGCATCAGAGTCTCAACTTCCTGAGACTTCTTATATATTGGGTTGTTGGGAAAATCATGATGCATTTTTGCATAGGAAATGAGCCACGATGTTCCCAACCATCTAATAGTTATTTTATATACTGATTTTAACGATGTCCCAGGATACTCAGCAGCAGTGGATAGGAAAGCCCAAATAGGAGGCCAAAGTGTTTTTTTTGTTTGTTTGTTTTTGTTTTTGTGGGGGGCTTTTTTTCTGTATTTTTTTTTCCATTTTACTTTTAAGTCAGAAAAAAAATCAATTGTTCAATTAGATTTCTATTATAAATACGATAGTATTATAATCTCTTTGGGCTTGTCTTATTAGTTCCTTCTTCCTTAACATTCTTAACAATAAAAAGACATTGCTTTTTGTAGATAGAAAAGAAAGGGAAGGCCAGGTTGTGAGTTGTATGTGGACCCCACGTGTACTTTGTTAAGCTTGTGGGGTATTACAATAGTTGTATTTTAGGATGGTAAGATTGAGGAAATAAAAATACAGATGCTGGAGCAGGGTAGACACTGACAAAGTAATAAAACATGATGCTCTGTGAGGCTGACCTATAGGAGAGGACTCCAGGTTCATGTCCAGAGACCTCCCTGAGTGTGCTAGGTGTGCACACATGCTCATGAATTCAGGCTGGCTGAAATGGGCATATAGAAGCTTCAGGACCCTGTAGGAGATGCTGTCCCTCTGTCTCTCTCTGTCTCTGTCCCTCTCATTCATGGAAGAAATAAATACACTTAATTATAGATGCTGGGACCAGCAGTTGGAGTAATGGCTATGTCTCTGGACTCCCACGTAGTCGACTGCAGTTCAAGTCCTGGATCCGGTGGCTTAAATTCATGCCAGGTTCATGTGCTTGTGTGCCCAATATCCCAAGAGGAGAATGGAGGAGAAAGGATTGCAGCATGGCCATCCCCCCTGAGGGGTGATTTCTTGCTTTCTGTCTCTCTCTCTTTGTCTCTCTGGCGAGCACAAGCACCCTATAGCAGAAAAAAAATTAAAGATGCTGAAATTTAATTAAAATTTCATTGGAATTTCAGATAGATGAGTAATTATTTGTACATGTTTATCCTGAGCTTGCATGGCATCCTATAAACTATGTCCCAAATAATATTCGGTATTCTGTTTTTAACTCACAATCCTATTATATCTTCAAGCAAAAACTGTTCAGTTATACAAAAGGACATGCAAGTCCAAAAGGTCACAAGAAAAGAGCCATTTCTGAAGGCTAGTGGTTAAGGGAGCCAGATCCCATGTGACTAACCAAGAGGTTTAAATTCTGGCCCCAGCAGCTTGAGAAATTTTCCACGTGCATGTGTCTACATGGCCCAAATCCTGACAGGATGGAGAAATGGAAGAGAAGAGATTGTTGTGTAACCATGCCCACTGGGGAGAGAGGGTGTTTTCTCCATCTTTCTCTCTCTGGAGAGTATATGCACCACCCTCTGGCAAATTAAAAAGGAAAAAAAGAAAAAGGACTATGACATGAGAAGTGACAAACAGGAGAATGAAACTGAGTTAGAGAGTAGCAAAAGGGAACTGCCTAATTAAATAAACACAAACTTAAAATAGAGTTTATATGCCAAAGTAGACCAGTAAGATTGAGTTGGCAAACAACCGAGACAAAGTGGAAATGACTTCTTACAATGAATAAGTCCTATTTGCAGTCCAAAAAAAGAGTAGTGGTGAATATATGGCGGTTGCTAGGTTGATTTCCAGTGAGAAATGGATGTTATTGTTGACCCGTGGTTTTAAAATTTTATGACGTTGGCCAAGCTTCCACTGTGATTGGTTTACTTTGGATGGGGAAGATAGATGCTTTATGAGTGAGGCGCTGACTCAGTGAAGTGGGCAGGTGAAGATGAGAATATAAAACAAACATCAAGAAGTTATAGCACTGAAAAAAATCAGTAATGAAATTCAACCTACAAATTTTCTGAAAACTTAAACTGTTTTCTGAGACCAATATGTAGCCAATGTATATTCAAACATACAGAGTTTCCCTGCTTTCTAAGGCCCTGGAAAAACTTCCAGTGCCCCCAGTACAGATGTGATCTGACTAATTCCTAAAGAGAAAATGATATATGAACACATATTTCTCTTTTTATAGTTTATTTTAGTCATGATGAGAAATGCATGCATGCCTGAGAGGAAGAAAGAGAGAGAAAACACCCTCCACAGGGCTGTGTCACACAGCAAACCCCTTTCTCAGACCCTCCAGTTCATCAGGATCTTGGGCACACACTTAAGTCCCCAGCAAATCATGGACATTCCATGCACAGGAGAGGACAGAACCTGATCCAGAAGAACAAGCTCTGTGACGTTGGCGAGTCACTACCGTTGCCTTGGCTTCTTTCTCTCCAAACCCATCTGGCATGCACTAGCTGATCTCTAAATGTGCATTCAACGTGTGCTTTTTCAATTCTTTGATCACTGAAAGTGCATGGTCTGATGGCTCAGTCTACTTTCAGGGGAGGCTGCTTAATCTCTTTATTTAGGGACCAGGAGTTAGCATAATGGCTATGTTGCTGGACTCCCATATAGTCGACTGCGGTTCAAGTCCTGGACCTGGTGGCTTAAACTCATGCTGGGCTCGTGCGCGTGCGTGCCCAAGATCCCAAGAGGAGGATGGAGGAGAAGGGATTGCGGTGTGGCCATCCCCCCTGGGGGGTGATTTCTTGCTTTCTGTCTCTCTGTCTCTCTTTCTGGCGCGCACACGCACCCTATAGTAAAAACCTCTCCAAAAAAAAAAAAAAAAAGAATCTCTTTATTTATAGCAGGGGGTGTGGCGGGGAAGACTCTGACTCCCACGTGGCCAACCAAGGTCCAAGTCCAAGACCCAGTGACTTGAAACTCACACAGAGAACACATGCATGTGTGCCCAAAATCCCGAGAAGAGAATGGAGGAGAAGGAATTAGTGTGATCATCCTCTCTGGGAGGGTGATTTCTCACTTTCTCTCTCCCTGTCTCTCCAGCGAATATACACACCCTATAGCAAAAAAGAACTCTCAAAAAAAAAAAAAAAACAGTCTGATTATCACTAACATCTCTGGATAATATTCCTGGGTCTGGGGTAACAGAAACAAAAACTAAAAAAATCTTAACAGACTCAGCTGTGGTGGTATGCTATGGTGGTATAGTGTGCACCACTTTTCACGGCCAGAGCCATTTGGAAGAATGAGAGTTCAATTCCCCAGATAACATGTACACACTGAATGTAAGCGCAACCATGGTCCTGGTTAGATGAGACAAGATCCAGCACAAGACTCTGTGGAAGGTGACTCTCTCTATATATATATGAATAAATTAAATTTTTGAAAAAACTTTTTTTAAAAAAAGAAATAGAGTCCCCAGAAACAGGGACCAGCAGTTGGTGTAATGACTATGTCGCTTGACTTCCATGTAGTCAACTGCAGTTTGAGTCCCAGACCTGGTGGCTTACTCATATCAGGCACGTGTGCATGTATGCTCAAGTTCCTGAGAGGAAAATGGAGGAGAAGGAATTACGGCATGGCCATCCCCCCTGGGGGGGTGGTTTCTCACTTTCTATCTCTCTGTCTTTCTGGTGAGCACATGCACCCTAAAGCAAAAACCTCTCCAGAAAAAAAAAAAAAAGACAACAGAAACAACTTGGAACTCTCTCTCTCTTCCTCCTCTGGATTTTCTCTGACTCCAGGCCTGATTGGACTCTTGACTTTTTTGTTTCTTTTATGGTTTTTGCAACAGAGTGCATATGCTCACTGGAAAGAGACAGGGAGAGATGGTGAAAGGGAAAGTAAGA
Organism: Tupaia belangeri chinensis; assembly: GCF_000334495.1. Lineage (NCBI taxonomy): Eukaryota > Metazoa > Chordata > Mammalia > Scandentia > Tupaiidae > Tupaia > Tupaia belangeri. Next base: position 4,019,364 of record NW_006160045.1, read on the forward strand.
AATCACCCTCCAGTGAGGACGGCCATTCCACAATTCCCTCTCCTCTCATTCTCTTCCTAAGATTTTAGGTATGCATGCACACACGCCTGACATGACTTTCAAGCCACCAGGTCCGGAGCGCAAACCTCAGTCAGGCAAATGGGAGTCCAGTGCCTTAAACACTATACCACCTAATGCCCCTAGTTTTGAGTTCCAAGAGCAACGCGGAAAGACCAGAGATAGTATTTGTACAAAAATCATAACTCTTTACCTGAATAATGAGAAAAGAATAATCTCCCACTCAACTCTTCCTTTTCCTTCTGCACCGAGACCCATAGGACTGTCTTGCTCAGCTTTGGAATTATTAGTAACATTCGATTCGTATTTGAGAAGACATTCGAAGTGTGGTTCCAGGACAGACTGGGAAAAGGTGTTACAAGAACACCTTTCAGAGCGAGGATGTCCAGGGCACAAACTTGGTGGTAAACAGTGAGCCATTTAGAAAATCCTGAGTCAGAGATGACCCCAGAAGTACATTTACTTTATTCAAACCTTTCCTTGGTGGCTTAAAAAAACAGTTTGTTTTCTGCGTGGAGAACATACCACATTTATGACTCAAGTCTGACTCAAAGCTCCCTGACCAGTCGACTTTCAGGAGAGAAAGGACGATTCAGGCTGGCTGATGAAGAGCCACCCTGAGCCAGCTTCCAGGAACCTGATTAAAGCGGTTTCCCTGCACCACAGAGAATGTGACCTCTCTTCATTTCCTTTCTTTTTTCTTTTCTTATTGAGATCTTTTTGAAGTAATTTCAGGAAAGTTTCAAAGTTGAGCAAGATATTCTCTGTGCCTCGATTTCTACAACTGTAAGAATAATAAGGATTAAGTGCTCTAATACACGGGAGGTGCTGAGAATAATACCCAGAATAATAAAACTGCTCAACAGATGTCTTCCAGTATTATTATTGTTGTTATTATTCTTATGATTATTTGGAGAGATTTTTGCAATAGGACATGTACGCTCACTGGAGCGATAGAAAGAAAGAAATCACCCCCAGGCTGATGGCCATGCTGCAATCTCTTCTCTTCTATTCTCCTCTTGAAATTTTGGGCACACATGCACACGCACCCAGTATGTTTCAAGTCACTGGGTCCGGGACTTGAACTGTGCTGAGCCACATGGGAGTCCAGCATCTTAACTACTATACCACCTGCTGGCCCCTATTGTTATTATCATTATTACTTCTATTATTTTATTGAAAAGCTTGACAAGGTCTTTCTCTCTCTCTCTCTTTTTCCTGCTCTCACTTTCCTCTACTCTTCTCACTACAAGCCTCATATATCAGCAACATATTATATACAGCCTCATACACGGAGACTTCAAAAAGTTCATGGAAAGGTAGAATTAAAGTATGAGTTTATTTTGGCACAAAAAAAATCTTAAAATCCATGCATAGGTTTTTGGTAATACATATTTTTCATGACCTCTTTTAAGACCCTTTGAACTAATTATTAAGTGTTAAATTGTGTCTCTCTGTCCCCCAAAATTCATATGTTGAAATCCTAACCCCCAGTACTTCAAAATGTGCAATTGTTTGTACATGGAATTGTTACAGATGGAATTAGTTAAGACAAGATATGTACAGTGCAACCCTAATCTAGCGTGATTGATGTCATTATAAAAAGGAAATTTTTAACACAAAGACACACACAAGTGACGAGACACAAGGAAAACACTATGTGAAGATGAAGGCAGAGATCAGGGTGACACTTCCACAAGCCAACGGCGACCAAAGAGTGCCAGCACACCCCAGAAGCTGAGGCGAGACCTGGAGAGGGAATCAACCTCGCTGACGCCTTCATCTTGGACTTCTGGCTTTCAGAACTGTATAACAATCAATGTCTGTTGTGTAAGACTTCTAGTCTATACTGCCCTCTCACAGCAGCCCTAAATGACAACACTGGCATACAGCTTGAATTTTCTCACCTGCGTATCTTTACCAGTGCTACTGCCTTTAACCAGAAAAGCCTCCCTCCATTGCTACCGGTGGAAAAATCCATCCACATTTCAAATAACATATGTAGGGTCTTTAAGAAGTTTATGGAAAATGTATATTATGAAAGACTATGTCATCGCATCATGGCCATCCACCCTTTCTCACTTTCTCTCTCTCTCTGCCTCTCTGTCTCTCTCTGGAGAGCATGCACACCTTACAACAATTAAAATTTGAAAAAAGAAAAATTATGCGGGGTCACCAGAGGGCATAGCGATATATCATTGAACTCCCATATGGCTGATTGCAGTTTGAGTTCCAGACCAGGTGACTAAAAGCTCACACTGTGTGTGTGTGTGTGCATGTCCAAGACACTGGGAGAAGAATGGAGGAGAAGGGATTGTGGCAGGGCTCTCCCCCCCCCCCCAGGGGGTGATTTCTCACTTTCCTTCTCACTGTCTCTAGCTCTCTCTCTCTCTCTCTCTCTCTCTCTCTCTCTCTCTAGTGAGCACACACACCCTAAGGCAAATACTTCTACAAAAAAATAAAAGAAAAACAAGAAAAGAAAAACTATGCACTGATTTTAAATTGTTTGTGTGCCAGAATAAACTTATACTTTGATTCCATTTTTCTATGTAATTTTTTTTTTTTTGAGAGAGTTTTGCTATAGGGCATGAGCACTCACCAGAGAGACAGAAATTAAGAACTCACACCCCAGGAGGAATGGCCACACCGCAATCCCTTCTCCTCCATTTTCCTCTCAGGGTTTGGGCACACACACAAAGACACCCAGCATGTGAATCACAATCAACCCTGTGGGAGTCCAGTGCCTTAACCACTATGCCACCTGCTGGCCCCTTTCTACGTAATTTTTGAAGTTCATAGGCCATGGGGCCAATCCTAGCGGTGTTTTTCACTTAGATTGTATGTCAGTACTTTTTAGAGTCACAGAGGGAATTACAATGAGACGATGTAGACTTCCTTTTGCGGTGAAGCCAGTCCTTCATTTTACATCTTAAGTGCAATCTGTTTTCTCTTTCCTAGTGTCCACCCAGGAACCACTGCTCCTTCCAGACCTACTGATACCCTCTTACCTCCAATCAACAATCCTACATAACACCGCAACTTTTGGGGTTATAATAGGGACATATGTTCCTCCTTCAGGGAGGAGGTAACGTGGGAATTGGGGGCCTTGTGTTTTCCAAATCAAGGTAAATGGCTCCACCCCCAGACCAGAATCTCTGTGAACACTACCTCTCTGATTCCTTCCTCACCCTCATGAGCACCTCATCAGCCCTGGCGTTGTGCTGATTCTATGTCCTGGATGTTCTTCCAGCCTGTCTCTTGTTCTGTGCTTATTATCATTGCCTTTCCTCAGTTCACCTTCAATTCTCACCCAGAAAAGGAAACAGGCTTCTCACAGGCTCCCTGCTGCCAAAAGTCTGCACACCACTGTCCACACCCTGAATACAAGTTCCATTGCTGAGGCTTACTGCATGCCAGAGAATGTGAAAAACACACCCCTTGTTTAGTCCTTGTAAAGTGAAGTGATTTTTCTTTTTCTTTTTTTTTTTTTGAGAGGTTTTTGCTATAGGCTGAATGCGCTCACCAGGACAGAGAGAGACAGAAAGCCATCCCAGGGGGGATGCCCATGCCACAATCCCTTCTCCTCCATTCTCTTCTTGGGATCTTGGGCATGCACACGTGCTTAGCATGAGTTTAAGTCATTGGGTCCGGGACTCGAACCATAGTCGGGTACATGAGAGTCCAGTGACGTAGCCATTATACCAACCGCTGGTCTCAGTGAAGTGATTTTCTTTTCTTTTTACAGGTGAGACAGCTCCTGAGAATTTAAGGAACCTTCCAATGTTTCACAGTTAATAAGTGATAAAACCAGGATTCAAACCCATTCTGCCTCTAAAACACAATTAAGTATTGCATTGTACTATCTCTGTAATAACTCTCAGGGACCTCCAACTAAATTCCAAACTCATTAATATGACAAGTGGAGAACTTTAGTGATCTGGCTCCCACCATGTCTCCTTCATGTCCCATGTTTCCCCTCTCTGTGCTCCCGCCAGACTGAGCAACTTCCAGTTCCTGCTCACTCATCCCTGCACCTCTCCACAGCTTCTTCGCTCCCTAGAATGTGCTTTCTATATCCCTGGGGCCTTCCTTTATCACTGCAGCTTATGAACATTGAGCATTTACTTGATGACAGGAACACTTATCCTGCTTATTCACCGTCATAATTCTGCACAAAGATCTCATCTCTATTGTACAGAAGGGAAAACTGAGCTGACTTAAGTGATAAGTTAAACCAGGCTCGGTGTGGCCAAGTTTTTGCCCACTTAAAAGAAACAAAACCAAACAAAAAACGTGTTTTTTTACAAAATTACAAATTATATATACTTTCGGGACCAGCAGTTAGCGTAATGGCTATGTCGCTGGACTCCCACGTAGTCAACCGCGACTTGCGTCCCAGACCTGGTGGCTTAAAACTCACGCAGGGCGCGTGTGCGTGCGTGCCCAAGATCCTGAGAGAATGGAGGAGAAGGGATTGCGGCATGGCCATCCCCCCTGGGGGATGATTTCTCACTTTCTCTCTCTCTGTCTGTCTCTGTCTGTCTGGCGAACACACGTGCCCTATGGCAAAAATCTCTCCAAAAAAATAAATAAATAAAAATAAAAAACAAAGTATTTATACTTTGATAAAATTTGGTAATTGTGTGTAAACATGTTATCACCGTAAGCATTAAGATATATAGTAATTCAGATTGGCCCTGTGGCCTCATAATAAGGAACTTGATTCCATATGGCTAACCATATCGTTTGAATCCCAGCCCTGGCAACTTGAAAAGCATGCTGTTGGATGTATACGTGTGTGTGCTTCAAATACCAACAGGACGGTGACGTGGAAAAAGGACTGCGGCATGACCATGTCCCTTTGAAAGTGCTTTCGCTTTCTCCTCTCTGACTTTCTGTCTCTCACTAGCAAGTAAGTGCTCATGCCCTCTGAAAAATTTTTAAATATATTGGGTCATTGGGAAAGTCATGACATTTTTCTATGTTTTTCTATGCAAAAATGCATCATGACTTTTCTGACAACTATAATTTATATATATATATACATATATATAAATTTTCCCATTCTGAAAACTTCCTTGTGCTCTTTTCGTAGTTGATTCCTTCTCCCCACCCTCCAGCAACTACCAATCTGATTCTGTCATTACAATGTAGTTTTTCGCCTTTTTTGTTTTGAAGTAGGTGAGACTCCATCTTGGAGGAGCGCCTCCATTATAAACTATTAAATTCCTATGACTAGAAACTTGCCTTCTCCTTTGCCTAAGCGCAAACAGAGTGATTAGCACTCCTATTGTCTTTAAACCGCTCTCCTGATATGCCCAGACTCTGAACTCAGGAGTAACTCAGAGCTGATAGCTGTCTAAGGTTTCTGCCCTCAGCAAACTTACTGCCCTTCCCTGGAGATAGTGGGTAACCTGAAAACCTTGGGTGGATTAGTACTTTGAATAGATTAGTACCTCAAGTAGATTAGTCTTCCTGCTTCTCTGCCTCATACCTTTGAAGCTGTTGAACTTGCTGGAATGACAGGTTCTGAGCCTGAGACCTCTCCATCCCCAATTCCCCATAAAAGACCTTGTCCAACCCCCAGTGGGGGCCGGAGATTTAGAGTGGTAATTCCTCTGTGCCTGCTGACATTTCTAATCTCTGCCTTCCAATCCTCAGCGTCTGGTTTTCTTCAACAGTTTGACTTCTCTCACTCAGCTTAATGTCCTTGAAATTCATCTCCACTGTCACAGGTATTAGTTTGTAGTTGCTTTGTATTGCCAAGTGGTATTCCTCAATATGGCTATGCTGCAGTTTTCAAGTATCCACCAATTAATGGACATTTGAATTGCTTCCAGTGTTTAGCTATTATGAATAAAGCTGCTATGAATATTCATAAACACATTTTTTTGTGCTATCATGTGTTGTCATTCCTCTTGAGTAAATACCTTGGAGTGGATTGCAAGATCGTATGGTAAGTCTCTATTTACTTTAGAAAGAGACTATCTAACTATTTTCCAAAATGGCTGTACTATCTGACATTCCCACCAGAGTTTTATTTCTTCTTTTGCTATAGGTATACTTTTATTTCCTTTTCTTTTCTAATTATACAGGCTAAGACATTCAGTATGATATTAAATAGAAGTGTTGAGAGCAGATATCCTGGTATTGTTCTTGCTTTTAGATAGAAGCCATGGGCAGCTATTGGATTTTACACATATTCTTAGGTCGAAGCAAGTTCTTTTAATTCTTGATTTCTTTTTTTTTTTTTTTTTAGAGGGTTTTTGCTATAGGGCACGTGCACTCGCCAGACAGACAGAGACAGACAGAGAGACAGAAAGCGAGAAATCACCCCCCGGGGGGATGGCCACGCTGCAATCCCTTCTCCTCCATTCTCCTCTCAGGATCTTGGGCACGCACGCACACGCGCCTGGAGTGAGTTTAAGCCACCGG
>NW_006160045.1:4026069-4027985 GCF_000334495.1 Tupaia belangeri chinensis
CGACCCGCGGTCAACTACGTGGGAGTCCAGCGACATAGCCATTATGCTAACTGCTGGTGTCCTAATTCTTGATTTCTTAAGAGTTTTTATCATGAAAGGGTGTTCAAATACACCGCATGCTTTTTCTGCCTTGATCAAAATGATTGACCTAGTAATCAGGGAAGCCAGATTCCACATGGTCCTCTGCCAGGTTCAAATCCTGGCCCCAGCAGCTTGAAAAAACATACCAAGTGCCTGTACGTGTGCCCCAAATCCCAACAGAATGGAGAAATGGAAGAGAGGGATTGTGGTATAATCATATATAACCATGCCCCTGTCGCTCACTCACTCTCTATCTCTCTCTCTCTCCTCTTCTCATCTCTTTGCCTCTCTCTAGTGAGCCTATGTGCTCTCTGGCAAAAAAAAAAAAAAAAAAAAAAAAAAAAAAAAAAAAATTAAGAGATCAAGTTCTTCAGTTGATAAACTGCTAATCGAATTTTCTATTTCTATTATGGTCAATCTTGGTCATTTATTTTTCGAGAATTTTTAAAATTTCCTCTGGGTTGTCAAACTTATTGACATAAAGTTGCTTTCTCATTTTTATTAATTTGCCAGAGGACGTGTACACTCATCAGAAAGAGAGAGAATAGGGAATGGTCACTCCACAATCCCTTCTCTTCCATCTCTCCCGCCTTTTGGGATTTTGGGCAGGTACACGCATGCACCTGGTATGTCTTTTAAGCCACCAGGTGGGCTATGTGAGATCTGGCTGCCATAACTGCCACGCCACAGGCTGCCCCCTTATTATCTTGTTAATCACTGTGGAGTGTCCTGTGTTTCATGTCTAACATTGGAATTCTGGGCCTTTGGCCCTTTTCTCTCCATCAGTTTGGTCAGAATTTTATCAATCTTTTCCAAGGAATCAAGTTTAGTTTTACTGATTTTTTTCTATTTTTCTCCTTTATTGATTTATGCTCTATTTTTTTTAATGTCCTTCTTTCTGCTTGCTTTGGGTTAAATTTGTTCTTTTTCTAGGCCTATAGTTCAGATTATTGATTTGAAGCCTTTTTCATTTTCTGTTATAGGCATTCAGCAGTTAAAACGCATTTTTAGGAACCAGCAGATGAGGTAGCAGTTACACCATTAGACTCCCTCATGGTCGACTACAGTTCAAGTCCTGGACCAGGTGGCTTCAAACTCACGTCGGGCGCATGCGCACGCATGCCCAAGATCCCAGGAGGAGAACAGAGGAGAAGGGATTACAGTGTAGGGGATGATTTCTCATTTTCTATGTCTCTGTCTCTCCAGCAATTACACATGCCCTATAGCAAAAGTCTCTCTCTCTCTTTTTCTCAAAAAAAAAAAAATGTATTTTGGGGACCAGCAGTTGGCATAATGGCTATGTTGCTGCACTCCCATGTAGTTGACCATGGTTCAAGTCCCAGACCCAGTGGCTTAAATTCATGCTAGGCACGTGTGTGTGTGTGCCCAAGATCCCAAGAGGAGAATGGAGAAGAAGGGATTGCGGTGTGGCCATCCCCCCTGGGGGGTGATTTCTTGCTTTCTGTCTCTCTGTCTCTCTCCGTCTTTCTGGTGAGCACACCGCCCTTTAGAAAAACCTCTCAAAAAAAAAAAAGTATTTTTAGATAATACACTTAGCTTCATAACTAAAGAATAGATTGATCCTCTGCAAATCCTTTAAGGATCTGGGCAAGGGACCAGCAGTTAGTGTAATGGCTATGTCGCTGGACTCCCACGTAGTCGACCGCGGTTCGAGTCCCGGACTCGGTGGCTTAAACTCACACCAGGCGCGTGTGCGTGCATGCCCAAGATCCCGAAAGGAGAATGGAGGAGAAGGGATTGTGGCATGGCCATCCCCCCTGGGGGGTAATTTCTTGCTTTCTGTCTCTATGTCTCTCTCTGTCTGGCAAGCGCAT
>NW_006160045.1:4028087-4043241 GCF_000334495.1 Tupaia belangeri chinensis
AAAGAAAGAAAGAAAGAAAGAAAGAAAGAAAGAAAGAAAGAAAGAAAGAAAGAAAGAAAGAAAGAAAGAAAGAAAGAAAGAAAGAAAGATCTGGGCAAGCCTCATTATTCTATTGTTTTGCTTTTTTTTTTTTAAGACAGTTTTTTTGTTTTCTGTTTTTTGCTGAGGTGCATGTGCTCACCTGAGAGACAAGAGAAAAACAGAGAGACAAAAAGTGAGAAATCACCCCCCTGGGGGGATGGCCATACCACAATCCCTTCTCCTCCATTACCCCCTCAGAATTTTGGGCACACATGCACACATGCATAGTATGAGTTTGAAGCCGCTGGGTCTGGGACTTGAAACACAGTCGACTACATAGGAATCCAGTGATGTAACCATTGCACCATGTGCTGGTTCCCACCTCATTATTCTGTTTGATTGATGAGGGCCATTCCTGTTCCCTCTTCCAGGATGCTGGCACACCTCCCTTCATCCCCTAGCCCTGAAGTCCTGGTGATTAGCTGGGAATGGCAGGCTGGAGAGGCAGAGAGGCAGCTCTCAATCTGCCGTGTGTCTGAGTCTATGATAAAGGTAGGATTCTCTTGGCTATTTCTCATTTCCAATAAGACAATATGGAAGCCTTAGATGAACACAGCACGAAAGCATGACAGCATGCCGTAGCAATGGCAGCAGGTGGCAGTGACCCACAGGGTGGAGATGCAGAGGAGGATGCCTCACAGTTCATCTTTCTCAAAGAGTTTGAAGCAGCTGAGACTCTTCTAAATTCAGAAGTTCATATGCTTTGGGAGCATCGACAGCAAAGAACTAGAGTTTAGAGGACGAACAGGAATTCTTGTAGGTCTTCATGAAAACCTTAAACTACACAGCACATTTTAGTCTTTTCAAACACAGACTATTACCAGCGTCCATGGCTTGCTGCTCCAGAAGAAACTTCCCAAGTTGGAGTTGGCCTGTTTAGTCAGTCCACTGAGGAGTCCAAGGCTCTGATCCCAAGCCTGGAGGGGTGGTTTGAAGAAAAGGAGCTGCAACAGATTCTTGATGATATCCAGACAAAACACACCTTTCAATATGAATATCCCAGAGTGATCTGCTTCTTGGGGGATCTGCATCTGGAGCACAGCACCCCTCTAGGACTGGGGCTGACTTGCACAGAAGTTCTGTTGAAGAAGACAGTCAGGCTTCCTTTGGAGAGAGCCTAGCTGGTGTTGGTTTAGGTTGCTGTCCCCAGTGTGACTGCAAGACTATGGTGACCATGTCCTCTTAGAGGGGGTCCTGTAGTGGCTGCCCATGGCTTCCTGAGCACACCTCTAGGAGGGGGTAGGGGTGGTGTGGGAGCCAGCATGGGCTGCCTCACACTGGATTTTGGCTCCCACCTCATTTTTTAATCTCAATATATGTTTTAATTTAAATGTGTTCATAGTTTTGAAACTAGAGTATTGCATAGGAAAGGTGTATAGGGGAAGAACAGTCTAACCTAAATGCAGAGGAGGAATTAAGAAAAAAAAAAAAAACCCAGCAGGAACAAACAAAGCTGCCCATGTGGAACAAAGCTACCCATGTGAACACAAGTCCCACGAGGTAGGCTTTCCTTGGCAATCAAGTGCCCTTATCTTCAGGTGTGAACAGCCTCCCTAACATCCCACCTGCACTGGGTTCTGCTAATGAAGCACTAGTACTAAACCAAAGGTTTCCATTACATCATCGAATTTGTGAATAATTGACAGGGCACAGAATGTAACAGTACAGGAGAAGCAGAATAGGATTAAAGAAGAGAGGTAATGATTTGTTTGTTTTAAAGAGAGTTTTATTGCTATAGGATGTGTGCACTTGCTGGAGAGACAGAGAGAGGGAACATGAGAAATCACCCCCCAGGGGGTTTGCCACACCATGATCCCTTCTTCTCCATTCTCCCCTCAGAATTTTGGGCATGCATGCGCACGTGCTTGGTGTGAGTTTCAAGCCCTGGGTCTGGGACTCGAACCACAGTCAACTATCCGGGAGTCCAGCAATGTAACCACTACACCATTTCCTAGTCTCAGTTTGTTTTTCTTTGATACAGCTAAGTAGCTTTTTTTCTTTATATATATATATTTTTTATTTATTTGTTTATTTGTGCCATACACCACTGGAGAGAGATAGAAAGAATGAAAATGAGAAATCACACTCCAAGGGGGATGACTACACCCCAACCCCTTCTCCTCCGTTCTCCTCTTGGGATTTGGGGCACACACACACACATGCACCTGGTGTGATTCTCAACCCTCCAGGTCCAGGATTCAAACCACAGTTAGCAATGTGGAAATCCAGCACCTTAACCACCAAGCCACCTACTGGCCCCCTAAGTAGCTTTTTTAATTTATAAATTCTCCAGGTCTAAAATTGATGACTAACAGGATAAACTCACCTGTCTGCTTTGTTCACCTTGCTCCAAGGAAGTCCCTATTAAAAATCTGTTTTCTCTTGAAAAATGAGCAGACTTGGCAACACTGGACACATTTCCTCACAACAGCACCAATAGTTTTGAGCTGAGTAGCAGGTCTGCCTTCGGTGGGGTTGGCCACCCTCTGATCCCTGCAGTGGAGCCCTGTCCAGTCCACGACCACTTCCACCCACTTAGGCACATTTGGTCAGTTCCTCAAGTACCTGGTTTCCTACCCACCTCCCAAAGATTCCTTAAGTCTTTCAATCCTCTTCTCTTTCCTCTCCTATTCTCTTTCTAGCCTTTTCATTCGTAATAGGCAAAAGTGGTTGAATTGTTTTGATAATCTTAATATTTTTACAAAACATATTAGATAGAACTCTGTTATGGTTTAGATAAAGGTTCGCTTCCCCCCCCCAAGATTCATGTTTTGCAGTCTGGCTCTAGTGGGTGGTGATTGGATCATGGTGATTTAATGATGGAGCCACCGGACTCAGGAATGGATTAATGCTATCTGTGACAGGCCGGGTGAGTTCTAGCTCTTGTGAAAAGGGGTAAGTTTTATTATTGTTAGGACAATTGCAATAAAATTTTAAAAAAAGGGGGGTGGGGTAAGTTCTCATGAGAGAGGATTGCTGTCAATGAGAGAGTTGTACGCAGTTCTCTCTCTTCTGCATGTGTCCACCAATCTCTGTACTGTTGGCCATGCTTGTTGTAGGCTACCTGATGTCAGTCCTAAGCCTTTGGGTTTTCCATAGCCACCAGGATCATGAGATATATAAACCTCTATGCTATATAAACCGCCCAATCTCAGGTATTTCTGTTAGCAATGCAATAACAGACCAAGACAAACTCTGACAGAGCCACTGATCTTCCTGTGAGGTACAAAAGAGTAAAAGGCCCAGGGTCAATACCAGTGAGGTTTTGCTCTAGATCTGGCTGCAGCCTATGTTGTAACCATATGTGCTCAGCAACTGCACCATCCCCAGCTCACTCCGTCAATATGTTTTGAATAGATGAGCAAATTCTACCATGATCTTCAGCGGTTTCCCCATTGAACTAAATGGTCCTCAGGTTGTGTCCAGTTCTACTTTCTGTGATTCTGTGGGCTAGGAAGATTTTCTGGTAGTTTAATGTGACTGAATGAAAGAATGAAGGTCAGTGTTCTAGTCTGCTAATAACAAAAATACCTGAGTCTAAGTAATTCTTAAAGATAGAGGTTTATTTAGCTATCGTTTTAGAGGACAAAGGTCAAGGAGCTATACCTGGTGAGGATCTCTTTGCTGATGGATAGCATGGTAGAAGGCATCGCATGGCAAGAGCTTGCATGTTTGTGTCTGTGTGTCTCTGTCTCATTCCCTTTCTAGAAACTCACCACAATTCAATCATGGAGGCCCCCATCCTGATAACCTTAATCCTAAATCACTTCCCACCTCTCAATACTATATAGTCGGGCTAAGTTTTCATGCTCTCCAGGCAGTTACAGTGGCTCTCCAACTTTTAACAGATACATTTTGGGGAAACACATTCACACCATAACATTCAGGGACCTTAGACTCCAACCAGTGTTAAGTCTAGCCTGCTAATAACATTCATTGCTTCTCTGCTAAGTCTGGGTACAGAAGTTAGCAAGATGTGGAGTCTGCCTTCCCTGTCTTTGTGATCTCCTGCATATGATAAGTAAGAAAGTCAACTATTTTAAGAGAGTGGTACATTGGAATCATTCCCTCCCCAGCTCATAGCTCTATCTTCCTTCCTCTATGCTCTTTTATCATCCTACCTCTCCTAGGAAACTACTAGCCATGCCCCGAGACAGTTCTGCATCATAGAGAATCCTGGTGGGCACTTCTGTTGTTTGTACTTAGATGAGTAATGCCTCTGCAAGGATCGGTCCCCTAGGAGAGGCTACTTAAACCTGGTCAAAACTAGCATCCAGACGACTGTTGAATGTTTCTTTCCTGGATATGAAGTCAAGAGTGGTCAGAGAAGTCAAGAGTGGGGCAGGGGGAGGAAGAAAACTGGACGCTCCACTCACCTGAGCTGCTGCTGTCTGGACTGGTCAGCTTACCAGGTGACCCTTGGGTTATATTCAACTCCCTCGTGAAGGTATGAATAGGCATCCACTTTTCTTTAATGTAACCTTAGTCACTAATGTATTGTATTGAAAACTCTTAACATCTTTCCAGAAGAGAGATCAAAGTTCAATGAGAATAGAGAAAAGAATGTCCCCATGAACCAGCCTTAGGTGGGGTTCCTTGCCAATACAGAGCCACACCTTGAGTCCTCTCATCAAGGAAGTTATTATCTCTCTTCAGGTTGCCAGCAAAGTGAGTCCAAGACTGGGGAAGGAGAGCTTGCCAAGAGAACGCCCAGACCCGGAGGCCACCAAGCTGAAGTCCTAGGTGTGGGAGCCTGCCCAGGCCCACAGCTCAGCGCCCCTCCTGTCCCTGAAGCTAAGCCATTTGGTGTCATGTACAAATCCTAGGATTCATTCTGATTAAAGCAGGAGGGCTTTGACAGCCTCAAGCTCCACTGTAGAGAACTCAATGTGAAGTCTGTGGGGCTTGTTGTCTAGCATTGTCTGGTCCGTGGTGACAATAACCAGGCATCCAACTCATTCCTAAGATAGATTCCCTCCCACAACATGATTCTTAATGTAAGCTCCTGGGGTTTTCCTTTTTCTAGTAACTACTCAGCACCCCCATGCCTCCTAGGTCTGAGGACCTGCCCAGAAGAGGAGTGCCTTAAATGTGCCAGCCCAATTTCAGGCCTCGAGGCCTGGTGTTACCCTTCATAAAGCTGACCTTGTCCCCAACATACAAATGAGAACATTGACACTATGGAAGCTCACAGACATTGAGGACATCTCCCAAGGCCACCTGGTTGGGAAGTGGAAGAACAGGGGCTTGGAGCCCAGTCAGTCTGATTTGAAAGCTTTATGTTCTGTTTTTGTATTTTAAAAATTCATTTATTCATTTATTTTTTATTTATTTATTTATTTTATTTTTTGGAGAGGTTTTCGCTATAGGGCGTGTGCACTCACCAGACAGACAGAGAGAGACATAGAGACAGAAAGTGAGAAATCACCCCCCCCCAGGGGGGATGGTCACGCCGTAATCCCTTCTCCTCCATTCTCTTCTCGGGATCTTGGGCATGCACGCACACACACCCGGCGTGAGTTTTAAGCCACCGGGTCCAGGACACGAACTGCAGTTGACTACGTGGGAGTCCAGCGACATAGCCATTACACTAACTGCTGGTTCCTCATTTATTTATTTTTTGAACAGATTTTTGCTATAGGGCGCGTGCGCTCGCCAGAAAGAAAGAGACAGAGAGGCAGGAAGCAAGACATCACCCCCCCAGGGGAGATGGCCCCACCACAATCCCTTCTCCGCCATCCTCGTCTCAGAATCTTGGACACGCACGCATACGTGCCTGGCATGAGGTTAAGCCACCGGTTTTGGGACTCAAACTGTGGTTAACTACATGGGCGTCCAGCAACATAGCCATTACGCCAATTGCTGGTCCCGAAAGCTTTATGTTCTTACCTTCTCCCACCACCTAGGGGACCTCCCAGAGACTGAAGCACAACTCTAAACCACAGCCTGCCCTGGATCCCTGCCAGTTGCCAGCCCTGCCACTCAGCAACTCTAGGTATTGCATTTCCTGGATTAGTCAGGACTCTGCCATCTCCCCTTTGGGGTTCCTAACCATGGGTACTTTGCACGCCATGCAACCAACTAGCCTCTGGGGAATAATCAATAATCATACTCTGGAGTCACACTGAACTTGAAGTTGACTTGGCAACTTACTAGCTTGCTCTGTGACCCTGAACAAATTTCTTAGTTTCTCTGAGCCTCAGTTTCCTCATATGTAAAGTGGGATGATAATCCCTACCTCACACAGTGATTGTACGGATGCAAATCTTGCCATCCTTTGAAATTCTGAATTTAAAAACCTGTTTCTTTGTCCATGTGTCTGGACATGCATAAAACTCTTTGTTTTAAAACGGAGGTTTAAACAAAACAAAATAAAACAAAAACACAGCCGAGATGACACTAGCAAAGGGCTTCACAGATGATGTTGCCATTGAAATCAACATAACGCACTGAGTCCAAAACAGGATATAATAACTGTGTTATCCTGGCGTGGATTACGAATGCTCCTATTAGGCAGCAAAGGCGGAGAGTCCTGGCGTGCTGTAAGTACATCTCACAATGCTGCTTCTCCAGAGGGGCCTCACAGCCATGGCTGACAATTTTCTTCAGGCTCCATCAATGTTTTTCGTTGTTTAAAGACACACATTAATTTAAAGTCTCCTCCCATTCTCTCTGTAAATTACGGCATTCAGAAGAAGTGGCAGCTGCTGTAATTAAGACACAGTTAATTGCCTATCTCCTTAATTGCAATGATAGGATTTTGACAGTTTGGTAAATAAGAATTGTTCCCCCTGGCATCTTCAGCCTCTGTCAGTTCTCCCTTGCAAGTGCTGAGTCACCCAATTCTGGGACAAAGAGCTGCCATCCCATCCCGATGGATAGGAGAGGGCCACTAGTCACGGGTGAGGGCGTTTATGGTTTACCTTAAGTCTCCTCTCTGTCTGTGGGGGCCTCCCCAACGGTGCCTATTCTGATGCCCAATAAAATCCTCCCTGGAGTTTCCCATGTTAATCAGTAGTCACACGAGCCCTTAGGATGGGAACCCAGGATGTGAGGCAGTGATCTGCTGCTCGGGAGCATGGAGGACAGGATGCTGTCAAACCAGGAGACAGAAGCCTAGAAAGATTAAACACTCCCAGATTCGGGGAGCAACCTCATTTAAAGTCAGGACCCCAACCCGGGTCTTCTGAACCCTCAGCCTTTCCACTATGTTACACCCAGTCTCAAAGTACACACCATAAAGGCAGAGACTTGGAGCCTGGTTCAGGGCTAAGGTTTGAATGTATCCCCCAAAGTTCATGTGTCAGGCACTTAATCCTCAATGCTACAGTGTTGGGAGGTGGGAACTAATAAGAGCTGAGTCATGAGGGCTCTGCCCTCACAAATGGACTAATGTTGTTATTGAGGAAGTGTGTGAGAGGGGACTTGTTATTTTTTTAAAAAAAAACTTTTTTTTGAGAGAGAGATTTTTGCTATAGGACATGTGCACTTGCCAGAAAGACAGAGCGAGACAGAGAGACAGAAAGCGAGAAATCACCCTCCAGGGGGATGGCCACACTGCAATCCCTTCTCCACCATTCTCCTCTTGGGATCTTGGGCACACACACATGCCTGGTGTGATTTTAAGCCACCAGGTCTGGGACTTGAACGGTCATCTACTACATGGGAGTCCAGTGATGTAGCCATTACCCCAACTTCTGGTCCCTAAAATGTATTTTTTTTAAGATGTATTTATTTTATTCATGATAGAATGAGTGTATACACACAAGACACAGAGAGACTCACCTTTAACAGAGTCTTGTCATGCTGGGACCCCTTTTCCACAGCATTCTAGCTCATTGGGATGTTGGGCACGTGCACACAAACCCTTGTTTTTTCAGGCTGACTCACAGCTTCAAATCATGGTCAGCCATACAGCTTCCAGCACTGCAGCTCAGTTTGTTCAGTTTGTTATGCACACCACCAGGTGGACCACAAAAATTCTCTTGAGAGAGAGAGAGAAGAAAGGACAAAACTCACTTCTATAACCAGCCCACTTGTGGTCCAGCCTGGTTATAAAAGTGAGTTTTGTCCATTCTTCTCTTTCTTTCTCTCTCTCTCAAGAGAATTTTTTGCTAGAGGATGCATGTACTTGCCAGAGAGATAGAGAGACAGAAAGTGATACTCTGGAGTCACACTGAACTTGAAGTTGACTTGGCAACTTACTAGCTTGCTCTGTGACCCTGAACAAATTTCTTAGTTTCTCTGAGCCTCAGTTTCCTCATATGTAAAGTGGGATGATAATCCCTACCTCACACAGTGATTGTACGGATGCAAATCTTGCCATCCTTTGAAATTCTGAATTTAAAAACCTGTTTCTTTGTCCATGTGTCTGGACATGCATAAAACTCTTTGTTTTAAAACGGAGGTTTAAACAAAACAAAATAAAACAAAAACACAGCCGAGATGACACTAGCAAAGGGCTTCACAGATGATGTTGCCATTGAAATCAACATAACGCACTGAGTCCAAAACAGGATATAATAACTGTGTTATCCTGGCGTGGATTACGAATGCTCCTATTAGGCAGCAAAGGCGGAGAGTCCTGGCGTGCTGTAAGTACATCTCACAATGCTGCTTCTCCAGAGGGGCCTCACAGCCATGGCTGACAATTTTCTTCAGGCTCCATCAATGTTTTTCGTTGTTTAAAGACACACATTAATTTAAAGTCTCCTCCCATTCTCTCTGTAAATTACGGCATTCAGAAGAAGTGGCAGCTGCTGTAATTAAGACACAGTTAATTGCCTATCTCCTTAATTGCAATGATAGGATTTTGACAGTTTGGTAAATAAGAATTGTTTGGTTCCCTCTGGCAACTTCAGCCTCTGTCAGTTCTCCCTTGCAAGTGCTGAGTCACCCAATTCTGGGACAAAGAGCTGCCATCCAACTGCGATGGATAGGAGAGGGCCACTAGTCACGGGTGAGGGCGTTTATGGTTTACCTTAAGTCTCCTCTCTGTCTGTGGGGGCCTCCCCAACGGTGCCTATTCTGATGCCCAATAAAATCCTCCCTGGAGTTTCCCATGTTAATCAGTAGTCACACGAGCCCTTAGGATGGGAACCCAGGATGTGAGGCAGTGATCTGCTGCTCGGGAGCATGGAGGACAGGATGCTGTCAAACCAGGAGACAGAAGCCTAGAAAGATTAAACACTCCCAGATTCGGGGAGCAACCTCATTTAAAGTCAGGACCCCAACCCGGGTCTTCTGAACCCTCAGCCTTTCCACTATGTTACACCCAGTCTCAAAGTACACACCATAAAGGCAGAGACTTGGAGCCTGGTTCAGGGCTAAGGTTTGAATGTATCCCCCAAAGTTCATGTGTCAGGCACTTAATCCTCAATGCTACAGTGTTGGGAGGTGGGAACTAATAAGAGCTGAGTCATGAGGGCTCTGCCCTCACAAATGGACTAATGTTGTTATTGAGGAAGTGTGTGAGAGGGGACTTGTTATTTTTTTAAAAAAAAACTTTTTTTTGAGAGAGAGATTTTTGCTATAGGACATGTGCACTTGCCAGAAAGACAGAGCGAGACAGAGAGACAGAAAGCGAGAAATCACCCTCCAGGGGGATGGCCACACTGCAATCCCTTCTCCACCATTCTCCTCTTGGGATCTTGGGCACACACACATGCCTGGTGTGATTTTAAGCCACCAGGTCTGGGACTTGAACGGTCATCTACTACATGGGAGTCCAGTGATGTAGCCATTACCCCAACTTCTGGTCCCTAAAATGTATTTTTTTTAAGATGTATTTATTTTATTCATGATAGAATGAGTGTATACACACAAGACACAGAGAGACTCACCTTTAACAGAGTCTTGTCATGCTGGGACCCCTTTTCCACAGCATTCTAGCTCATTGGGATGTTGGGCACGTGCACACAAACCCTTGTTTTTTCAGGCTGACTCACAGCTTCAAATCATGGTCAGCCATACAGCTTCCAGCACTGCAGCTCAGTTTGTTCAGTTTGTTATGCACACCACCAGGTGGACCACAAAAATTCTCTTGAGAGAGAGAGAGAAGAAAGGACAAAACTCACTTCTATAACCAGCCCACTTGTGGTCCAGCCTGGTTATAAAAGTGAGTTTTGTCCATTCTTCTCTTTCTTTCTCTCTCTCTCAAGAGAATTTTTTGCTAGAGGATGCATGTACTTGCCAGAGAGATAGAGAGACAGAAAGTGAGAAATCACCCTTCAGGAGGGATGGCTGCACCACAATCCCTTCTCCTCCATTCTCCTCTCTGGATCTTGGGCACGCACACACACAGGCCCAGAGTGAGGTTTGAGCCACCAGGTCTGAAGACTCGAACCACGGTCAACTACACGGGAGTCCAGTGATGTAATCATTATGCTATCCGCAGGTCCCTCCCTTCTTCTCTCTTGTTCTTTCTCACTCTTTCTCTTCCTCCTTACACCATGAATGACACAATGAGAAGGCCCTTGCCAGATGCCAGACCTTGATACTGGTCTCCTCTGAATGGAAGAAATAGATTTATTTTCTTGATGAATTATTCAATCTATGGTATTCTGTTATAACAATTCAAAACAGACTGTCTCTGCTTTTACCTTTACTGCCTGTGTAAGTATGGGACAGATGTTGAATGTTTCCAGCCTGCTGTTTCCATTGCAAATTGGATCTGACAGCACTCACTTTGTAACATTGTGAGAATTAAGAAAAATATCTTATAAGGTACTTTAGCAACATGCCGGGTTTGTTGTAATTTCTCAGCAATTGGAAGTTACGTGGCAATGATAAATCTTGTCCCCAAACTTACTTAAAACTTTTTTCATTTCTTTGTTTTTAATGAACCTAATTTTGACTCTGTTCTAGTTTTACATTTCAGGAATTTCTCTCTACAGCCTTCCCACTTTGTAATTGCACCATATCTAGGAGCCAGAGTCCAAGTGAGCATCATCAGAAAAACCGAACCTAATTTTGAAAACTTCCTGGGAGACCAGGAGAAATATTTGTACTTACTTCCCATCCTATATGGTGCTGGGAAAAAAAAAAAAAAGAGGAAGAGAAAAAACAAAGGCGTTCGCACAATAAAACGGTACATATGACATATGCTCATATTCTACCATGATTATGATTAGCGCTAAAAGCAAGGCCGTAAACCTGATTATAGGTGACAATCATGTTATCAGTCAACCCTTGATTCTGAGAAGACACACAAGGCCTGGGAACTAAAAAAAGGATGTCAGAGACAGTGACAATGACATCTGACTCTTTCTCAGTGCCACTGTTTGTTACTAAGCCTCTTTCCTTTCCTAAGTGTAAACTGAAGGAAGTATTGGTACATAATACCTAACATTTTTTTTTTAATGAGTGAAGGGTGGTGAGTAAATAGAAAAGTCCTATTTAAAAGTCACATTGCCAGGACCAGCAGTTGGTGTAATGGCTATATCACTGGACTCCCATGTTGTCGACTGCGGTTCGAGTCCCGGACCTGATGGCTTAAACTCACACCAGGTGCATGTGCATGCGTGCCCAAGATCCTGAAAGGAGAATGGAGGAGAAGGGATTGTGGCATGGCCATCCCCCCTGGAGGGTGATTTCTCTCTCTCTGTCTCTGTCTCTGTCTATCTGGCGAGCGCACGTACCCTATAGCAAAAACCTCTCCCCCCCCCAAAAAAAATGGCGTTGTCTTTAAGGTAGGTAGATCTTGTCTTGCTCAGCACAAAAATGGGTTTAGCGCTGCAAAGATGAACTCATCTACACAAAGTCCAGAGGAAAGCAGTCGAGAGTGGGTTTGGAAGCTTCATAATCATCAGAGAACAAGCCTTCTTAAAACTTACTCTTCCACCATCCTGTACTCCTAGTGTCCATCCCATAGTCCAGGACTACTTTTCATCTATTTTTCTACCCAACAGGAGGGAGAAGGCTATGCTTCTTAGACACAGCACAAAACACTTCCAGTGCATCTTCTTGAACAGAATTAGACACAAAGCCACACCTGGATGTGGCGTCTGACACTGAGACATTGTGATTTTCTAATATGAGATAGGAGCAGTTCTCAGTCTCTCAGCTTTAAAAAACCTGCTGCAGGGCCAGCAGGTGGTTAAGGTGCTGGACTCCCACAGGGCCAAACGCAGTTCAAGTCCCAGACCCAGTGGCTTGAAAATCACGCTGGGCATGTGTGCATGCATGCCCAAAATCTCAAGAAGAGATGGAGGAGAAAAGACTTCAGCACCTCTGGGTGGTGATTTCTCACCATCTCTCTGTCTCTCTCTCTGGCAAGTACATGCACCTTATGGCAAGAACAAAACAAAACAAAGCAAAAACACACCTATTGCATTTTTCCTCCCATGAACCCCCTAATCCTGGGCCCAGGGCCTAGTATAGTTGCTAGATTGGGTTCCTTGCTCAAAAGTAAAACTTCTCACCCTGTGCACTGTCTTACTCCTTTATTCTTTCTTTAAAAAAAAAAAAAATGAAAGGGAGGCTAAGAAATATAGTGTTTAGTGAGTCACCCCTGATTTCAGCTAAAAATTGAGGATTCTATAAGGACAGAACGGATATGAGAGATAAATAGCAACCTCTATCATACCTATAAATTGCTTTTAAAAAAGTGGAGTTTAAAGTAAAAAGCTACATGGTAATAGAAACATATCCCTGCTGCTGGCTCAGCCCCAACTTTGCTGCAATCTTGAGAGGACTTTGGATCTACTGTTGTGGGTGTGAGACAAGCTTACCTAGATCCTAAGAGGTCAAATGACTAAATGTCAGCTGGGTATAAATGAACAGTGCCACGATGCACATGTCACTACTACACAGTCAGCAACAACAGCATACTGGCTGGGTTTGCAGGGAAGCGTGCACTTCCTTAACCCTTTCCACACACACTCCCGCATCCCCCGCTCTACACCCCTTTCTCTCTCCAACAACAAACTTCAGTCTAACCAAAAAGGCACCAGGCTTGGAGTCAGGAATCAGAGCTCAGGAATCCAGTAAGTGACTGATTTTTTGTACAGCTGCTAGGAACGGAAATAATAATGATGGCAAATAATGCTTGATGAGATGTTACTATGTACCAGGCCCTGTGCTGAGCTGATATGTATTGGTCCCTTATTTTTTTTAAGTTCCTTTTATGTATTTATTTCTTTCATGGAGTGGAGGAGGCACCTCCAGCAAGGTCCCTATGCCACAATTTACCCCTAGTCAGCCAGGATCACAGGCATGCATGTGTACCTAGCAGGTAGAGGGAGTCCAGAGGACATGAACCTTCAACCTTCCCATGTAGCTCCAGCATCATGGAGTGCCACATTTCTGCTGCACCATCATGGCTGCATTTGTTATTTATTCCCTATAACCATCCTATATCCTATTATATAAATATCCTGTATCCTATTGTATAGGTAATAATAATGTTACTACTGTTTTTCAAATAAGAAAATCAGGTCTTTAAGAGTGAGAAATGAGCAACGGAACTGAAGTAGTGCGGTGAGAATTTAAACTTAGGGCCCTAAGATCAGACTTCTTGTCTTAACTAACTTATGCTGCTTAGCACAAAGAAAAGATGCAGTCTATCTTTTTTTTTCTTTAAGAATTATTTCATTTAACTTTACTTATTTATTTATTCACTTTCTTATTCCAATTTGACTAGAGAGAGACAGAGAGAGAGAGAGAGAAAGTGAGAAAGCAAGCCACCAGGTCCGGGACTCAAACCATGGTCAGCCATGTGGGAATCCAGTGCCATTAACCACCATGCCACCTGACAGCCCGCTGCAGTCAATCTTAAAAACATCAAGCAGGGGCTGGCAGGTGGCATGGTGGTTGAAGGTGCTGAACTCCCACATGGCCAACCATGGTTCATGTCCTGGACCAGGTGGCTTCCTTTCTCACTTTTCCTCTCTCTCTGTCTGTCTCATTCTAGTCAAATCAAAATAAATAAACACATAAAGTTAAATAAAAATATTCTTAAAAAACAATCAAGCGTAACTAGGCTGACACACAGGCAAATAGTACATAGCGACCAATGGCATGGTGAAGGGATATACAAGGTCAGGCAGGTAGGAGAGGCTCCGTAGATGAAGAATGAATAGAAATCAGCCAGGCAATGGGAGTGTTTTAGACCTAGGAAACAGCAGGTGTAATATCATAGCTTTCATTGATTGCAAAGAGGCTGCTGGGTTCCACACACTGTGTTCTCTATCAGGAAAAAAAGAAGGAGTGAGTGGAAAAAATTGTTTCACTTACCAGTGAGAAAACTATTCTTCAGTTACTCACCAATAGACTTTTCCTTACATATCATCGACTGGAACCAAGTCACAAGGCTGTTCCCAGCTGTGAGGAAGGACAGAAACAAGCACAGAACAAAGCAAATGGCATATGTTTGGCTAAGCCCAACCATTATGACCTCCTGGGGCTGGAGTCATTGCAACCTAAGCAAAATTGGGGTTGTATTAGCATAGAAAAATGGGGGAATGGTGGGGAGACAACCAACAAGCTCAGCTCATGGTCTTTTGCACCTGTCCAAGTAAGAATGATAAGGGACCAAACTAGAGGGTGAGTTGAGAAGAATTCATGAGACTCAGAGGCAGCACTGGAATTACTTATGGAGCTATGAGAGGTGAAGTTTGAGGAAGAGATATCCTTAGGTAATTCCTAAGTTTATGACTTGGGTGACAGGGATGTCAGTGATTTTATGAATCAGGGGCAGTGGGTTAGGTCTAGAAGGCAGGCTAATGAGACGTGTAAAGAGATTTTACTACTTAGGAGACATTCTATGATTTTGGAATTCTTCAGAGAGTTTCTGATTTCTTAGTCTATTAGCAAGATCAAACTAAGCAGGTGAAAGCTATTTTGTATGGCCTCACACAATGGCAAATTGCTATCATCACAAACAGAAAGCAGCTGAACTGGCTGCCTGATCCTGTTTCCCCAGTGGTTGTATCCATACTACGTGATCCTGACCCTGACTTGCAGGCTGTCATGGAAGTCAAGTCATGTCAACCCAAGCAACCATGAATTCCTGCTCTGGGGTCCCAAGATCTGTCCTAATAATGGTATCCCTGAGGCTAGATGATTCTCACTC
>NW_006160045.1:4043953-4063214 GCF_000334495.1 Tupaia belangeri chinensis
AGAGAGAGAGAGAGAAAGTGAGAAAGCAAGCCACCAGGTCCGGGACTCAAACCATGGTCAGCCATGTGGGAATCCAGTGCCATTAACCACCATGCCACCTGACAGCCCGCTGCAGTCAATCTTAAAAACATCAAGCAGGGGCTGGCAGGTGGCATGGTGGTTGAAGGTGCTGAACTCCCACATGGCCAACCATGGTTCATGTCCTGGACCAGGTGGCTTCCTTTCTCACTTTTCCTCTCTCTCTGTCTGTCTCATTCTAGTCAAATCAAAATAAATAAACACATAAAGTTAAATAAAAATATTCTTAAAAAACAATCAAGCGTAACTAGGCTGACACACAGGCAAATAGTACATAGCGACCAATGGCATGGTGAAGGGATATACAAGGTCAGGCAGGTAGGAGAGGCTCCGTAGATGAAGAATGAATAGAAATCAGCCAGGCAATGGGAGTGTTTTAGACCTAGGAAACAGCAGGTGTAATATCATAGCTTTCATTGATTGCAAAGAGGCTGCTGGGTTCCACACACTGTGTTCTCTATCAGGAAAAAAAGAAGGAGTGAGTGGAAAAAATTGTTTCACTTACCAGTGAGAAAACTATTCTTCAGTTACTCACCAATAGACTTTTCCTTACATATCATCGACTGGAACCAAGTCACAAGGCTGTTCCCAGCTGTGAGGAAGGACAGAAACAAGCACAGAACAAAGCAAATGGCATATGTTTGGCTAAGCCCAACCATTATGACCTCCTGGGGCTGGAGTCATTGCAACCTAAGCAAAATTGGGGTTGTATTAGCATAGAAAAATGGGGGAATGGTGGGGAGACAACCAACAAGCTCAGCTCATGGTCTTTTGCACCTGTCCAAGTAAGAATGATAAGGGACCAAACTAGAGGGTGAGTTGAGAAGAATTCATGAGACTCAGAGGCAGCACTGGAATTACTTATGGAGCTATGAGAGGTGAAGTTTGAGGAAGAGATATCCTTAGGTAATTCCTAAGTTTATGACTTGGGTGACAGGGATGTCAGTGATTTTATGAATCAGGGGCAGTGGGTTAGGTCTAGAAGGCAGGCTAATGAGACGTGTAAAGAGATTTTACTACTTAGGAGACATTCTATGATTTTGGAATTCTTCAGAGAGTTTCTGATTTCTTAGTCTATTAGCAAGATCAAACTAAGCAGGTGAAAGCTATTTTGTATGGCCTCACACAATGGCAAATTGCTATCATCACAAACAGAAAGCAGCTGAACTGGCTGCCTGATCCTGTTTCCCCAGTGGTTGTATCCATACTACGTGATCCTGACCCTGACTTGCAGGCTGTCATGGAAGTCAAGTCATGTCAACCCAAGCAACCATGAATTCCTGCTCTGGGGTCCCAAGATCTGTCCTAATAATGGTATCCCTGAGGCTAGATGATTCTCACTCTTCCTTCAGTTTTACAGTTTACTCCAATAAATATCTAAGAAACTAATTTTTTCTTCTAGTTAATAATTATTTTTTAACTTAAAATCAAATAACTTTATCTAAGTTCCTAGTTAGAGCTTTTTAAAAAAATATGGAATATGCCACAATATCTCATGAGTGGTACTTTCGGCAAAAATGTTTACATAGATCCTAATTACAAGGAAATTTTAAAAATTTTTAAAAAGACCATGAGATACTCTACAAGACAGCAGGTGTGGACTTATAAGTCATTATGGGGGGAAATGAACCAAAAAAAAAACCAAATGCAATGTGATTGGATGTAGGATCGCTAACAAAAAGAAAGACAAAAATCAGCTTTGAAAAATATTTTTGAGTCAATTGGGAAAATTCAGATTTGGGCCATATGTTCTCATATATGAGAATAGAGTATTAAAGAATTAATGTTGAGGGAGGAAAAAAGAAAGAAAGAACAAATGTTGCTTTTTCTCCATTTTTTTCAATATTGGTATACAAGGTGAATAAGTCCTTAGAGGTCTGATTTTTATTAAAGTTTATTTATTTATTTCTTTGATGCGTATAAGAGATAGCACCCTCAACCAAGTCTTGGTACTGCAATCCACCCCTAGCCTTCGGTCAGCTCTGGATCATGGCCAGATGTATTCTCAGTGTATTTAGGGAGGCATCAGGACTTGAATCAGGAATCTTACAGAGCACTTTTACCACTGTGCTACCATCTGACTCCTAGTGTTCCTTGTATAAGGTGAGAGAACATATTGGGGTAAATGAAAACATCGCTGATTTTAGGTAAAAATGTTGAGGGTGAACTGTCACTTTTAAATTGTTCCAAAAAGAAATGATATAATATGGCCAAATATCGAAAACTGGTGAAACTAGGTTGAAGATACATGGACGTTCATTGTATTCTCTCAACTTTCCTGTCAGTTTGAAATTTTCTAGGGACCAGCAGGTGGCATTATGGTTAAAGTGCTGGACACTCCCACATGGCTGACCATGGTTCGTGTCCTGGACTTGGTGACTTGCTTTCTCACTTTCCTTCTCTCACTCTCTCTCTGTGTCTCTCTGTTCAAATTAAAAAATAAATAAATGAATAAATAAAATTAAATAATTCTTTAAAAAAGAAATTTTCTAAATAAATTATTTGGGGAGAGTGTTCAATATGCAATTGAGCTAACGAACAGATTTTTATCGATGAGTCAGCGTGAGACATTCTAGTTTTTGAGGTTTATAACTGTCCTATATTATTATAACTAACATTTGCAAACTAGCAAAGTGTTGTCAACAGACATTATCTCATAATGTAAACAAACTGTATGTGGTAGGTTTTATTATCCTATTTTATAGCCAAGGTGCAGAGCTGCAATTTTGGCCTGTGTTTGACTCCAAGTATCATAGGATTTCCTCACTCTGTGCTGGCCAGTTATCTTTAAACATGCTCTCCTTAAACAGTGTTATCTGATAAACTGGACACTCCCACATGGCTGACCATGGTTCGTGTCCTGGACTTGGTGACTTGCTTTCTCACTTTCCTTCTCTCACTCTCTCTCTGTGTCTCTCTGTTCAAATTAAAAAATAAATAAATGAATAAATAAAATTAAATAATTCTTTAAAAAAGAAATTTTCTAAATAAATTATTTGGGGAGAGTGTTCAATATGCAATTGAGCTAACGAACAGATTTTTATCGATGAGTCAGCGTGAGACATTCTAGTTTTTGAGGTTTATAACTGTCCTATATTATTATAACTAACATTTGCAAACTAGCAAAGTGTTGTCAACAGACATTATCTCATAATGTAAACAAACTGTATGTGGTAGGTTTTATTATCCTATTTTATAGCCAAGGTGCAGAGCTGCAATTTTGGCCTGTGTTTGACTCCAAGTATCATAGGATTTCCTCACTCTGTGCTGGCCAGTTATCTTTAAACATGCTCTCCTTAAACAGTGTTATCTGATAAACAGAAAATTTTAAATTACTGTTGAAAGTATTGTGTTAGAGAGTTCTGAGTAATTTGAATTTTTAAATAAGATTTTATGATACTAGATACTTGAGAATAATGAATCACTGAGAAGGGAGGTTTCCTTTGTCCTCCCACCAAAAGCCTTCTTTTTTTATTTTTTTATTTTAATTTTTAAATTTTTCATTCATTCATTCATTCATTCATTCATTCACTGAGCATTGTCACAGCATAGGAAATGTGATTTCTCATCCAGAATATACTGCATAGTGGCTTAATCATACATGTTATCATCAATAATTTTCTATTTCTAGTTTTATATATATATTTTTTTTCCTCCTATTTCTCGCCCTCTGCCATTTCCCACCCTCCTCCCACACTATCTTAGATGTCTACAGTTGTTTTCCATCCCTTCCCCTCCACACACATTTTATTGATTCATAAAATTTCTTAAATAATCTAACTACTTTCAATAGCAAGTTGAGATGGTATATACATATCTGTGAATACATGTCTGACTTTAGATGTGAAACTCTGAGTAGAATGAACGTACTATAAGGTAGCACCTAGCTGGTGCTATATAGCTTACTACGGTCATTAAATAGGTATTTTTAATATATTTTTTTATTTCAAGAAAAGCAGTTTTAGCTTTAATAAATTAAAGAAATGCTAAGGAACTTTGCTTAAAACTTGAAGCCAGGAAACAGGTTAGGATTCTGTTCAAATAGTAGCTACATGAACCTATTAGCAGCTCAAGACAGGACAAAAATCCTTAAAACCAGAAAACGAAGCCTAGAAGAAAATCAGCAATGTTTCAGTCAAAAGTCATAAAATTCTATTTCACCAGTTCAGTCACAGGTACTTTATCTTCTATTGTGGTTTGATCTTCCCAATTAATTGCTGGGATTTAATATTTAACCCCAGACTTGTCCCTACAATTAAGTTGGCCATTTTCTTAGTTTTTGGATTCTTATTTCTGTGTGTCTGTATTTAATTTTCCTGGTATAGCACTCCCTTGAGAACTTCTTGGAGATCTGGTCTGGTGTTGGTAAATTTTTTCAGGTTTTGTTTATCTGAGAATGTTCTTGTCTTTTCTTCCCATATGAAGGATAATCTTGCTGAGTACAGTATTCTTGGTTGAAATTGCTTTTCCCTTAACACTTTGAGTATATTTTCCCATTCTTTCCTCACTCACATTGTTTCCAATGAGAGGTCTGCTATTAGCCTGATGGGATATCCTTTGTAGGTAACTTGACATTTTTCTCTTGCCAACCTTAGCCATCTTGTCTTTGTCTATGGTTTTGGTCAATCTGGCTATAATGTGTCTTGGAGAAGATCTTCTTGGATTGATTCTATTTGGGATCCTTTGCATTTCTTGGGACTGGATCTTTGAATGTCTCTCTAGGTTTGGAAAGTTTTCTTCCAGGATTTCATGGACTAGATTATCAATGCCTATGAGTCTCTTCACCTTCTGGGATACCAGTTATATGGATGTTTGGATATTTGATGGTATCTAGTATTTCTCATATATTATTCTCATTTTGGGGGGCAATTTTTTCAGTCTTCGTGGTGGATTTTTCTTTTTTCTTTTTTATTTTTTTGAGAGCTTTTTGATATAGGGCACGTGGGCTCACCAGAAAGACAGAGGGAGACAGAGAGATAGAAAGCAAGAAATCACCCCCCAAGGGGGATGACCATGCTGCAATCCCTTCTCTTCCATTCTCCTCTCAGGATCTTGGGCACGAACACACATGTGCCCGGCGTGAGTTTAAGCCACCAGGTCCGGGACGTGAACCGTGGTCAACTACATGGGAGTCCAGCGACATAGCCATCACACTAACTGCTGGTCCCTGTCCTCATTTTTTGGTAAGAGGTAATTTTGTAGTTCTTTGCATGTTGATTTTGAAAACCACTGTTTTTAAGATTTTACAACCTTTTAAGTAAAAAACAAAATTTACGCTTATGTGATATTTTCCTTTTTCCTAGTAGCTCATGTGGGAATTAGAGAACTCTGGAAATTATTTCTGAAAGAATAGTTATGAAACAGAATGGGGGAATATATAAATTGTAACACAATCTCTATTTCTAAAGTAAACAATTTTCTTAAACAGGAAGAACTTACAACAACAAAAAAGATGTATTTTTTTTTTTTTATTTTTTTTTAGGTTTTGCCCTAGAATGCGTGCACTTATCAGAGACAAACAGAGAGAAAATGAAAAATCACTGCCCAGGATGGATGGCCACACTGCAATCCCTTTTCTTCTATTCTCCTCCTGGGATTCTAGGCATGCACACACATATGCCTGGGTTCAGGACTCAAACTGGGGTCAGCCATGTGGGAGTCTAGCACCTTAACCACCACACCACTGGCTGGCCCCCTTACTAACATTTTAAAAAAGACAATGTCTCTTCTGACTTTTAATTTTGAGAAGTCTTATTTATTTATTTATTTATTTATTTATTCATTCATTCATTCATTCATTCCTTTTCTGAAGAGAGACTTATCCTGTATCTATTTGTTTGAAGTATTTCAGAAAAGGAGATTCTTTTTTGTGTGTGTGGGGAGAGCTTTTTGCCATAGGGCATGTGCGCTCACCAGACAGACAGAGAGAGACAGAGAGACAGAAAGTGAGAAATCACCCCCAGAGGGGATGACCACGCCACAATCCCTTCTCCTCCATTCTCCTCTCAGGATCTTGGGCATGCACGCACACATGCCCGGTGTGAGTTTTAAGCCACCAGGTCCAGGATGTGAACCACGGTTGACTACATGGGAATCCAGCGACATAACCATTATGCTAACTACTGGTCCCAGAAAAGGAGATTCTTTAAGCAAAGCTTTTAAATAAGTGTCAGTCTGCTCCAGGTTGCCTGCTGGACCACCCAATTGTAGTCCAACAATACTGCTATTTTATAAAAAGATTCTTCAGTTTACCCTTGGTAATTTTTCTTTTTTCTTCACATAGACTTGAAGAGATTTCATTAATCACTCCTCTCATATTTACATCATAGATAATGGACTGCACTTTTTTCTTTCAATTTTTTAAAAATTGGACCATGTAAATATTCCAGATCAGGCTGAAATACATTTTCAGTTTTCTGTTTCTCTGCTCTGGGCATTGTTCCAGCTCAGAACTTGCTGTAAGTCCTTCCAGAGATAGTCAAATTCTGGTGGTAGCTGATACTCAGGGAAAAAAAATACAGAAGCATTTTCCTTACATTAGATGTCAGTTTTCTCACTGTTTCCTTAACAGATGTGCTTTGAGAATATTTCACTGGTGAAGGAGCACTTTTATAGCAACCATCACAGGAAGTCTGGCTTTCTGACTAAAACCTGGATTTACATCTTTTACTGGCATATTGGGCAAACTTTTCCGGTTAGGTAATGAGTTTCTTTTTATTGCTAAAGTATCACTTGCACATCTCCTGATTTTCTTTGTTTATAAGAGGAACTTTCTTTTTTTTTTCTTGTTCCAGTGAAATATCAGTATCACCTTCATCTACAACCAGCATTTATATCCGGATCGCTGGTTCTGGTTTCGGTTTCAACCAATGCCTTGCATTCCTGGATGAGTTTTAAGTTCTGCTTCCTTTTTATTTCCCAAGAAGAGGCCTGAGATCTTTCTGCTAGTTTGATATTTTCTGGTAGACCTGCTGGATGTCTCTGATGCTGAGGCATTGTGTTCTTTTTCACAGACTTCCTAACTGCAGCTTCTGAAATGTAGTCTGTATCAAAGTCTGTCCCTTCTGTGTTTCTTTTTCAGCCTCTAAGGCTGCCTGAATGCTCAAAGCACAAAGAGATTCATGCTTCAAGTCATCAGCCAAAGACCTGATTTTCTGTGTTTTGGTATTTTCTTTAGAAGCTGAAGTTAGGCAGGTGGAAGTCAACTCCCTGATCCTGCTCAGTATAAATCAAAGCATGCTGTGTGATGAATGGGATGGCCATAGCTTGTCGTCTTTGACAACGAATAGAATCTAAAGGTGTCTTTATGTTCTCTGCACTTTGGTGTCTGTATTCATTTTTAAACATTAGATTTCAATTACAGAATTGTGGCAGTGGTGGTTGTACTTCTAAGATCTTGCAAGTCAGCAGCAATAACTCTTCACTGAGAGGAGCGGGCCGCGCTGTAGACCCAGAGAACAGAGATGGATCTGAGTTTTCAAGGCTCTCAAGTGCGTTGACCTCTTTTTCATCATCCAAGTCTAAAGTCACCAATCTTTCCCAAATATGGCCCTGATGGTAGTAGGGAAGATTTGCTGAGTTCTTCTCAGGGACTCCACTACCCTTATTTTTAAATCCTAAATCTGAGTCTCATCTTTTTCTGTCCTCCTGTTACAGGAAATGAGCCTCTCTATACACTGCAAAGGGAGTCCTTGCTTCACACATTGCCTAAATCATTGATTATTCACCCTTAGCATTCTCTGTCTTACTACAAAACATAGGTCACACTGGTCAAGAGCCATCCAATTTCATTGTTCTTATTATTAATTTTTCTTCTAACCTCTTAAATGCCTGAGAAACTGCACTTGCCAGTATATTCCCTCCTACTCATACCCATCCTTTCTTATTGTAAGTAAAATTTTATTTTATTTTAACTTTCTGCTATCGGGCATGTATACTCATCAGAGACAGAGAGAAAGTGAGAAAGCACTGCTGGGGGGCGGGGATGGCCATCCTGAAATCCTTTCTCTTCCATCATCCTCTGAGGATTTTGGGTACACACACACACATGCCCAGCATGTTTTTTAACCTGCCAGGTCTGGGACTCAAACCACTCAATCAGCCATGTGGGATCCAGCTGCCTTAACCTCCATGCCATCTGCTATACCATAAATGAAAGTTTTCACAATTGTTCCACTACAGAATGCCAGGGGCTAGCCCTATCCCATCTCCTGCCAGTGATGAGGAACTCACTGACAGTCCGCTATAGGTGATGGAATTTCGAAGTTTGATGGAGAGTCTGTTTCCTTGTTTCTCTCCCAGAACTAACTCTTTTACATCAGAAAACTAGGAACAGACTGAGAGAGATTTGCAAGGAGATGGTTTATTGGTGATTAGTCTCATGAACTATTAGTATCTCCATAATGGAACAAAAAGAGCAGAACTAAATAGAGGAAGAAATGGAACTCAGATCTCACAAATGCCTTGCCTCAGCCAATGATTCTACAGATAGCTTGGATGCTGGGATGACCCTTCACAGTTGTCCTGGGTTACAGCTAGGGGGTTGGGCCTTGGTGTCCTCATATTGACAAGTCATTGGATGTGGGCTGCCTGCAGGTAGAGGCATAAACCTTGGACACCAGCTTTCTTTGGCTCAGGGAAATTCTTGGAGGGTCATTCTGCAACAAACTCAGCAGACACAGAAATAGCTCAGTCCTGAGGATAGAATTTGGGCAGGTACCACATCCCCCACCACATGGATTTCTGTCGCTAGAGAGTTCATCTGTTTGAAAGACCTTGAGACTAGAGAGGTAGAGGAGCCAGCAAGGGGACCAGAGGGATGTCAGGGAACAAGCCAAATAGGAGTGGCTCCATGTTGAAAGGTGGCAAGTAATAGGGGTGTTTCAGGAAAGTGTGTGAGAAACCCTCAGCATAGTTGCTCTGTCCTAGGATAAATTACAGTTAACTCATTGCCCAGGGCTTTCTCATGGGAATCTAAGTATAGCATGGCTCCCTACCCCAATAAAAACTGTGTTATAGATGATGAACTCAAATATTAATAGCAGTATCTGTGGATTCAAGGATTTCATATTATTTAATTTATTTTTCTCAGATGAAGTTCACACTTTACATAAAGTTCCCAACATGGTGTATACTCTTCCTCTCCTCTCTCTCTCTCTCTCTCTCTCTCTCTCTCTCTCTTTCTCTCATTTTCCAACAGAGAAATCTTTTGTTGCTGTTGTTTTTTTGCCATAGGTCACATGTACTCACTGGAAAGAGACAAAGAGAGGGAAAGTGAGCGATACCCACCTCGGGTGATGGCCATGCTATAATACCTTCTCCTCCATTCTCCTTTCAGGATTCTAGGCACACACAACACACACACACACCTGGTGTAATTTCCAAGTCACCAGGTCCAGTGCCCCAACTATCATGTCACCTGCTGGCCCCTCAGCAAATAATTTTACATTTGTTTTGTCTGTTAAATATTGGGTCATCTGAAAAGTCATGATGTGTTTTTCTATGCAAAAATGCATCATGACTTTTCTGAAGATCCAATATTTCTTCCCTTTGTACTTCATACCCACCCTCCACCACTCCTTCTCTACTATCCACCCCTCTCCCTTATAGTTTCTGGTATCTACACTAATCCTCTCTACTACCGTATTTTCAGAACTTTTGATGTCTGCAACAGAATACAGATACTTGGTACAAATTGAATGAGTATACACAGTGTGAATCTTCAAAGTCTGGCTCACTTTGCTCAACATTAAGTCTTTTATATTCATCCATGTTGAATCAAATGAGAGGGTCTCATTGTTTCTGTGTTTTTCTAAGAGACAGATTTTTGCTATAGGATGTGTGAGCTTGCCAGAGAGATAGAAAGTGAGAAATCACACACACACCCCAGGGGTGGGGGGGGGGGGGGGGGCTTCTCCTGCATTCTCCTCCCGGGATTTTGAGCACACGGACACACGTACCCAGCAGGAGTTTTAAGCTGCCAGAGCTAGGACTTGAACCACAGTCGACTATATGGGAGTCCAGTTAGGTATAACCATTACTCCATCTGCTGGTCCAAAGGGTCTCCTTGTTTCTTATAGCTGTGTAATATTCCATAGGATATATATGCCACAGTTTTTCAACTCAGTGATCAGTTTTTGGACACCTAGGTTAGTTCCATGTTTTAGCAGTTGTAAATAATGCTGCAATATGGGAACCAGCAGTTAACGTAATGGCTATGTTGCTGGATTCCCACGTAGTCGACCGCGGTTCGCGTCCTGGACTTGGTGGCTTAGACCTCACACAGGGCGCGTGTATGTGCATGCCCAAGATCCCGAGAGGAGAATGGAGGAGAAGGGATTGCGATGTGACCATCCCCCCTGGAGGGTGATTTCTCGCTTTCTGTCTCTATGTCTCTCTCTGTCTGTTGGCAAGCGCACGTGCCCTATAGTGAAAACCTCTCAAAAAAAAAAAAATGCTGCAATAAACACTCAGTATCTTTCCAACTGAGCATTTTCTTATCCTTTAGGTAGATGCCAAGGAGTGGGATTACTGGGTCAGATGGTAGTTCTATTTCATATCATTTTAATGTTCCAATGTTTTCCTCTATTTGAATTATGAAAACATATTTTATAACAAACATTTAGAGATTCTATGCAGATGAAGAAAGTCTCCAAGCTTTCTAAGCCAGGAGATTTGGAGGACATTTTAAAGATAAAGATAATCAAGAACTATGCATTAGGGGGTCACTAAAGCTTGGAGAAATTAATATCTATGAGATTTTTTTTTTCATTTGCCAGAGATAGCATGTGCACTGTCAGAGAGAGGGGAGAAAGCAAGCCCCCGCCCACACACACACACACACACACACACACACACACACTGCCACCCAATGAGGCATGGTTGTGCTGTAATCCCATTGCCTCCATTTCCCCACCCTGTTGGAATCTGGGGCATTACATGTACATGTGCCCAGTGTGTTTCTCAAGCTGCCAGGGCTGGGAGTCAAACTGTGCAATCAGTCATGTGGGATTTAATTTTCTTCACCACTAGGCCATGGGGCTAGACCTCAATGAGCATCTTTATGCAAGAGTAAACCCTATTTTATAAAAGAACTTCCAATGACCAATACATATGCCCTCTTATACTTTGTAAACTAATCATAATAATTTTTGGTTTGTCTCTTTAGTTAAGTGTTTTAAAATTTATTTAAATTATTGTAATATATATTTTTTTTTTGGAGAGATTTTCACTGTAGGGTGCGTGCGCTTGCCAGACAGACAGAGAGAGACATAGAGACAGAAAGCGAGAAATCACCCCCCCAGGGGGGATGGTTACGCCGCAATCCCTTCTCCTCCATTCTCCTCTCGGGATCTTGGGCACGCACGCACACGCGCCCAGCGTGAGTTTTAAGCCACCGGGTCCGGGACACGAACCGTGGTCGACTACGTGGGAGTCCAGCGACATAGCCATTACGCTAACTGCTGGTTCCCTGTAATATATTTTTATATTTTATATAAATAGCATGTATACTGTGATCTCAGTTTTCTAAAATTACTTCTTTTTTTTTTTTTTTTTTTTTTGGAGGTTTTTTCTAGAGGACTAGAGGAAGTGTGCACTTGCCAGACAGAGAGAGACAGAGAAACAGAAAGTGAGAAATCACACCCCCACCCCACCCCGGGGGGGATGGCCACACCACAATTCCTTCTCCTCCATTCTCCTCTTGGGATTTTGGGCACACATACACATGCGCCCGGAGTGAGTTTTAAGACACCAGGTCCAGGACTTGAACTGCGGTTGACTACATGGGAGTCCAGCGACATAGCCATCACGCTAACTGCTGATCCCTAAAATTACTTCTTTCTATAAAGCAATCACAGCTTATCATCAGTCTGATTATGTTTCTAGAATGATGGCTAAAGCAATATTCACAACTGTGGACAGTAATAACTTCTGACTGATGAGATTTGTGTTTATTTTTTAACT
This sequence comes from Tupaia belangeri chinensis, assembly GCF_000334495.1. Taxonomy (NCBI): domain Eukaryota; kingdom Metazoa; phylum Chordata; class Mammalia; order Scandentia; family Tupaiidae; genus Tupaia; species Tupaia belangeri. Next base: position 4,055,996 of record NW_006160045.1, read on the forward strand.
TTATTCTACCTTATTGTATTGCCAGGTGTATTTTCATGGAGAACAGGAATTTCTTTGTCTTCTTCCTCCATGAAAAGTATGGGTTATTATTCTAAAAATTAGAAATTAATGTTATTTTAATTCAAATGTAATTCAACCTGGTGGTTTCAACTCTGAGATTCTTTATGGGATGGTTGTAGGACTTACACGAATTTCTAGGCTGTTTTAGCCTTCATTTCAAATGGAGATACCTTTCCTGCCTTGTGGGTATTTGAGACAGTGTGTGTCAAATAGCTAAAACAATGGCTGGTACTCTGAAGGTACTAACTCAACAAATGAGAACAATTTGTCAGGAATATCAGTGTGGACCCATATGTTGCTTCTATTATTTTATTTCATTTTTCCCTTGTTTGTCCGATTTCAACAAAATGCTATGTCACCAACTGATATTAAATTATCTGTTCCATGTAGGTTAAGCTCTCAATAGGAGTCTAGCCTAGCTCCAAGTACTCTCCTAAGTACCATCTGGAATCTTACAGAAATATTTTACTTCCTTCTCTTAAACTTTATTTGAGAGTGCCCTGTATTCAGGCCAGCCTACTGTAATATAAGATAATGCTTATATTTTGCTTCATTTTATTTATTATTACTTTCATTTTTTTTTAATTTTGCTAAAGATTGGTCTGAATGGATTGTTTTTTTGCCATCCTGTTCTCAGGTTATGACTTGCTGCTCTTTACAGTAATGCTGTAATGCCTCCTTTGATGTCCTCAGTAGCAGCAGGATGGAGTCTAATCTAGTCTTGCACCAGGCTGTCCTCATTTGTCTTTTGAGCCAACCCCTACTTTTTTAACGCTAGCTTGCAAAGGAAGTACTTACCCCTTCAGTATCAACCAGATCTTTGACCTTACGTTGTTCTTGGAACAAACGATCTGTATACAGATGAGAGGCTAGCAGTTGTGGTGCAGTATGCAATGCTCTGTTATCCTAGACCTACACAGGAAGGTCCTAGGTTCACATCCCATAGTCTCCCTGCCTGGGCACATGTGCATCTCTGTGATCCAAGTTGGCTAAGTCTGGAGGTGGATCACAACATGAAGACCTCTCTCTCTCTCTCTCTCTCTCTCTCTCTCTCTCTCTCTCTCTCTCTCTCAGAATAAATAAATTAAACTTTAAAAAAAAGAAAACAGGGCCAGCAGGTGGCATGGTAGTTAAGGTGCTGGACTCCCACATGGCCATTTGTGGTTTGAGTCCTGGACCTAGCACCTTGCTTTCTCACTTTCTCTCTCTCTCTCCCCTCTCTCTCTTTCTCTTCGATGAGTGCACATGCCCTATAAAAATGAACAACAACAATAATGATGGTAAATAAAATTAAATAAATTATTCTAAAAAAATATAATTTTAAAGAAAGTTCTAGTGATTAGACAGTGTAGGTTATTTGCCTATGTGATTTTCTTTTTCACACTAATTTTTGCCCTTTCTTCCATGTGTAGTTGGGCTATCCCTAGAGACCAAAGGATCCCTATTTTCATAAGCCCAAGACTGGAAAGGCATTGCTTAGCAAAAGTTTCTAACCCACAGTGCATCACAATACCCTTTGAATGATGTAAAGTGATCAAGTCCTACAACTCTGCAGTGTGCCTTGGCAGTACATCCAACACCAGAAGGCAGATGAAATCATTGCTGCTCTCGGAGGACTGGTTTTAAGAACAGCGAGGTCTCTGTCCACTGCAGCGTAAGCAGGTAACACCAATAGGGTTGCTGCTGCTGTACCTCTCTCCTCATGTTTAGTGGTTGCATCACTAAATAGCTGATTGCATTTTGAATGTTCTAGAGATGGAATTCATGATAAAGAAACTATGTGACCAAACTTTTTACAAAGCCAATAATTCTTCTAGAAAGTGAATACTTAATCCTTCTCAACTTTAAATTATTATAATAGTTTTAGCTCAATTAAAAAAAAACATTTAGGGGGCTGTCAGGTGGCGTGATGGTTGAGGCGGCTGGACTCCCACATGGCTGACAGAGGTTCACGGTCTGGACCTGGCAGCTTCCTTTCTCACTCTTCTTCTCTCTCTCTCTGTCTCTCTCTGGTTAACTTCAATAAAATAAAATAATGACAGTGAATAAAATTTTTAAAAATTTAGAAATGGGACATATCTATATTTTATAAGCTATCTGACTCTCTATGATACAAGATGACCAAAGTTTGAAAAAAAAACATTAATTAGATTTCCAGGTTACTAAGTTGCTGATTGATTGGTTATCTCATCTATGCATTCATCCTGAAATATGCATCAGGCATATCTTGGATGGAGAACACTTTGCAAGACAATAAATCAAAGATAGACAAGGAAAGCAAAGAAAGTAGCTGCCACCAAAACAGTATGGTCTCCAACAACTAGAAGTTCACATTTTAGCTGAAGAGACAAGGCACTAGGTGAAACAGATGTTTGAAGAATCTCTAGAGCCTTAGCCAAGACTTAGCACAATTATCACTCATTAAATATTTTATTAAATAATAGAACAAATGAATGAATTCAGAAACCATTAAAAGAAAGAGAAAAGGGCTCAGAAATTAAATGTGCAATATGAATTTATCAACTATTTTGGGAATTCATGGGCCATTTGATATTCAGAACAGAATGTTATAAAGGATTTAGATAGGACTTGATTAATGTCCTGAAGGATGGGTGAAATTAGACTAGAGAAGAAGAAAGGAAAGAGCATTCAGGCACCGGAGTTACAACAAGACTGGAGAGGGGGAACACACCTTGTGGAACTGAGGCAATGTCTTCCTAAAGAAAACTAGGAAATTGTCAAGGTAATACAGTTACCGAAAACCCTCTCCTAACCATCATCTCAGCACATACATGCTCACAGCCACCAGGACGCAGAGTGGGGAGCCAGCCATGGCCCCAGCTACAGAACAGTTCTGGAATCAGTGAAGCTGCTGTCATGCTCCTAGCCAGGGTGGGTCATGTCAGTGCTGAGAAACAGCACCACAGCACCCCCGCCCTGTACCCTGCCTGCCGCCTCTCTGCACCATCACATCTCTAGGGTATGGCTTTCCCCAAGGGCTGAACTCCTCCTAATGCTGGGAGCAGTTGATACATCGGTTAAAATGCCATTTCCTGACTATTCCTTGAATTCTCCAAATTTTACTATGTAAATCCCATCAGATTTTTGGGACCCTGGTTCTAATATTCTGTCTTTGCCTGTTCTCTAAACAGATGAATTGGTAACTTGCTAGGTGTGATTTAATTTAGGCCTATAAACTGATTATATTTACCAGGTAATTGCTACTGCTTCCACTTGATGTTGTACCAGGAGCACCCAACCTTTGATTTAACAATGTTGTTAACTATTCCCTAACACAAAAAATAGATGCCAATTTTCAAAATTATTTTGTAAACCAAGTGTTTCACATTGTTTTTAAAAGTCCATCTTTACGGGTGTGGTGACACCCGCCCTATGGGGGGGAAAAAAAGTCCATCTCTACAAGTAAAATTTCTCAGATGATTCACACTGAAGAAAATGTCCAGGTTTTCTGAACCGGATGTGACCTATCTGCTCCTACAACCTTTTCATAGAAAACCCACCAACTGACTGAAAGTTAACCTGATGTCAAAAGAGTCTGTTTAGCATTTACTGTGTATTAATTTTATATTTACTTGTCTATGATTAATGTCTGACTTCATCTTTTCCACCAGATAGTAAGCAACATGACAGCTGATATTTTTGCTAAATGCTTTTTTCTCCAGGGCCTGGCAGTGGCGGGCAAAGGTAGTTAATCCATCAATACATGTTGAATGAATCAATGAGTAGTGGGACTGCAGTGGAAGGAGCTTGGGCTTTGAAGTCAGACAGATTTGGCTTGTGACCTTAAGTATGTAATTTAGCATTTTATAAAAATTAAAGGTAATAATGAACAAATTGCTGCACTCTTGTGAGAACTGAGTGTAAAATCATTGAAGGGACTTCAAAAAGTTCATTTAAAAAAAAGTGAGATTAAGGTACAGGATTGGGACCAGCTGGTGGCATGGATGTTAAGGCAGCTGGATTCCACACTGCCAACTCCATAGTTCAAGTCCTGGACCCAGTGGCTTGAAAAACATTCTGGGCCTATGCACATGTGTGCCCAGAATCTCAAAAGGAGGAAGAAATGGAGGAAAAGGGATTACAGTGTGACCATCCCCCAGGGAGGAGAGCTTTCTCACCTTCCTTCTCTGTCTCTCTAGTGAATACATGTATTCTTTAGCGAATAAAAGCATATTAAATATTTTTTTTAATTAAGTACAAGTTTATTTGAATGCAAAGAAAAATTGAAACTCATGCATTTTTTCATAATACACATTTTCATTAACTTTTTGAACATCCCTTGTATGTAAAATGTCTGGTAGATAGTGGGTATTTACTGAGGCCAATTCTTTCCAGCCCCCTTCTACCAGAAGATAGGTGCTCTTTTTCAAAATTGTTTTAGCTATCTTAGTTCCATCGCATTCTCAAATAAAATTTTAGAATAAGCTTCTCTATAGCTACAAAATAATCTGATTAAGATTTTGATAAGATAAACCAGATACATTTAGAAAAAATTGTTACCATATTTACCATGTTGAGTCTTCTAATCCATAAACACAGTATATTTCTCTTCTTTGAGTTCTTTCATCCACATTTTGTAGTTTTATTATATTTTTAGATAATATGTATATTTTTAGCAATTATGAATAGTAGTGTTTTACTTTTTGTTCCAATTTTTAATTTATAATATAGGATATGTCTTTCCTTTTTACATATTGACTTGTATCTTGTGATCTTGCTAAACGCAATTATTAGTTTTATGATTTTATTTGTAGATTCTTGAGATGTTCTTCATAGACAATTACATCATTTGCAAATAGGGACAGTTTTCTTCCTTTCCTCTCTGTATATCTTTTATTTCTTTTTCTTGCCTTATTGCACTGACTAGGACTTCTAATACTATGTTGAATAGGATTGGTGAGAGTAAACTTCCATGCTTTGTTCACAATTTTAGGAGGAAAACATTCAGTCTTCTACCATTAAGTATGATGTTAGCTATAGGTTTCTGTAAATAAAAGTCCCTTCATAGTTTGCTAAGAAATTTTACCACTGGAGGCAGCAGCTAGCATGGAGGTTAAGGCACTGAACCCCACAAGGCCAACTTTGCAATTCAAATCTTGGCTCTAGCAGCTTGAAAATCATGCCTGGCACATGATTTTGGGTGCGTGCCCAGAATTTCTCACTTTTCCTCTCTTTTTCTCTCCCTTTCCCTCTCTGTCTTTCTTCAGTGAATGCATGTACCCTATAGTTAAAAAAAAAAAAAAAAAAAAAAAAAAAAAAAGTAAAGAAAGAAATGTTACCAGGCATGGGTAGATTTTACTTTTCATTTTTTTAGGTTTTTGCTCTAGGGCATGTGCAGTCACCAGAGAGAGACAGTGGGAGGGAAAGTATGAAATCACACCCCCCCTCGCCCGCCGCCCCGGGGAACAGCCATGCAATTCCTTGCCTCCATTCCCCTCCCAGGATTTGGGGCATGCACACATGTGTGCCTGGCATAATTTTCAAGCCACTTGGTTGGAACTCAAAGAATGGTTGGACATGTGGGAGTCCAGTGTCTTAACCACCACATCACATGCTGGCCCCTTACTTTTCTTTTTAAAAATTATGCCAGAGGGTGCATGAACTTGCCAGAAAGAAACAGAGAGACAGAGTCATTGAGAAAGCACCTCCACCCAATGGGGTGTGGTCATGCTACCTCTTCTTCATTTCTTAATCCTGTCAGGATTTGGAAAATTCATGGCACATGTGCCTGGAATGTTTTTAAAGCCAACGGGGCCAGGATTCCAACCATGCGGTTGACTATGTGGGACCCAGCTTCCTTAACCACTAAACCATGAGGCCAGCTCAAATGGGTATATTTTTGAGAATTAAAAAAAAAAAAAATTGTAATAGGGCATGTGCACTTGCTGGAGAGAGACAGAGTGGGAAGAGAGGGAGAAAGTGAGAAAGCACCCCCTGAGAACATGACCATACCACAATCCCTTCTCCTCCAGGCTGCTCTCAGGATTTTGGCCATGTATGCACACTACCCAGAGTCTATTTCAAGCAGTGAGTTCTGAGTCACACAGTCACCATATGGTATCCAGCCACCTTAACCACCTCATCACCTGGCTGGCCCTAAAATGGGTAGATTTTTAAATGGATTTTTCTACATGTTTATTGTGTGTTGTGAAAATCTGATTTAGACCATAATATGATACCAGAAGTTGCTGAGAACACTGGCAAAACAAATCTTAAATATATGTTCCTGAAGTCAGCATGTGAAGCATTAACTTTTAAGAAGTTTGTTGTTATGTACATTTGTTATCCATTTACCATAGGTCATCTTCTGAATACTAACATAATAGTACATTCTACTATTAAACATTTTTTGAGAGATTTTTACTATAGGGCATGTGTGCTAGCCAGAGAGACAGAGAACAAAAATTACCCCCAAGGGGGATGGCCATGCTGTAATCCCCTCTCCTTCATTCTCTTCTCAGGATTTTGGACACACATATACATATACACACACCTGGCATGAGTTTCAAGAACCCTGGTCTGGGACTCAAACCGCAGCTGGTCATGTGGGAGTCCTTCACTACTACACTACCTGCTGGCTACTTAAATTTTAATTTTTGTGTAGTGCCATTCTAAAATCAGTGGTGTATCGGCCAACATTAATTAATGAAAGAGGATATAATCCTCCTAAGTAAGACCAAGGAGATGCCCAAGTTCTGACTCATTCTTAGGAATGTAAAGAAAGAAATTCAGTAACACTAAAAATATTCATAGAGATGGTCAGTTTGACCAAAATGCCTAAGATCAGGGAATCAGGTTTTATAAATTATGACACATTCAGTTATTCAGTAGATACTTATTAAATGTCCACCATGTGCCGAGGGCTACAGCAGTGAACGAAACTGTTAAACCTCTCTGCTCTCACTTTCTGGGGGTGGAGGAAGATAGAGATAAACAAGAGGCATACATAAACACAGTGTGGCAGATGAACATGAGTGTTTGGAGAAAAAGCTTAGAACAGGAATAAAGAGTTCAGGAATAAGGATGGAGTAGGGTCCATATGTTAATAGGGCAATAGGTGGGCCTCACAAAGGACATTGAGTATTAGAATTAAGAATACTTTGGGGACCAGCAGTTAGCGTAATGGCTATGTCGCTGG
>NW_006160045.1:4066552-4068599 GCF_000334495.1 Tupaia belangeri chinensis
ATGTGTGCATGCCCAAAATCTCAACAGGATGGGAACTGGCAAGGTAATATTGTGTGTCCACACTGCGGGGGGTGGGGGTGCTTTCTCTCTGCCTATCTTTCCTGTGCAGTCATGAGCTCTACCATAATTAAAAAAAAAAAAAAAAAAAAAAAAAAAGTAAAGAAAGAAATGTTACCAGGCATGGGTAGATTTTACTTTTCATTTTTTTAGGTTTTTGCTCTAGGGCATGTGCAGTCACCAGAGAGAGACAGTGGGAGGGAAAGTAAGAAATCACAACATGAAATCACACCCCCCCTCGCCCGCCGCCCCGGGGAACAGCCATGCAATTCCTTGCCTCCATTCCCCTCCCAGGATTTGGGGCATGCACACATGTGTGCCTGGCATAATTTTCAAGCCACTTGGTTGGAACTCAAAGAATGGTTGGACATGTGGGAGTCCAGTGTCTTAACCACCACATCACATGCTGGCCCCTTACTTTTCTTTTTAAAAATTATGCCAGAGGGTGCATGAACTTGCCAGAAAGAAACAGAGAGACAGAGTCATTGAGAAAGCACCTCCACCCAATGGGGTGTGGTCATGCTACCTCTTCTTCATTTCTTAATCCTGTCAGGATTTGGAAAATTCATGGCACATGTGCCTGGAATGTTTTTAAAGCCAACGGGGCCAGGATTCCAACCATGCGGTTGACTATGTGGGACCCAGCTTCCTTAACCACTAAACCATGAGGCCAGCTCAAATGGGTATATTTTTGAGAATTAAAAAAAAAAAAAATTGTAATAGGGCATGGGCACTTGCTGGAGAGAGACAGAGTGGGAAGAGAGGGAGAAAGTGAGAAAGCACCCCCTGAGAACATGACCATACCACAATCCCTTCTCCTCCAGGCTGCTCTCAGGATTTTGGCCATGTATGCACACTACCCAGAGTCTATTTCAAGCAGTGAGTTCTGAGTCACACAGTCACCATATGGTATCCAGCCACCTTAACCACCTCATCACCTGGCTGGCCCTAAAATGGGTAGATTTTTAAATGGATTTTTCTACATGTTTATTGTGTGTTGTGAAAATCTGATTTAGACCATAATATGATACCAGAAGTTGCTGAGAACACTGGCAAAACAAATCTTAAATATATGTTCCTGAAGTCAGCATGTGAAGCATTAACTTTTAAGAAGTTTGTTGTTATGTACATTTGTTATCCATTTACCATAGGTCATCTTCTGAATACTAACATAATAGTACATTCTACTATTAAACATTTTTTGAGAGATTTTTACTATAGGGCATGTGTGCTAGCCAGAGAGACAGAGAACAAAAATTACCCCCAAGGGGGATGGCCATGCTGTAATCCCCTCTCCTTCATTCTCTTCTCAGGATTTTGGACACACATATACATATACACACACCTGGCATGAGTTTCAAGAACCCTGGTCTGGGACTCAAACCGCAGCTGGTCATGTGGGAGTCCTTCACTACTACACTACCTGCTGGCTACTTAAATTTTAATTTTTGTGTAGTGCCATTCTAAAATCAGTGGTGTATCGGCCAACATTAATTAATGAAAGAGGATATAATCCTCCTAAGTAAGACCAAGGAGATGCCCAAGTTCTGACTCATTCTTAGGAATGTAAAGAAAGAAATTCAGTAACACTAAAAATATTCATAGAGATGGTCAGTTTGACCAAAATGCCTAAGATCAGGGAATCAGGTTTTATAAATTATGACACATTCAGTTATTCAGTAGATACTTATTAAATGTCCACCATGTGCCGAGGGCTACAGCAGTGAACGAAACTGTTAAACCTCTCTGCTCTCACTTTCTGGGGGTGGAGGAAGATAGAGATAAACAAGAGGCATACATAAACACAGTGTGGCAGATGAACATGAGTGTTTGGAGAAAAAGCTTAGAACAGGAATAAAGAGTTCAGGAATAAGGATGGAGTAGGGTCCATATGTTAATAGGGCAATAGGTGGGCCTCACAAAGGACATTGAGTATTAGAATTAAGAATACTTTGGGGACCAGCAGTTAGCGTAATGGCTATGTCGCTGG
>NW_006160045.1:4072028-4087387 GCF_000334495.1 Tupaia belangeri chinensis
AAAAAAAAAAAAAATTGTAATAGGGCATGTGCACTTGCTGGAGAGAGACAGAGTGGGAAGAGAGGGAGAAAGTGAGAAAGCACCCCCTGAGAACATGACCATACCACAATCCCTTCTCCTCCAGGCTGCTCTCAGGATTTTGGCCATGTATGCACACTACCCAGAGTCTATTTCAAGCAGTGAGTTCTGAGTCACACAGTCACCATATGGTATCCAGCCACCTTAACCACCTCATCACCTGGCTGGCCCTAAAATGGGTAGATTTTTAAATGGATTTTTCTACATGTTTATTGTGTGTTGTGAAAATCTGATTTAGACCATAATATGATACCAGAAGTTGCTGAGAACACTGGCAAAACAAATCTTAAATATATGTTCCTGAAGTCAGCATGTGAAGCATTAACTTTTAAGAAGTTTGTTGTTATGTACATTTGTTATCCATTTACCATAGGTCATCTTCTGAATACTAACATAATAGTACATTCTACTATTAAACATTTTTTGAGAGATTTTTACTATAGGGCATGTGTGCTAGCCAGAGAGACAGAGAACAAAAATTACCCCCAAGGGGGATGGCCATGCTGTAATCCCCTCTCCTTCATTCTCTTCTCAGGATTTTGGACACACATATACATATACACACACCTGGCATGAGTTTCAAGAACCCTGGTCTGGGACTCAAACCGCAGCTGGTCATGTGGGAGTCCTTCACTACTACACTACCTGCTGGCTACTTAAATTTTAATTTTTGTGTAGTGCCATTCTAAAATCAGTGGTGTATCGGCCAACATTAATTAATGAAAGAGGATATAATCCTCCTAAGTAAGACCAAGGAGATGCCCAAGTTCTGACTCATTCTTAGGAATGTAAAGAAAGAAATTCAGTAACACTAAAAATATTCATAGAGATGGTCAGTTTGACCAAAATGCCTAAGATCAGGGAATCAGGTTTTATAAATTATGACACATTCAGTTATTCAGTAGATACTTATTAAATGTCCACCATGTGCCGAGGGCTACAGCAGTGAACGAAACTGTTAAACCTCTCTGCTCTCACTTTCTGGGGGTGGAGGAAGATAGAGATAAACAAGAGGCATACATAAACACAGTGTGGCAGATGAACATGAGTGTTTGGAGAAAAAGCTTAGAACAGGAATAAAGAGTTCAGGAATAAGGATGGAGTAGGGTCCATATGTTAATAGGGCAATAGGTGGGCCTCACAAAGGACATTGAGTATTAGAATTAAGAATACTTTGGGGACCAGCAGTTAGCGTAATGGCTATGTCGCTGGACTCCCATGTAGTCGACCACGGTTCGAGTCCCGGACCTGGTGGCTTAAAACTCACGCCGGGTGTGTGTGCGTGTGTGCCCAAGATCCCGAGAGGAGAATGGAGGAGAAGGGATTGCGGTGTGGCCATCCCCCCTCCGGGGGGTGATTTCTCACTTTCTGTCTCTCTGTCTCTCTCTGTCTGCCTGGCGAGCACACGTACCCTATGGCAAAAACCTCTCCCCAAAAACCTCTCCCCCCCCAAAAAAAGAGAATACTTTGTAGTGGGACCAGCATGTGGCATAATTGTTACATTGCTGGACTCCCACATGTCTGACCGCAGTTCAAGTCCCAGACCTGGAGCTTGAAACTCACACTAGGCACATGTGCTTGTGTGTTCAAAATCCCAAGAGAAGAATGGAAGAGAAGGGATTTCAGTGTGGCCATCCCTCCTGGTGGGTGATTTCTTGCTTTCTGTCTCTCTGTCTCTCTCTCTCCCATGAATGCACATGTCCTACAGCAAAAATCTCTCTAAAAAAGAATACTTGGTAAGAGTGTGAAAAATTTTTCATGATATAATGTTAAATAAAAGACCAAAGAATATAAAATAGAGTATCTGCTGTGGTTTCAAATATTTAGGTGTTGGGACCAGCAGTTAGTGTAATGGCTATGTCGCTGGACTCCCACGTAGTTGACCGCGGTTCACGTCCCGGACCCGGTGGCTTAAAACTCACGCCGGGTGTGTGTGCGTGCGTGCCCTAGATCCCAAGAGGAGAATGGAGGAGAAGGGATTGCGGCGTGGCCATCCCCTCTGGGGGGTGATTTCTCACTTTCTATCTTTCTGTCTCTCTCTGTCAGGCGAGCACACATGCCCTATAGCAAAAACCTCTCCCCCCAAAAAAATTAGGTATATACATATATGTACATGTAGAATATAAAAACGTGAGAATTTTTGTTTATAGGCAGAATTTGAAATGGTTTTAATATGATTTTATAAGCATTATTTACTCTGGGCATATTATATTTTCAGTTTGAAAAAAAATTGTCAAAGTTGAACTATTTATTTCCTCCATGAGCAAGAGAGATCGAGACACCAACTCCCAACAGGGTCTCAGCATCACAGTTCATCGCCTGCCTCAACCAGTCCTGGTTCATGGGCACATGTGTGCCTGGCATACTCGGAGAGATCCCCAGACCCAAACCAGGAACCCTGCCATGTGGGATTGCCTCACAGAGCATTGCACTTCACCACTGAGCCACCATCCAGCCCTGCAAAAGAAAACTCTCCATGCTTCTTAGGTTTAATTTGAAATTGAATGAAACACAGGATGAAGCTCCAGATAGAACTCATGCTCCAGCACGTCACTTCATGTTCACGCTGGAAGAATCCTACTTGGGGCACACCTAAATAAGAATCTTCTATTAAGGCAACCAACAAATGCATATATTTTAAAGAAGATGAAAGTTACATTGTTTCTGGTACTGAGAACAACCCTTGGACAGTATTGGCTATGAATATGAAAGTGATGATAAGCTTACCATGTGTTCATACTTGAGTTATCACATTCAGATTTAGCATGTGGCTGCATTTTTGAAGATAGATGAAAATAGGATACTGGCAGGTGGTTAAAGCGTTGGATCCCACATGGCCAACTGTGGTTCGAGTCCTGGACCCTGTAGCTTGATGATCATGCCAGGTGCATGTGTGTGGTGCGTGCCCAGAGTCCTAAGAGTAGAATAGAGGAGAGGGGATTGTGGTATGACTATCCTCACTTTCCCTTTCTCTGTCTCTCTCCAGTGAACACACACACCCTATAGCAAAAAACTGAAAAAAAAAATACAAAAAATAAAAAATTGACTAAAATAAAATGTACTGATGTGACTTACTACAAGTTTCATTGTCTTATTGTGTCCTCAGAGATGATAATTAATGACACGAAATGTTATTTGGTATGCCTCATGTAAGGTCGAGGGAATTCTCTAATGATAATGGAATGACAGCTAAGGTCCTCTGACTAGGCTGGGAGCTTAGGCTTAGACTCAAAATCGATTGTTAATGTGCACCTCCGACACTTTTTTTGGCAGGGCCAAAACATGGCAAGCTATGACTGGTTTATTCCACCACGACTGGTTTATTCCTTGTGACGCTGATTTAGAATTCCTGAGCACTGAGCAACCATTCTGTCATGAAAAACATAGTGTGTTAGGAGCACAAATGTCTCGAATATCTTGCATTTTTCTCTCCAGCATGTCACTTCTAAAGGAGTAAAGTCTCAGCAGTCACAAAGCTTTCTGAGTTTGGGTTATGAATCAAGAGCACAATTATAATTACATTACCCATACTTTCTTTTCCTTGCTATTTATTTTTTTTCTTTTTTAAAAAATAATCGCAGCAGTGTTAAAAATAAAATACATTATATAATGAACAGGTTCCATTGGGTAGCCAGCTATTCTGTTATAATGTAGTGCTGTTGAAATGTTCGAGTTACTTTGAAAAACATCCTAAGAGGTGAAATAAAGCAGCCAGCCTGTCTGCAGGCAATGAGTTATGTTTTGACTATAAAAGGGAAAAGAGAGAGGCAGCATGCATATTTTCCCAATCTCTTCTTTCTCCTGGTTACTCTTTTGAATAGTCCTAGATTTTTTTGGCAGACCATCTGGGTGCTCCGTGACTGTTTCAATATACCGTAGTAGTTAATTTAAATGTTTCTGGAACCAGATAGCTCCAATTCTGGTTCCTGGGTAATTTTGTGCAAGTTACTTTACTTCCTAGTGCCTCAGTTTTTTCGTGAGTAAAACAATGTTAATACTTCACCAAGTTGGTGGGAGGCTAGTGGGAGTTAATACATGTTACCCGACACATAGTATAAAGCTCATAAAAGAAACTTAAACTTCTTCTTTTTCAAAGGTGCTTTTAAAGTTACAGAAAACTCTTGCACACGTTATTGTCTCATTTAAGCCTCCAAAGACGTGTTGTACTTAATGTACAGAGACGGGGAAATGATCTGCCACAGAGTACAAGGATCTCAGTGCAAGTTCTCCTGCTATACCAGTTGCCACGATTATTCAAATCAGAGCTCCAGCTGTCTCTATAGATATATGATGTATACACACCGTGCAAAACTCCCAACGTAAATTATACAAAGTAGGGATTTCTCCCAACTTTGTTCCCCCGATCATTCAGTTTCCTTCCTAGTAGAGAAGTTGACTCACTCTTAATGAAGTACTTGGCTTATGCCAAGCCACATTGTCCAGTAAATAATCAGATATAATATGAAATTTTAGCCTACAAAAATATACACTAGGGGCCAGGAGGTGATCTGGTGGTTGGGGCACTGGACTCCCACATGGCTGACTGTGGTGCAAGTCCCAGACTTCATGGCTTGCTTTCTCACTTTTCTTCTGTGTGTGTGTGTGTGTGTGTGTGTGTGTGTGTATGTGTCTTTTTCTGGTCAAAATTTTTTTAAAAATATAATAATAAATTAAATTAAATAATTATTTAAAAATAGATACATAGTGAGCAGCAGAAGGCATAATGGTTACATCACTGGACCTCCATGTAATTGACTGAGGTTCAAGTCCCAGACCTGGTAGCTTAAAATTCATACTGGGCGCATGTGCACGTGTACCCAAAATCCTAAAGGAGAATGGAGGAGAAGGGATTGCAGCATAACCATCACCCTTTGGGGGTGATTTCTTGCTTTCTGTCTCTCTGTCTCTCCGGGGAGTATACACGCCCTATAGCAAAAATCATTCTAAAAAAAAGTTTTCATAAAAATATATATGTGTGTATGTGTGTATACTATATGTTTAAGTCTGGAATTAGTATGGAAAAGAGAAGGGTTTTATATGGAGAATGAATTGCTCACAAAAATCACTGGAAGGTCTGAAGGAGCAAGCTCTGGGTGGGGCCTCCTGGAAGCTTCTAGAATACCTTCACAAAATTGACCAGTCACTGGCACAGTTATGTATGCCCAAATCAGAAAGTTGTTCTAGAACAACTGAATCAAGAACCTACTCTCAACACCACTGCCACTGCATGAGTCTGGTGCTTGAACCCTGGAACCCAGAGCTCAGCCACTGCCTCCACAGAAATCGCTTCCTGCTTTCCCACCTCGAAATGGGACCCTGGAGTTCTGCCACAGATAAGCACCATGGCTTCACAACCTTGCTAGCCAGTAGAAAATATCGAAGCAGCAGAAGATGGCCTCTGCTGCTCCCACCTTTCAAATCCCACACAAGTCCATCTGATGGAAGGGCTCTAATTCATACCCAGAACTCTTGCTGTGAGGGGCTCTGGGAAATGTATGTGTTGCTGGTAAGCCTGGGCCACTAAGTGAGAGAGGGGAATAAGTCCCCAACTAACATGACTAGCACAGCATTTTTGTCATTGTTAATGCTCGTGATAGAATGTGTGTACGTGCACATGAGAGTAAGAAACAGAGAGAGAGGGGAGCACCCTCCACAGGGTCTAACCATGCTGCAATCCTCTTCCTCCCAGCCTATCAGATCCTTGGCACCTGCCCACACGCCTGGTGTGTTTCAGGCTGAGTGGGATGAGGATTCAAACCTCAGTTGCCATGTGGGATCTGGATTCTCCGGAGCAGCAAGCACATTACTGCTGTACTGTGGAACTGACCACTTGGTTGTTATTATTATTATTTTTAATGTGCTATAGGGCATGTGCACTCATCCAAGAGACAGATGGAAAAAGTAAAAAAGCATCTCCCAGGGAGCATGACCATGCTGCAATGTCTTCTCTTCCATTCCCCTCTCAGGATTTTGCGTACTCACACCCACAGTATTTTCCAAGCCACTGGGTCCAGGACTCAAAAGGCACAGCTAACCATGTGGAATCCAGCCACTTCGACCACCACGAAGCCTGCTGGCCCAAACTTTCGTTTTTAAAGAAAATCTATTTGTGTGGCTCATGCTTTCTACTTTTCTTGCTCCTTCATTAAACCTTTCTTTCTCTAGCAGTCTAACAGAAGCTGTAGGCCTTCTGTAAGCCAATTTTCTTACTGTGCTTTCTTTCTAGATGAACTCTGGGCACTAGATGACACACCTGGAGATGTGTATTAGCTTGCAGTGTGAACTTTCACCCCATAATTTTTGTTTTTCAGATCCCTATCCATTATGACCGCCATCCGACTACGAGAATTTGTTGAGCGCCGCCCAGTGATCCCGCCCAGGTAAAGTTCTTGCGGGTGCAGAGCCTTCCAGAGAAGAGGCGATACCAGCAGGCACTTGGGGGATTAGGATCGCTCACCCTGCTGCTACTTGAGAGACCTGCTGCCAGAGGGTTCTAGTGAAGAGAATTTTTGAGTTTAGGGGAGTGGTAAAAAAAAAAAAAAAAATCCCACCTTTATCACAAAATCCAAGCAAATGGGCAGCTCCAAATTCCCAAAAGATGGGAAAGGTCCTGGTTCCTGATTGGGAAAGGCTTTGGCAAGAAGCGTGAGGGCACTCAAGCCCAAATTTTACATGGAACTCCAGCAGAGTCAGCTTAGGGTAAAACAAACTCTCCCATGCTCCTGCAATGTGGGAGCCAACCACATCGACAGAAACAGGAGGGATTCACTTTCTCTAAGTTTATCTATGGCACAAGAATAACAAGCTCTGGACATTTTTGTTGTTTTTTTGTTTTGTTTTGCTATAGGGCTTGTGTGCTCACTGGAGACAGAAAAAGAAAGAAAAAGTGAGAAATCCTCCCTGAGTGGGGATGACCATGCCACAATCCCATCTCCTTCATTATCCTCTCAGTATTTTGGGTATACACACATGCCCAGTGTGTGTAAGCTGCCGGGTCTGGGATTTAAACCATGCAGTCAGCCACGTGGGATCCACCAAGCTGCTTTAACTTCTACACCCACCTGCTGGCCTAAACCTAGACTTATTTTACTGTGCTAAATTAGTCTTACTAGGAGACATTGGACAGCAATCTGTAAACCCTAATCCCACATTCGCTTTACCACCTGCTATGGGGTCTATCGAGATTTAGAAGCTATGCAGCTGGTGCAGTAACCCTCACACTGTGATTTTGGGGTCAGTTTCTCGCAGCCCCATTGGCTTTGTGAATTTGAGCAAGCAACTTACTTTAATATTTCATCATTTTAACAAAGTTTGGTCAACAAAGAAAAGTCTTTTCGCTCCCAGAAACTACTGAAGAAAGGGTAGATACCTTTAAAACTCCTCTTTTCAAAGGAGAAAGCCTACCATTTCCTCTCTCTTTGAAATCCACAAGAGGAAGAAGCGGGGTAGAGAGGAAATAGGAGTTGTTCCCTCCTTCCAAGCCCTTGCTCTTCCTTTGTGTATTTGAGATCTATTTTGTACTCTTGGGGCCTATTTAACTGTGGTCTTGTTTGCTGGGAAAAATGGAAACAAATCTCCATTGGCTGCTGCTGCCTGGTGCTGTGTGGAATCTAATGGGTCACTGGGCCTGTCCTGAGCCAGTCCATGAGAAGCCTGAGAGCTTGGGTGGAACAGAACGGCAGCAGCCCTGAGCTCTCTGGAAGCCTAAGGCTGGGCTGTATGCAGCTCTCGTGCTCATGGGAGCTGCAGGCATAGCTCCAGCTCTCCCCACATCCATACTAGTATCAGTGGCCCCCTCCACCCACAGGGCTCACATGGGCAGCTCTTTGCCTAGCATTGCCTGACATTAGCAACAACAATGGGTCTCCTCATCAGTAAGTTCCATTCACCCTTCAGGGTAGCTCTCCCACTGGAAGGCTTTTCTGCAGCTCACTTGGTCTGGATCCCCATCGCCTCTCCCTTGTACATCACCAACAGCCTTCACTCTTGACTCCTCCAGTTGATTCTCCAGAGTGAGTTTCATCTAATGTAAATTGCATCACAGCTCTCAGTCGTAGAAAACACTTCAACCATTGCATTTAGCATAAAAGAGAAACTCATGGTTGGGGCCCTACAGGAACACCTCTAGTCAATGTCTCCAACATTCTCCCAGCTCTGGCCCCCTTGTCCTTCCTTCAGTTTCTTCAGGAGGCCATAACTTCTTTCAAACCTCATGGTTTTTGGACATGTTCTTTCTTCTATCTACCTACTACTGCCTTCAGCCACCCTCCTCCTGCCTCTGTTCTTCACTTACCTGACTTCCTTCACTCAGCACGTCTTGGCCCTGTTGTCAGTTGGCCAGCCAGTCCCTGACCACTCTGGGTAGAGGAGCTCTCCGTCTGCCTGCCGTCCATCTCTGTATTCCCTATTTCACACTGTTTTTGTTTTCCTTTTTAGCCTTATCACAACTTCAGATTATTTTTGTTTCTTTATTCCCTGCCAGTCTCCTCCTCTGGAATGATAGTTAACATTACACAGCTCATACTGTGTGCCAAGCACTATTCTAAGAGCATATTATCTCATTTAATCTTCACACAATTATGAGTTCCAGATAAAAAACTGAGGCACAGTGTGAGTAAGTGGTTGTCCCAAGGTCCCACAACTGGCCATTGCTAGAGGTGGGACTTGAACCCAGTGGTCTGGCTCCAGAGTATGCTGGAGGTCTGTGCCAGTGGACACTGTACTTTCATGTACCTCCAGGGATAGGGCCTGCTTATATTGCTCTGCAAAACTCTCGTAACTTCTGCCTAGCAGACCACCATGCATGTCAGTCCTTTATGCACAATTATTGAATAAATTAAAATAAATGAATGAGCAAAATTATTCTATCATTATTTGTGGCTTGGCCCTCTGGTGACTGACAGTACATAGGCCTGCTGGTCTGCTTTCTGCAGGAACATTTACCCAATTCATCTTAAATGCTTAACTCTTAGGGATATACAGGGGAAAAGCAAATTACAAACCAGTAGGCACACCTAATAAAAGTAAATACTGGGGACCAGCAGTTGGTGTAATGGCTATGTCACTGGATTCCCATGTAGTCGACTGTGGTTCGAGTCCCAGACCTAGTGGCTTAAACACATGCTGGGCGTGTGTGCGTGCATGCCCAAGATCCCAAGAGGAGACTGGAGGAGAAGGGACTGTGGTGTGGCCATCCCCCCTGGGGGTGATGTCTGGCTTTCTGTCTCTCTGTCTCTCACTGTCTTTCTGGTGAGCACACGTGCCCTATAGCAAACATCTCTGTCTAAAAAAAAAAAAAAAGTAAAAACTGAATGGTTCACAAGTAATAACCACAGAAAATTCTCATAATAGGAATTATATTAGATGTAAGTATTAAGTAGTGTCATTTCCAAGCCACACAGAGGAGACCTATCACAAATAGGATGCAGGGCGAGTATTATATTGGTTTGTGAAGCCCGGTATGCTCCTGAAAATACTGCTTCAAGTGGATTAAATTCAGAGTGGTCTGGGAGATAAAAGAAAAGGAATTTGGGGCCAACAAGCGGTGTGGTGCTGAAGGCATTGGATCCCACATGGCCGACTGTGCCATTCAAATCTTGGACCTGGCACCTTGAAAATCACATGAGAGGGACCAGCAGGTGGCATGGTGGTTGGGGTGCTGGACACTCCCACATGGCTGACCATGGTTCAAGTCCTGGATCTTGTGGCTTGCTTTCTCACTTTCTCTCTTTCTCTGTGTCTCTCTCTGGTTAACCTCTCTCTCTCTCTCTCTCTCTCTATCTCTGTCAAATTAAAAATAAATGAATGAATAAATAAAATTTAATAAATAATTAGAAAGAAAAGAAAATCACACAAGACTTCTGTGCATGTGTGCCCAAAATAGTAAGAGGAGATTGGAAAAAAGGGATTGCAATGTGGCCATCAATCCTGGGAGACGGGGGGTGATTTCTCACTTTCTTTTTCTCTCCCACTCTTGCTCCAGCAAGCACACATGCCCGATAGCAAACTAAAATAATAAATAAATAAGGAATTTATGTCAGATTTAGATGGATTTTATAGGCATCGATTGGAGTAAACTCTGGAAGACTCAGAGGCAGTTGTAGGGTCAGTTCATCCTGCCCACAATGTGTGAAAAGGAAAATCTGAGCCACAAAGACAATTTTAAAGTGTAGGGACCAGTCAGTGGTGGTGGTTGAAATAACTGGATACCACATGGCTGACTACATGGTTCAAATCCTGGACCTGGAGGCTTGGCAGTCATGCCAGGCACATGTGTGTGTCCAACATCTTGAGAAGAGAATGGAGGAGAAGGGATTGCAGTGTGGCTATTCCCCCTAGGGGAAGGGTGTTTTCTCACTTTCTCTCTCTCTTTTTCTCTCTTAGTCTCTCCAGTGAGTGCATGCACCCTGTAACAAAATTACAAAAGGAAAAAAACTATGTTTGAGTAAGAAGCATGAATTGGAAAACACCAGGCTAAGAGGTTTAGTGTTTGAATGCCAAAGTGTCAGAGGCAAGAGCTTTTTAGAAAAATGCAGAAACATGAACGAATTCATTTGATGGGTTTGCAACTACAAAACTGTCTTCTTAGGTACTTCGTTGGAAAATCCATAGTCACGTAATCATCTGTTAGGTGGCAGCCTACATAAGCAGCTGGTATCAGTAATGACCCAAGTTTGGTTGACAGGTTGACAGAAGTGAAGTAGTGAAATTTCAGTTATATTTGCAACTTAAGCAAGATTGTCTTATATATTTTTCTTTTCTTTTTTTTTTTTTTGGCTAGAGGGCACACTTACCGAAAAGATACAGATGGAGGAGAAAGCTCCCCTCAGTGGGTCAATGGGGTATGGACACAATCCCTTCACTTCTTATCCTTGCTCCTTTTGGGATTTGAGGCACACACATGCACCTAGCATGTTTCTCAAGCCTCCAGGTCCAGGACTTGAACAATGTAGTTGGCCACGTGCGATCTGGCTGCCGTCTAAGCAATGGCATGACTTCTAAGCTATGAAACTGTCCCATTAAGTCTATTTTTAAGGCTTTTAGTTTAAGGCATTCTCCAGACTCATCTCCATTATTTTAATTTTGCTTTAACAAATGATAGCAATATCTAACACAGATCTGATATTTTGGTCACCAAGTGCAAATAGCTTATTTACGGTCATGCAATCATTCATTGAGAGGATAGTTACGGAGGCTCCCCCTTCCTTGAGGAGATATTGTGGAGTCAGTAGAGTCTGGGGGATGAAAGATGGGTTGGTGATCTCCCAGCCTTGCTTTCAACCTCTCTTGAACTTGTTACCTGTGTCTTTAACTAAGTTACCTATTATCCCTGCACTTTGGCCCTCCAATTGGTATAGTGTTGACCACATTATCTGTGATTAATTAGTTGTGAATATGGTTTTCTTTACCAGGTTATTAACTCTTAGGTGGAAAGACAATATTTATCATCATGGTATCTTTATCACCTGCAGAGAAATCAGAGCTTTAGAAACACTTTTTATCAAGGGAAAGCATCTTCACGTGCTGTCCCAATTCCTTTGGTACCGGATACCTACTTGCTATCTTTCCATAAGTGGGAGATTACAAAAGTAATTACAAACATTACACAAAAATGGTGTTGAATTTTCCAGAAAAGGAAGAACAGGAAAGGAAGAGAGAAATGAAGAAATAAAATCATTGTACACACATGCAGATAGAGTTGCTTCCAGAGAATTAGAGAATTGGGTTTGACTCATGGCTGTGGCATTTACTATCTGGGTGACATTTAGAAGGTTATATAACCCCTCTAAGCTTCAATCTACTCTTTTTTTTTTTAAATTATTCATTACTACTATTATTATTATTTGCTATATGGTATGTGTGTATTCACTAGAAAGAGAAAGTGAGAAAGCAAGCCCATGCCACCGACTGGCCCCTACTCTTAGAAACCAAGAAGTTGATAACATTTACCATGCAAGGTGACTATGAAAATCAAAGGATTTTTAGATTTGTAAAAGAAATAAATAAACTTTGTAAAGCAAACACGGGACAGGGAAGAGCATGATCACAGTAACACAGGCTACCTCAGGCTCTGGAGGGATGAACACCCTTGACCACTCCTATGCGTATTGAATTTTGTTTGAGGCTAAGCCCAGAACCTGCTCCGGTTACAGTCACCGGCCCCTCCCCAAAAGACAGGTTTGCTTTTGTGTGAACTAAACACATCATTTCAGAAAGGCAAGCTGTTGGGGGCTTTTAAATAATGCACGGTGGCATCAGACGCAGCTGCACTGCCTGCTCCTACTCAAGCAGAAGGAAAGAGCTTTCTACAACTGATTCAAGAATCTTGAAAGCCAAGTCAATAGACATGGGCTTAAGCAGAGTCCTGGGCAGGACTCCATAGTCAGATCTGGAGAACTGGCTGGAGATTCCATAGTCATTCGTCGGTCTTGCCTTACACCAGCCTCCAGAGGAGAGGCCGGGTACTACACAGGCCAGACGAGGCTAGGCATTTCCCCTTGAGAGCTGGACATTTTCTTTCAAAACAACTAATTTTTAAATTATTATTATTATCTGGACATTTTCTTTCAAAACAACTAATTTTTAAATTATTATTATGCCAGAGGACAAGTGTGTATGCATGAGAGAGAGAGAGAGAATCCCCAACAGGGCCTGGTCACACCACCTCCTTTTGCATCTAATTCTCTACCCCATCAGGATTCTGTGCTCATGTGCACACATAATGTATAAAATCAACAGGGCCAGGACTCAAAAACTCTAATTGGCCATGTGAAATTGGCTTCCTCTGCAGAGTGCTTAACTGCCACATTATGGGGCTGGCCCAAGAAACAAATATTTTAACCTCTGAATCTGGAGCTTTCTCACCATATTTGAGGTGAAGGTCACCTGGGAGGGCTTGGAAAGCTTTCCCCAGGAGTCACAGGTACTGTGCCCACTCTTTTATCCCCCAAACCTCCCCACTCCACTTCTCCATCCAGCCCTCTCTCCCCACAACACCCATCTCCTCACACAAACACATTTCCTTGCTCTTTCTACACTCCTGCCAGAACCTGCCATGAGACACTCCCAAGGGACTGTGGGCAGGGTGTGGGACCTAGGGCTGGTGGAGCCCTTTTACAGATGGCTTCTAAGGAGCAGAGCTTAGCTTATCCCCTGTATTCAGCAGGTCTTGTTGAATGCCAGTGAAGAATCATGGTTGACACAGGCTGCTGCAAATAGCACAGTAACTGGGAGGAACTGGACTGTCCTTTTGGAATTCTCCATACCCTGAAACACAGCCCTAGAGAAATCTTTCCAAACTGGATCTGTGCTGTGAAAGCTATGTCTCCCTGTTTCATGTATTCAGAAATGTCATTCCTTCCCCATTATTGTGCCAATTCCTCTCTCTCCTTATGGCTTAGTCCATTACTGTTAATTACTAGTCAGGGCTCAGTCATATTATCCTAGCACCAGGCAGGCCCAGACAACTTGTGGTTTTTCTGAAAATCAGAGCTCCCCGCGGTCCCATGTGCAGACAGAGACAGAACCTGCCCTAGTCAGCATTTGCCTTTCATACTGTTCAGCCAGCCAGATCCACTCTGGCCCACACACTCTGCTCTGAACCCAGTTCTGTGCAAGTCTTGGTGGAAGCCGCTTATTCTTTTTTAAACATTTATTTATTTATTTAACAACAGAGTGAGAGAGAGAAAGATAGCACCCTCCAGTAGGGGCTTCACGCTGCAATCCACTCAGCTTCAGCCAGCCCTGGACCAAGAGTATGAGTGGGCCTCAAGGTGTCCAGGGAAGTCTTGAGACATGAACACAGGATCCTCCCATGTAGGTCAGCCTTGCATAGAGTAGTATCACTGCTGTGTCACCCTCTGGCCCCTACTCTTAGCTTCCATAAATCCCTTCACCTGGAATCACTGCCCTCTCCTATTTGCCTAGGCAAATCCTAGATAGTCCTCCCTTCTCTGTGCCCCATTAACCCTTTATTCAGATCACTATTTAGGCAGGTAAAGTACATTTTAAGGACAAAACTGCTTCTTAGTTGGTTTTGTATCTGTAGAACCCAGCAGGGTGCATGGTACCTTGTGTGCATTCAATAAATGTTGTTTGAACTGAAGGAATGGTGTAAGTTTTTGCTTATCATTCAACACCTATTTAGAAAGCTGCTTTATGCAAAACAATGTGCTGTTTTCTACTGACTCTCCCTCTTTCCTGTGAATTCTGTGGCACTTACTGAATACACAGAATCTGTGGAAGAGTCAAAAAGGACCCACATATCCAGGCATCACAAACTTCAGAAAGCCATCTTCCCGACAGCAGTCACCTTCCTGTAGTCCCTGTCCTGGGGAATAATTACATGCTTTTCAATACCTAAAGCCCGGATCTTGGACACCTCCCTCTCCTTACCCTCAGTCCTATCTCCTGAAACATCCAGAGGAGAGAGTCCACTCCTCTCCATTGACTTTTCCACCACATAGTTCAGTGTCTTCATCGCCCACGTAAAGTACAATTGCTTCCTGACCAGACTTTCTCCTTGTAGTCAGAGGATTCTCAGATTTGTTTTCCACATTGCTACCAGAGGAATCTTTCTATATCATGTCATTAATCTTCTTTAAAATCTTACAAAGGGCCAGTTCTGTAGTGCAGCAGTGCTGCGCTGCTTGAGAGAAGCCAGATTTCACGTGGTAGCCACAGTTCAGCTCTCTGGCCTGATTGGTCTGTAACATGCTGGGCACACATATGAATGTCCAAGATCCAAAGGGCTAGAGGTCTAGAGAGAGGGGTCCAGATGCTGTGGAGGGTGCTCCTCCCTCTCTCTCTCTTCTCTCTCTCGCCTGCATGTGCACATATACTATGACAAGTAAAGACAAACAAGAAAAAATTTTAAACTCTCATAAAGATTTCCTAACACCTACATCACTGGTTCTCAAGCTTTCAGACAAAGCATCCTCCCTCCCTTTTTTTAATTTTAATTTTAATTGTTTTAGTTTTTGCTATAGGGTGCATGTACTTTCTGGAAATAGACAGGAACAGAGACAGAGAGAAATTGCCCCCACATTCATGGCCACACCACAATTTATTCTCCTCCATTCTCCTCTTGGGATTTTGGACACACATGCAGAGGTGCCTGGTGTGTTTTTCAAGCTGCCAGGTCAGAACTCCAGCCCTGTAGTCAGCCATGTAGTATCCAGCCGCCTGAACCACTATACCAGTAGCTGGCCCATCAACCCCTCCCTCTTTTTTTTTTTTTTTTTTTTTCCCTTAGGCCTATGGCACTACCTAATGGAACAAAG
>NW_006160045.1:4092405-4102066 GCF_000334495.1 Tupaia belangeri chinensis
TTTTTTTTTTTTTTTTTTTTTTTGGCTAGAGGGCACACTTACCGAAAAGATACAGATGGAGGAGAAAGCTCCCCTCAGTGGGTCAATGGGGTATGGACACAATCCCTTCACTTCTTATCCTTGCTCCTTTTGGGATTTGAGGCACACACATGCACCTAGCATGTTTCTCAAGCCTCCAGGTCCAGGACTTGAACAATGTAGTTGGCCACGTGCGATCTGGCTGCCGTCTAAGCAATGGCATGACTTCTAAGCTATGAAACTGTCCCATTAAGTCTATTTTTAAGGCTTTTAGTTTAAGGCATTCTCCAGACTCATCTCCATTATTTTAATTTTGCTTTAACAAATGATAGCAATATCTAACACAGATCTGATATTTTGGTCACCAAGTGCAAATAGCTTATTTACGGTCATGCAATCATTCATTGAGAGGATAGTTACGGAGGCTCCCCCTTCCTTGAGGAGATATTGTGGAGTCAGTAGAGTCTGGGGGATGAAAGATGGGTTGGTGATCTCCCAGCCTTGCTTTCAACCTCTCTTGAACTTGTTACCTGTGTCTTTAACTAAGTTACCTATTATCCCTGCACTTTGGCCCTCCAATTGGTATAGTGTTGACCACATTATCTGTGATTAATTAGTTGTGAATATGGTTTTCTTTACCAGGTTATTAACTCTTAGGTGGAAAGACAATATTTATCATCATGGTATCTTTATCACCTGCAGAGAAATCAGAGCTTTAGAAACACTTTTTATCAAGGGAAAGCATCTTCACGTGCTGTCCCAATTCCTTTGGTACCGGATACCTACTTGCTATCTTTCCATAAGTGGGAGATTACAAAAGTAATTACAAACATTACACAAAAATGGTGTTGAATTTTCCAGAAAAGGAAGAACAGGAAAGGAAGAGAGAAATGAAGAAATAAAATCATTGTACACACATGCAGATAGAGTTGCTTCCAGAGAATTAGAGAATTGGGTTTGACTCATGGCTGTGGCATTTACTATCTGGGTGACATTTAGAAGGTTATATAACCCCTCTAAGCTTCAATCTACTCTTTTTTTTTTTAAATTATTCATTACTACTATTATTATTATTTGCTATATGGTATGTGTGTATTCACTAGAAAGAGAAAGTGAGAAAGCAAGCCCATGCCACCGACTGGCCCCTACTCTTAGAAACCAAGAAGTTGATAACATTTACCATGCAAGGTGACTATGAAAATCAAAGGATTTTTAGATTTGTAAAAGAAATAAATAAACTTTGTAAAGCAAACACGGGACAGGGAAGAGCATGATCACAGTAACACAGGCTACCTCAGGCTCTGGAGGGATGAACACCCTTGACCACTCCTATGCGTATTGAATTTTGTTTGAGGCTAAGCCCAGAACCTGCTCCGGTTACAGTCACCGGCCCCTCCCCAAAAGACAGGTTTGCTTTTGTGTGAACTAAACACATCATTTCAGAAAGGCAAGCTGTTGGGGGCTTTTAAATAATGCACGGTGGCATCAGACGCAGCTGCACTGCCTGCTCCTACTCAAGCAGAAGGAAAGAGCTTTCTACAACTGATTCAAGAATCTTGAAAGCCAAGTCAATAGACATGGGCTTAAGCAGAGTCCTGGGCAGGACTCCATAGTCAGATCTGGAGAACTGGCTGGAGATTCCATAGTCATTCGTCGGTCTTGCCTTACACCAGCCTCCAGAGGAGAGGCCGGGTACTACACAGGCCAGACGAGGCTAGGCATTTCCCCTTGAGAGCTGGACATTTTCTTTCAAAACAACTAATTTTTAAATTATTATTATTATCTGGACATTTTCTTTCAAAACAACTAATTTTTAAATTATTATTATTATCTGGACATTTTCTTTCAAAACAACTAATTTTTAAATTATTATTATTATCTGGACATTTTCTTTCAAAACAACTAATTTTTAAATTATTATTATTATCTGGACATTTTCTTTCAAAACAACTAATTTTTAAATTATTATTATGCCAGAGGACAAGTGTGTATGCATGAGAGAGAGAGAGAGAATCCCCAACAGGGCCTGGTCACACCACCTCCTTTTGCATCTAATTCTCTACCCCATCAGGATTCTGTGCTCATGTGCACACATAATGTATAAAATCAACAGGGCCAGGACTCAAAAACTCTAATTGGCCATGTGAAATTGGCTTCCTCTGCAGAGTGCTTAACTGCCACATTATGGGGCTGGCCCAAGAAACAAATATTTTAACCTCTGAATCTGGAGCTTTCTCACCATATTTGAGGTGAAGGTCACCTGGGAGGGCTTGGAAAGCTTTCCCCAGGAGTCACAGGTACTGTGCCCACTCTTTTATCCCCCAAACCTCCCCACTCCACTTCTCCATCCAGCCCTCTCTCCCCACAACACCCATCTCCTCACACAAACACATTTCCTTGCTCTTTCTACACTCCTGCCAGAACCTGCCATGAGACACTCCCAAGGGACTGTGGGCAGGGTGTGGGACCTAGGGCTGGTGGAGCCCTTTTACAGATGGCTTCTAAGGAGCAGAGCTTAGCTTATCCCCTGTATTCAGCAGGTCTTGTTGAATGCCAGTGAAGAATCATGGTTGACACAGGCTGCTGCAAATAGCACAGTAACTGGGAGGAACTGGACTGTCCTTTTGGAATTCTCCATACCCTGAAACACAGCCCTAGAGAAATCTTTCCAAACTGGATCTGTGCTGTGAAAGCTATGTCTCCCTGTTTCATGTATTCAGAAATGTCATTCCTTCCCCATTATTGTGCCAATTCCTCTCTCTCCTTATGGCTTAGTCCATTACTGTTAATTACTAGTCAGGGCTCAGTCATATTATCCTAGCACCAGGCAGGCCCAGACAACTTGTGGTTTTTCTGAAAATCAGAGCTCCCCGCGGTCCCATGTGCAGACAGAGACAGAACCTGCCCTAGTCAGCATTTGCCTTTCATACTGTTCAGCCAGCCAGATCCACTCTGGCCCACACACTCTGCTCTGAACCCAGTTCTGTGCAAGTCTTGGTGGAAGCCGCTTATTCTTTTTTAAACATTTATTTATTTATTTAACAACAGAGTGAGAGAGAGAAAGATAGCACCCTCCAGTAGGGGCTTCACGCTGCAATCCACTCAGCTTCAGCCAGCCCTGGACCAAGAGTATGAGTGGGCCTCAAGGTGTCCAGGGAAGTCTTGAGACATGAACACAGGATCCTCCCATGTAGGTCAGCCTTGCATAGAGTAGTATCACTGCTGTGTCACCCTCTGGCCCCTACTCTTAGCTTCCATAAATCCCTTCACCTGGAATCACTGCCCTCTCCTATTTGCCTAGGCAAATCCTAGATAGTCCTCCCTTCTCTGTGCCCCATTAACCCTTTATTCAGATCACTATTTAGGCAGGTAAAGTACATTTTAAGGACAAAACTGCTTCTTAGTTGGTTTTGTATCTGTAGAACCCAGCAGGGTGCATGGTACCTTGTGTGCATTCAATAAATGTTGTTTGAACTGAAGGAATGGTGTAAGTTTTTGCTTATCATTCAACACCTATTTAGAAAGCTGCTTTATGCAAAACAATGTGCTGTTTTCTACTGACTCTCCCTCTTTCCTGTGAATTCTGTGGCACTTACTGAATACACAGAATCTGTGGAAGAGTCAAAAAGGACCCACATATCCAGGCATCACAAACTTCAGAAAGCCATCTTCCCGACAGCAGTCACCTTCCTGTAGTCCCTGTCCTGGGGAATAATTACATGCTTTTCAATACCTAAAGCCCGGATCTTGGACACCTCCCTCTCCTTACCCTCAGTCCTATCTCCTGAAACATCCAGAGGAGAGAGTCCACTCCTCTCCATTGACTTTTCCACCACATAGTTCAGTGTCTTCATCGCCCACGTAAAGTACAATTGCTTCCTGACCAGACTTTCTCCTTGTAGTCAGAGGATTCTCAGATTTGTTTTCCACATTGCTACCAGAGGAATCTTTCTATATCATGTCATTAATCTTCTTTAAAATCTTACAAAGGGCCAGTTCTGTAGTGCAGCAGTGCTGCGCTGCTTGAGAGAAGCCAGATTTCACGTGGTAGCCACAGTTCAGCTCTCTGGCCTGATTGGTCTGTAACATGCTGGGCACACATATGAATGTCCAAGATCCAAAGGGCTAGAGGTCTAGAGAGAGGGGTCCAGATGCTGTGGAGGGTGCTCCTCCCTCTCTCTCTCTTCTCTCTCTCGCCTGCATGTGCACATATACTATGACAAGTAAAGACAAACAAGAAAAAATTTTAAACTCTCATAAAGATTTCCTAACACCTACATCACTGGTTCTCAAGCTTTCAGACAAAGCATCCTCCCTCCCTTTTTTTAATTTTAATTTTAATTGTTTTAGTTTTTGCTATAGGGTGCATGTACTTTCTGGAAATAGACAGGAACAGAGACAGAGAGAAATTGCCCCCACATTCATGGCCACACCACAATTTATTCTCCTCCATTCTCCTCTTGGGATTTTGGACACACATGCAGAGGTGCCTGGTGTGTTTTTCAAGCTGCCAGGTCAGAACTCCAGCCCTGTAGTCAGCCATGTAGTATCCAGCCGCCTGAACCACTATACCAGTAGCTGGCCCATCAACCCCTCCCTCTTTTTTTTTTTTTTTTTTTTTCCCTTAGGCCTATGGCACTACCTATGCCACAGGATCCATGCACTCACCAGAGGATCAGAGAGAGGGAGGGGAAAATGAGGAATCATCCCCAGGAAGGGTGGCCACATCACTATCCCTTCGCCATTCTTCTCTTTGGATTTTGGGTACACATGCACACACAGCCAGCATGATTTTCATGTGAAATACTCCCTTATGAATCTTGAAAATAAATAACATTTTATTACAGGTGTCAGATGCTAGAGAGCAGGGAGGGAGGCCTTCAAGTACTATAAGCTCATGTGTGATGGGAAGGGGGTTGTTATGGATAAGGAAAGACACTGCCAGGAAATTCTACAGATTTTAGGAACTTAGAGCTAGGAACTGGGGACAAAGATCAAATATGTGGGTGTGTATATGTTGTATATGTGTGAACATACTACGGTTGGTATTCTTCTGTAAAGAACTGTTGCAATAATTGCTAGTTTCTAAGCTCCTTATTTTTTCCACTAGTGTATTCATTGTTCACCAAGGAAAGGACCTCCAAGGCTACTACCCTGGGCAGCTGGCAAGACTCCATTTTGACTATAGTAGGAAGAGAGATCCCAGGTAAGACTTCTTAGAACTTAAATTTCCAAAACTCACTTAAATTAGAATGATAAAGATGAAAAAGAAGAGTGTGTGTGTGGATATACACAATTTGTAATAATAATAATGGTAACAAGGATACTAAGTATTATTGAATGGATTTAAAAAAGTTTGGAAGAAAATATACCAAACCATTAACAATGTTTTTTCATGAGCAGTGAGATTAGTATCGTGTATTTTATTTTTTAATCTTTTTATCACTTTTTCACATTTTCTTTAATGAGCATATAATAATTTTATAATCAGCAATAAATATAACATTTTATTAGATCATCAAAGAACTTTAAGAAACATCATGTAATTAGGAATTTCAACTTGGTCAGATAACTTTACCTTCCTGAGACTCAATCTCCTTCTCAGTAAAATGATGAATTTGGCCTAAATTTATTTTTAATAATTTTAAAATTTGGGGTCAACAGGTGGCCCGATGGTTAAGGAGCTGGACTCCCACATAGCCAAGAGCAGTTTGAGTTTTGGATCTGGCAGCTTGCTTTCTCACTTTTCCTCTATTTTTTAATTAAAGAATTATTTTATTTAACTCTATTCATTTTTTAATTTGACCATGTGGGAAGCCAGCACACTTAACCACTATGCCATCTGCTGGCCCCTCACTTTCTCTCTTTCTCTTTCTGTCTCTCCCTTGTCAAATGAAAACAGCTAAATAAATTAAATAATTTTTAAAAAAATTTTTAAACTTAATTTTATTTATGTATTATTATTGTAATTTGCCATAGGGCACATGTGCTCACCAAAGAGAGACAGGGAGAGAGAGACAGAAAATGAGAAAGTAAGCCACCAGGTCCAGGACTTGAACCATATTCAGCCATATGGGAGTCCAGTGCCCTAGCCACTTGCTGGTCCCACCTAAATTGTTTAACAAAACAAAACAAGTGGCATAGTGGTTGAGATACTGGACTCCCATGTGATTAGAGTCCTGAACCAAGCAGCTTGAAACTCACACCTGGCGAGCGCACGCGCCCTACAGTGAAAATCTCCCCAAAAAAAAAAAAAATGTAGGCACTGACAACCTAAGAGGTAAACTGCAGCAAAGTACATAAAACAAAAGGAGTTTATTTAGACATAAATTTGAGGACTGCATGCAGCCCAGATGAACAAATTCAGGTGAACATGTTCACCAAGATCTTATAATCCTCAAACAGGTTGTTTTGTTTTAAGAGGTTTTTTGCTATAGGGAACGTGCGCTTGCCAGAAAGACAGAGAGAGACAGAGAGACAGAAAGCAAGAAATCATCCCCCAGGGGGGATGGCCACGCTGCAATTCCTTCTCCTCCATTCTCCTCTAGGGATCTTGGGCATGCACACACACGCACCCGCTGTGAGTTTAAGCCACCTGGTCTGGGACTCGACCCGCAGTTGACTACATGGGAATCCAGTGACATAGCCATTACACTAACTGCTAGTCCCTCCTCAAACAGGTTTTAAAGGCAAAAATTACAAGAGAGGGGAAGAAGAAAAGGTTAAAATTATACCAGTTGTTCTGGGACAATTATTCTTGGGTCCAAGGATCTATAACAAGGGTGGTATCAGTCCAAAGTTGGAAAGGCAGTCTTTGGTCAAATGTCTTTGTACAAGAAAAGTATAGATATTCTTTATTCTTTGTTTTAGGTTGCAGGTGTCTTTGCACACATTTGTAATTCTAACTGAGTTCTTAAGTGATAATCTTGTTATGCATATCGGCATGAGAAAACACTTCCTTCATGGCTTTCCCTGGTTCTCTTTCATCAGAGTTAGCACCAATTGACACAAATGACTCCATTTTGATTCTAACAACTTCATAAAGCATTGAAGTGCTTTTTTTCTCATTTGGGGATGCTGGAAACCACAGTGGTCAACAGAAGCAATTTGAGTAATTTATGAAGCATTAGGCAATTTTTGTTTCTTCTCTAAATATGTTACCTTATCTGTTAAATAAAATCACGATATAAAATTTAAAAATATAGTAAAGATATCCATCTCCATTTCCTCCACTCTCTACCTTCCTCTGTCTCTGGTAAACACTATCCTACTCTCAACTTCAATGAGATCATCTGTTTTAGATTCCACATATGAGTGATATTTGTCTTTCTGTTCCTGGCTCATTTCACTTCACATCTTCCAGTTGATTCCAAATCTTGGCTATTGTGAATAATGCTGCAATGAACATGGGCGAGAAGATATCTGTATGACATACTGATTTCATTTCTTTTTGATATATACCCAGTAGTGGTAATGCAGAATCATATGGTAGTTCCAATTTTAGCTTTTTGAGGAGCCTCTATACTATTTTACATAAAGGCTGTACTAATTTACATTTCCACCGACAATGTGTTAAGTGTTCCCTTTTCTCCACATCTTTAGTAGCATTTGCTATCTTTTGTCCTTTTAATGATAGTTATTCTAAACAGAAGGGAGTGGCATCTCATTGGGATTTTGATTTGTATTTCCCTGATGACTGGTGATGTTGAACATTTTTTCATATACCTAATGGCCAGATGTGTCTTCTTCTGAGTTTCTAGTTATATCTTTGCTTATTAACCAAGTTGTTTATTTGCTATTGAGTTATTTGAGTTCCTTCTATATTTTGGATATTAACCTTTGATTGTATGTTTAGTTTGTAAATATATTCTCCCATTCTGTAAGCTCTTTATTGTTTCCTTTGCCATGTAGGTGAGTATCCTTCATGCTTCCCACAGCCCACACACAACAGAGGACCTCTTCACCCATCTAGCATCTTTCCCAGTTCAGTATCCCACAACATGGCAGATTCTTGCTCTTGCTTTTTCTAAACTTCAGGCAGAGCCTCTCAATGTCTGCTAATATATCCTTTCTTAAAGGAAACACATTGCAATCATAATGATTATATGTAAATCAGAAACTGCAATTAAAAAAAAAAACCACTTTGGCAAGCATTCTTAGAGCGAAGTCTTTTGCTGATATCCCTAATTGCTGGAGTTACTGAGACAAAACTTGAACTTTTTTCTTTAAGAGATTTTTTTTGTTATAGGGTACGTGCATTTACCAGAGAGACAGAGACAGAAAGTGATAAATCACCCCCCATGGGGTATGGCCATGCCACAATCCCTTCCCCTCCATTCTCCGCTCAGGTTCTTGGGCATGCATTCACATGCGCCCAGCGTGAGTTTTAAGCCACCAGGTCCAGGGCTCAAACTGTGGTTGACTATGTGGAAGTCCAACGACATAACCACAATGACATCTGTAGGTCTCTGGACACATTTTTAAGGTCTTATTATGTATCACCACAGTTGCACCACTGAGTATAGACTTAAATTCATATCTCAAACAAGTTGACCCAGAGATATACACTTCCACTCATGTATGAAACTATATTACTATGACATTTGTTTCTTTATTGACAGAGGACATGTTCTCCCACCAGAAAAAGAGAGAGCACCCCCCCCAATAGGATTTAGTCACACTACGATCCCTTTCCTCCATTTTTCTATCCATTGGGATTCTGAGCATGCACACACCCAGGGCCAGGATTTCAACTGTAGTTGGCCATGTAGAATCTGGCCTTCTATGTACAGGATTTAACCACTGCACTATGGGGCCAGCCCGACTGCCATGACATTTCAATTCCTCTTTACTTTTATCTTCAGAGGGTATCTAGAATAGTGATATAGAAAGGTCATAATCAGAACTTGATTATGGAGTTTAGGTCCATTGAACACAAAGACCTAAGATGCACCATAGTGTTCTTCTGACCAGAAGAATACATAGGTTGCTCAAAGTAACTAAACACCTGTCAAAAATGGCAATGAGAAAGGGTACCAGAAGTTCTGGGGTACAGGAAGCCACATTGTATGGAAAGATCTAGGAGAAGTTTTGAAGCAAGTTGCCTTCTGTGGCCTGTGATTAGGAGGAGGAGGGATTTTAGGAGGAAACACTGGGGATTGAAATCCCTGAGTCATTTATTGCATCTTTGCTATGGCTGGCCCTGGAGCTATAAGAACCTTCCCAGCACTATCTTGTGGCTACTTCCAGGGAATGGATTTCAGCTGGTAAGAAAATTGATCCCTTGGGGCCAGTAGGTGGTATGGTAGTTAAGGGTGTTGGATTCCCACATTGTAGACCGTTGTTTGAATCCCAGACCTGGCAGCTTGCCTTCTCACTTTTTCTCTTTCTCTCGCTCTGTCTCATTGATACAATTAAAATAAGTAAGTAAATAAATAAAGCTAAATAAAAAAATAATTATTTACTTAAAAAAAAAAAGAAACGAATCCTTTTTCTTTCACTGATTGTTCAGCAAACCATTTCTATTTCCATTTAGGTCACTCATAGACCTGGCAATTCCACCCAAGAGAAAAAGTCAGTATCAGCCTCAATTTGATCAGCAAACTCTCATCCAATATATTTGTTTTCAAAGACATTCAAAGCC
>NW_006160045.1:4102097-4111471 GCF_000334495.1 Tupaia belangeri chinensis
ATAATGAAACAACTTATCAAAGAAACTATTCTCTGCCATTTTACAAGATTGGTAAGTCAGATTTATAACTTTGAGATCAAGCTTGCCTGGGCCGCAGATCAGCATCTCCTGTGGACTTGCCATCTCCTGGAGCATGTTTGAGACCAATGGGGTTGAGGGCAGGAATACTTTCTGTATGGGTACAGGAAGAATTGAAAGAGCTGCTTGAGGGTCCTACCTTTCCTCCTTTCCTAGTTCTCCACAAATGAGACTTCAGGGATGGAACTGCCCACATGCCCTTTGTTTAGAAGAAGGCTTGAGTCTAACCTCTCTTGTCATGGGACAAAGTCATGATTGTGCCTAATGTTGAGGGACTTTTTTTCCCCTCTTTCCTACTTTAAATGATATTGTGACAATAATTTGATATTTGGAAACATCTTTGGAAAATTCTAAGTTCCCCTGTAGTTCTCTACACTTCAGCATCTGCCAGAGTACCGAAGGGAATTGAGGGACCCTGGTGGCATAGACATAGACACCAGTGTAAACAAGACTTGTGTTGCTGTAGTCATGGTTCCTTTAAATTATAGTTCATTGAATGAATGACTTTATTGATAGACTTACTAAGTAAGTAAACTCCAACATTTGGGGAGACTATCACATTGTGGCAGACACTTACATAGTCTTCACAGCAGCTCTCTGAAGTGTTTTGTTTTTCCCATTTTCAGTAGACGTAGCCAAGGTGCAGAGACAGTGCATAAACTAGCCCCAAATCACTTGGCTAGGAGGTAGGAGAAGTAGAATTCAGACCCAGGACATTCTAGAGCTGTGATGATAAAGCAAAACTGTCTGTCACAGCTAGGCATTGCTTATATTACTATTTAATAGCTGTCTTTAAAGTGAGTCATTTTCTTTTTACATAAAAATATACAAGCAAACTAGAAGTTAAGAATGGTGGGACTATAAGTGAGAATGGGAGTTGGGAGGTGTGAAGAATATTCTTCCTTCATTTTTTCCCCAGAGAAATGAGCTGCAGGGCAGGGAGGGGG
Organism: Tupaia belangeri chinensis; assembly: GCF_000334495.1. Classification (NCBI taxonomy): domain Eukaryota; kingdom Metazoa; phylum Chordata; class Mammalia; order Scandentia; family Tupaiidae; genus Tupaia; species Tupaia belangeri. The sequence goes on from NW_006160045.1 coordinate 4,103,123, forward strand.
TGGTGCCTAGGCTGGGATCAGGGTCCTAGGGAACAACAGATACAGTCATCCAGGCGAATGGGACCTGGGAGGGGACAGGAAGATCTTGAGAGAGCGAAGTCAGGGCTGAGACAAAGGTAATTTAGAGGAGGTGTTGGGAGAGAGAGGAGTCTGAGAGAGCCTAGGGGGCATTGTGGTAAAGGAAACTGGGGGGTCAAGAGACCTAAGTTAGGGCTAAAAGACACATAAGCTGAGCCTGGGGTAGTAGAAGTTGTCAGAGGCTGAGGGGTGATTACAAAGAGGTACCCAGGAAGTGTCAGTGGTGCTTCTGTCCTCACAGAATTGGCTGAGCAGTTTGTCCTCTCAAGACTGACTGGAAACAAAATCTGTGTCATTTGCATGAGGAAATCCAGGTAGATCACTTCCAAAGAGACAGTAAATAGGACCTTCTTTACAATTCCTCTGCTATGAGCAAATCTTGTAGTTACACAAGGTGTTTTCCTTTCCTTATTTTAGAAGATAGTTCCTAATTCTTTCTATATATATGGAGCCAGATGAATGTTTAGCAAAGCAATGAGATACTTACCATCTATTCTGTACCCAGCATTGTAATAGGTATGTAGAAAGGCCAAGCTATGCTCAACTATAGGGAGTCAACAACCTAATTAGGAAGAACACAGCCATGACACATGGACCTCTTAGAGAAGGATTAAATACTAAGTGGAGGAGGAGAAGTGGAAAGATGAAGTCATGGGGCCCTTGAACATCCAGGAAAGTATCACACACAAATGAGGGCCTGAACTTGGCCTTGATGGGTTAGATTTGCCAGTGGAGAAAAAAGGAGGTGACACCACAGATGGGGAAACTGGAACTAGGGACCATGGATGGGAATAAGGATGGGGAGGTTTACGGGAGCATAGGGAGGACTCTGGTAATGAGGATGCTGGCCAGACTGGGGCAAGGCAGAAGGGACACGTGGAATAAATGCAGACTGGCAGAGTAGGAGGAGAGCATGTTTGGAACTGAAGAGCAGCTGAAGTTTACAACGTCAACTTTGGACAACCAGAGCCACTGAAGGTTATAGTTAACGGAGTGAGCCAGTTGGCTTTAGAGGATGTTAGGCTTTTAGCTGTGCTCAGACTGAAGTGGAGAAGGCATGGGCTGCCAGTGAGAAGAGTAGTTAAGATGCAGATGGGGCAGTGTGAAGCTGTGAAAGGATTCAGGCTTTGGCGCAGCAGGCCTGGCTTATTCTGTCTACATGGAGTTGCCAAGACCCTAGGCTCCTCTGAACCTTTTGTGCCTCTATACAATGGAGAATCAAATCTACCATTTAGGATAGTTGTTAAGATTTAAAATACCTGTAATGTTCTTAGAACTGTGCTAAGTGATATTCACATGAGTGCACACATTCATAGTTGCACTAACTCTAATTGTCCCCGTGAAGAAGGTATTATTATTATTGTTAACTTCATTTTAGCAGAAGAGGAAACTGAAAGTTACAAGCAAGTAGATGCTAAATCATCAGTTCTGGTCAGACCCAGATATGTCACACTCCCATGCCTATGCTCTCAGATTGAACTTTGGAGGATCAGGAGAAATAGGAAGAAGATTCATATGGCATAGCATTTGGAGTGAAAAAGGACAGTACTGAGAGAAGAGACAGCCAGGTGGTATGGTGGTTGAGGCAGCTGGATTCCACATGACCTACTGAGTGATTCGAGTCCCGGACCCGGTGGCTTGAGAAGCACACCAGGTGCATGTGTGTGCATGCCCAAAAGTCCCAAGAGAAGAATGGAGGAGAGGTGATTATAGTGCGGCCATCCCCCATGGGGGGGTACTCTCTCCTGTTCTCTCTCCCTCGCTCGCTCTCTGTCTCTGTCTTTCTCTGCCAAGTGCATGTAACCTGTTCAAACTAAAACAAAGGGTAACTCCACAGTCTCTCACTTCTGCCAGGTTTCTGGTACCTTTTTTTTGGTAACTTTAATAGAAACAATGGTTTTAGGGAGAAGACTTGCAGTCAAGATGGGATGTATGCTGAAAATATGGTGTTGGAAAGTGAGCTAGGCAATATAAGATGAGGAACAGTTGTGGACAGTCTCCTACTTAGTGAGCTTTGAAGCCTCAGTGTAGGAATAATTTATATTGAAATATTAACTGTTCTATTTTTTGAATCATTGACTGAATGTATATTATTTATTTCTGAATAACAAATCATTCTAAAACATAGTGGCTAAAAATATTACTGACAATGTTTTTTCTCTCTCATGAGTTCTGTGGGCTGAGTATTTTAGAACTGCTGAGCTGGGCAGGGTCTCTCGAGGTTCTGGTTGGATGGCAGCTAGTGCTGTAGTCTCTTTTTTATTTTAACATTTTTTTCATAGTTTTTTTTTTGTTTTCTTTCTTTTCTTTTTTTTTAGATTTGTGTGCTCTCCAGAGAGAGACAGTGAGAGGGAGAAAGAGAAATCACCCCAACAGTGGTGGACGGCCATGCCACAATCCCTTCTTCATTCTCTTTCTGGGATTTTGGGCAGGACTCGAACCACGGTCAGCCATGTAGAAGTCCAACACCTTTAATCACCATGCCACCTGCTGGTTCTGCTGCAATATCGTCTAATGCTTGACTAAGACTGAAGGACCCAGCTCCAAAGTGACTCACTCACATGGCTATCATGATGGTGCTGGCTGTTGGCTGGGGACCACAGTGCCTTTCAATATGGGCCTCTCCTGGGGGCTGCTTATGTTTCCTGAGAGCACAGTAGTTAGCTCCCTTAGAATGAGCAATCCAAGACCAAGTAGAACTAAGATATCTTTTAGGTTCAAACGTCATACAGTTTTCCGATGTACACTGTTAGCCACAGCCAGGCAACCCTAATCAGTGTGAAAGAATTATACAAGGCATATAAACCAGGTGGTGAGAACCACTGGGACCCACCTTGGAAACTGGAGCCACCAATAGGACTTAGTCATTTACTGAGCACCCACATGAACTAGACAGTGTGCTATTTGGTGGGGATACTGTTACCAGGATAGTCAAGATACTTGTTTTCACAAAACTGACATTTTAGTCGAGGATAAAGGGCATGACCAAATATGCTTTTAAAAAGTTATAGATTGTGATAGTGCTATAAGGGAATAAACAAGGTGATGAGTCTAGTAAAAAAAAAAAAAAGTTACTTTAAATAGAATAGTCAAGAAAAACATCGATACAAATTTAGCTGAGCCCGGAAAAAATAAGAACAAGTCATATAAAGAACATTTCAGGCAAAAAAAGAACTATAAGTATAACTACTTGAAAGCTGAAAAGGGCTTGGTATATCTGAGGAACAGAAAAGAGGTCCATATAATTTGGGGGGGACGTGAGTGAAAATGAGAATGGTAAGCTGCCTGGATTCTGGAATGGTAAGCTCCCTATTCCAAGAGCAATGGGGACACATGAAAGGATTTTGAGAAGAGGAGTAACATCTTGTATTTTTAAAAAGATCACTCTGGACGCAGACACAGTGGCATGATGCTAACAGGCTATGCTCTATACACTGGGACCACATGGGAGGCCCAGGTTCAATTCTTGGTCTCCAGGGTGGCGGTGTAGGCCTTTAATCCAGTAGGTAAATGGGGCAGGAGGATCACAAGCTTAAGGCTATTCTAAGCAACATAGCGTGACCGTCTTTAAAAAAAAAAAAAAAAAAGGAAAAGAAAAAGACAAAAAAAAGCTAGGCATGATAGCACTCACCTAGAGACCCAGCTGGACGACTGAGGCAGGAGGATGGTGATAGTGAGACCCTGTCTTAAAAACAAAACAAAACAAAATCACTCTGGCTGTTGTTAAGACACTATTTAGAGAGGGAAAAGAGGGAGGGCATGCAGACCACCAAGGAAGTTACTAAGCAGCTGTATTGAAGGTGATGGTGGCTTGGACCAGCAGGGATGATGAGGAGGAATAAATAGATTCTAAAGCTATTTTGGAGGTGATATCAATTAGACTTGGTGAAAGTTTTAATGTTGGACGTACTTTGTTCATTCATACTCATTCCTGTAGTAAGTAATATGACAGCCTATTTACATATCGGTTAATCTGCTAGGTTTTGGCAAACCGTGTGAAGCAGAAATAGCACAAGGTTCCTACACTTGAAGGAGTTTCATAGAAATAACCATAAAATTCCACCGGCTGCCAGTGCTGTGAAGAATTTACATGGTGCTACAGTAGCATATAATAGATCAGAGAAGGTTTCCCTGACACTGATGAGCTGAGAACTAAAGCATGAGCTAAAAGTTAATGAGGTAAGGAGTGGAGGAACCACTTTACAGGAAGTGCAACACATGGAAAGGCCCTGTGACAGGAAGGAACATGATGTTTGAGGAACTAAAGTGTGCAAGTGCCCAAGATCTGATGGGCTGGAGGGCTAAAAGAAGGAGTCTGTGACATGACCAGACCTGTGGAGGGTGCTAATCACTCTCTTTCACTCTCTCTCTGTCTCATGCCCAAGCACTCTATTATGAATAAAGAAAAATGTATACACACTTTTGATAACATTCTGATTAGGCTTAGGCTTTCTGATCCTAAATTTCCTCATCCTCAAAAATGATAAAAATAATTTATCTACCAAATAGAACTGAGATATCCATTTAAGAATTTACGTATTTTGCCTGTACATAACATTAATAAGCATCCAAAAAATATTAGGGGCCAGGTAGTGGCCAGTGGTTACGGCGACTGGATCCCACATGGCCAACTGTGCAGTTCAAGTCCTGGACCCAGTGGCTTGAAAAACATGCCTGGCACATGTGTGTGTGTGTCCAAAATCCCAAAAGAAAGGGAGAAATGGAGAGGGGATTTGTGGCATTACTATGCCCCACAGGGAGTGCTTTCTCTTGTTTCCTCTCCCTCTCTCTGGCAAGTACACATGCCCCCTGACAATTTTTTTAAAAGAGTTATCATCATAATTGATAAAGAATAAACATATACCATAATGAACATTTACAAAACTATAATGAAATTGTGTCCTGCAATGAAATTAAGTTTTTAAACTTGTACATAAAATCATATACAAAGTTATCCTTGCAAATCTCTTAAGTTATTAGAGTGATGATATTAAATCATCAAAGTATTTGGAATACGTGGGATTCTCAGCAAGTTGCTTGAAGTTTCTCAGTGGTCCTCGGTTCTTCGTTTTCTTTTATAATGAGGATTTCAAAAGAGTCACCAACAAATTCACATAAACAATAACTGCACTTTGTCAGACTGTAAGGAAATTAAAAAATTGTTTCACATGTTCTTTCCACAGTATCTCCACTCGTATAGCGCTTTTCAGGCTTGACATCAACAGGGCTAAGAAATATTTATTTTTAATTTGCCTGGCTAGATATGTGTATGATTCAGCCCCACTGTAAACCTCACAAGAATCATTAAGAGCTGTTGGGTAGGATTCCCCATACCTCTAAACTACTTTAATATATTTCACTGAAATATAGTTATTTTAAAAAAATAATTATTTATTACTTAAATAATTACTATACTTTATTATTATTTTAGTTTGACCAGAGAGAGAGATAGTAAGTCACTGGGTACAGGACTCGAATTGCAGTCAGCCACGTGGGAGTCTAGCGCTTCAACTGCCATGCCACCTGCCAGTCCTGAATATGACATAATTTTAAGGCGGCCATATTTGCTATCTGACTCCAAAATAAACCTTGAGAAGTCCTATGGGTTACTGACTACAATAGAATCACACTTAATTAACATCCTCCAGACATGGCATTTCTAGTCTCCTTGGGTTAATGAATGACTCACTGTTCTTAACATCAAAGAATGTTTATTTCATAAAATGCTCTTGAAGTGCTAAAGAAGATGGAATAGTACAGTGAAAAGATAGGGTCTTTGGATTCTGATAGTCTTGGGTCAAATGTGGACTCCAACTTTTACAAGTCATGTAAACTTGGGCAAATTAATTAATCTCTGAGGTATGGTGGTAATATTAGTGTATCTTGAAAGTTTACTGTGAATATTAGAATTACTGTAAACAAAACACCTACTAACATAATAAAGTTTTGTTATAATGCTATCATTGGAAACACCCCAGTCTTTGGTTCATTGAACAATGAATGCCGTATTCAATTCAAGCCCTCTTCAAACCCTTAGCTTTATATAAGAATTGTCAGTGTAGACAAGAGGTTACACAATATGAGGGAACTCCAGTGGGTATGAATTCAGAGATGGCAGAGACTGCATTTTGATGAAAAAATGATACAAAGTGGCCCACCAATAATGTAAAACTAGAAGGATTTGGAGATCTAGAATTAGGATGTCAAAAGGCAAATTTGTTATTTTATTCTATTTACATTTTGGCATAACTCAAAAACATGCCTCTTAATTAGAGACTGAACCAAAGTAATTAAGTTCCTTTTTCCATATTTAACTATATTCTTTTGTCTTAAATTCCATAAATTATTTCGCTATGGCACACAATTGCTTAAAGGATAGCATGTTAAAATTAAGGAGTCGTTTTAAATCATTTGTTTTAAATTCCAGATTGGGACCAGAAATTAGCTACAACTTCATCAAATCCCAGACCACTTAATTCACTGCCAGAACTCTACTGTTGGGAAGAGAGAAGCAGCTTTGAAAGAAATGCCTTTAAATAACCATGGCATTCCAACAAAATAACTTTGGCATACCTTGGTGACTCCATTAGACTAAATTAATGCTAGGACTACTTTTAAGTTAAATGTGCATACAAATGGCTATAACCCCAAAATAGTTATATATTGTGCAGGAAATCAAGATCCAGCCTTAAGAGAATTTATCACATGTCCTTAGCCCCACTACCAGCCTTGATGCTGATGCTAGCAAACCATCTTACATTCAACACAATGGTTGTATGTGAGGCCAGGTAAGCATGGAATTGTCTCTGCTCAATAATTGCATCACTGTTGGGGAAAAAGAAAATCTGAGGGACATAGCCAAGAGGAAGACGACCGGCACCACAGGCCCTGAAAAAAATGCAGGCATACCATAGGGCTGTATGAGATGTGGAACAGGCAGAAAAGATGAACTAAGAATCTATCCACAGAAGAGCTAACTCCCCTATATCAACAAGAAAGTTTTTTTCCTTTTTACTTTTTTAATGTTAATTTACATTTTATCACATCTTTACAGTATGCCTTTCTTTTCCAACACAAATACTATGCATGTCAGTCAAGACAAGGATATTACTATATACATTATCAGCAAATAGCTTCTCATTTTTTTGTCAATTAAGCATACTTTTATTGTTTTTTTCCTTCCCCTTTCCCCTCCCTCCCTTCCATACTAATTTTTTTTCATATTTTATTGATTCACAAAAGATCTGTTTTTTTTTTTTTTTTTTTTTTTGAGGGTTTTTTTTTATGGGAACTGCGCTCGGTTAGACATAGAGACATACCCCCAGGGGGTATAGTCACACCGCAATCCCTTCTCCTCCATTCTCCTCTTGGGATCTTGGGCACGCGTGCACACGCTCCCGGCATGAGTTTTAAGCCACCGGGTCCGGGACGCAAACCGTGGTCGACTACGTGGGAGTCCAGCGACATAGCCATTACACTAACTGCTGGTTTCCAATTCACAAAAGATCTTAAAGTATGGACAAAGCTAGAATCTAGTGACAAGTGCACTGTAATTTTCTTCTGAAAAAAGTTTTCTCTCTCTATTCCCCCTTTTACTAAAGAGAGCCCTAAATTAACTTATTTGAAAAAAAAAATCGGTTAATCTCAATTTGGTCTGTTATTTGCACAAAGCCCCGTACAAATTCAATTTCTGATGCAAGGTGAACAGATACTATTATATGTTGAACTTATGCAAATAACCATTCTGCCACAAAATAAGAATGCTCACAGATATTTTCCAATTGCAAAGGAGTCAGAGGAAGGGAGAAAAGTTTGTTTCAATTTAAAAAAATTCTTTAACAAATTACTGAACCCAACAACTCAAAAGAAAACAAAAATCCTCAAATCTGGAAGACAAAACATAGAAGAAAATCAGTAATGTTTTAGAAAAAAAGTCATAGAATTTTGTTTCTCCAGTAGTCTCCTGTAATCTTTTGTTGAATTTGCAGTGTTACTGTGGTCTGACCTTTCCATTAATATTCAACATTATTATTGATATTTCAGAACTTGTCCCTACCAATAAGTTGGCCTTTTTCTTGGTCATTTTTTGTTCTCTTATTTGTCTGTCTTTAGTTTTCCTGATATAGTACTTCCTTCAGAACCTCTCCAAGAGCTGGTCTGGTGTTGGTAAATTCTTTTGTGTTTTATCTGGTAATGTTTTTATCTTTTCTTTCCACATGAAGGATAATCTTGCCGGATACAGTATTTTTGGTTGAAATTGTTTTTCACTTA
>NW_006160045.1:4114538-4131606 GCF_000334495.1 Tupaia belangeri chinensis
TTTTTTTTTTTTTTTTTTTTTTTGAGAGGTTTTTGCTATAGGGCACGTGCGCTCACCAGACAGAGACATAGAGACATACCCCCAGGGGGTATAGTCACACCGCAATCCCTTCTCCTCCATTCTCCTCTTGGGATCTTGGGCACGCGTGCACACGCTCCCGGCATGAGTTTTAAGCCACCGGGTCCGGGACGCAAACCGTGGTCGACTACGTGGGAGTCCAGCGACATAGCCATTACACTAACTGCTGGTTTCCAATTCACAAAAGATCTTAAAGTATGGACAAAGCTAGAATCTAGTGACAAGTGCACTGTAATTTTCTTCTGAAAAAAGTTTTCTCTCTCTATTCCCCCTTTTACTAAAGAGAGCCCTAAATTAACTTATTTGAAAAAAAAAATCGGTTAATCTCAATTTGGTCTGTTATTTGCACAAAGCCCCGTACAAATTCAATTTCTGATGCAAGGTGAACAGATACTATTATATGTTGAACTTATGCAAATAACCATTCTGCCACAAAATAAGAATGCTCACAGATATTTTCCAATTGCAAAGGAGTCAGAGGAAGGGAGAAAAGTTTGTTTCAATTTAAAAAAATTCTTTAACAAATTACTGAACCCAACAACTCAAAAGAAAACAAAAATCCTCAAATCTGGAAGACAAAACATAGAAGAAAATCAGTAATGTTTTAGAAAAAAAGTCATAGAATTTTGTTTCTCTAGTAGTCTCCTGTAATCTTTTGTTGAATTTGCAGTGTTACTGTGGTCTGACCTTTCCATTAATATTCAACATTATTATTGATATTTCAGAACTTGTCCCTACCAATAAGTTGGCCTTTTTCTTGGTCATTTTTTGTTCTCTTATTTGTCTGTCTTTAGTTTTCCTGATATAGTACTTCCTTCAGAACCTCTCCAAGAGCTGGTCTGGTGTTGGTAAATTCTTTTGTGTTTTATCTGGTAATGTTTTTATCTTTTCTTTCCACATGAAGGATAATCTTGCCGGATACAGTATTTTTGGTTGAAATTGTTTTTCACTTATCACTTTTTAATATATTTTCCCATTCTTTCCTTGCTTACATTGTTTCTGATGAGAGGTCCAATGTTAGCTTGATGGGATATCCTTTGAAAGTAACTAGATGTTTTTCTCTTGCCAATTTTAGTATCTTATGTCTGTAGTTTTGGTCAATCTGGCTATGATGTGCCTTGGAGATCTTCTTGGGTGGATTCTATGTGGGGGCCTTTACATTTCTTGGATCTGGATATTTGAATGCCACTCTAGGTTTGGAAAGTTTTCTTCTAGGATTTTATGGAATAGAGTATCAATGCCCTGATCAGTTTCTTCACCTTCTGGGATACTGATAATCCAGATGTTTGGGCGTCTTATAGTATCCAATATTACTCATATTATTCTCATTTTGGGGGGTTATTTCCTCAGTCTTTTTGTTGAAATTTTCTAGGTCAGAGGTTCTATCTTCTGTATCTGAGATTTGATCTCCTGCATGATCTAATCTGCTTTTAATACTTTCAAGAGAGATTTTGATTTCTTGTATTACAGCCTTTATCTCTAACAGTTCTGTTTGATTCATTTTTTTTGGTGTGTATTTCCTCTTTCAGATTGTGGAAGAACTTCATCTCCTGGAACTTGTTGTCTCGTTTCTTCTGCATTTTCTGGAGTTTGCTCTCTCTTAGCTATTTGCTTTGTCACTATGAATATCCTAAATTCTTATCTGACATTTCCACGAGTTCCATTGTACTGTCTGTAGATGATGATGGGCTGTTTTTTCCTCTTGGGGGAGAGGTATTTTCTTGATTTTCCATATTTTTAAAATATTTTTAAATTTATTTACTTATTCTTAATTTGAACAGAGAGGGACTGAAAGAGAGAAAGTGAGAAAGCAAGCTGCAAGGTCCCAGGTCCAGGACTTGAACCGTAGTCGGCCATAAGGGAGTCCAGGCCTTAACCACCATGCCACCTACTGACTCCAATTTCCCATATTTCTTGTGCCTCTGCGGTGATAGTTTCTGGTCACCTGATGGATTATACGTTACTTCCTACCTTCTTGGAGTTAATTCTGAGTGTTAGAGGCATGTGGAAGGAGAGAGCCTGCAATGTTCTGCAATTCCCTGATCTTCACCAAGCAACCTGGCTTTTCACTGGGTATAGGTCCAGGAGGGGTTTGGGGCAGAGGCTCTTTCTGGTTAAAGGGGGAGGGTCAGGCCCACTTCAGATGCACATGGATTCTGGCTTTTCACTGGGTGTTGGGCCAGCAGCAAGAAAGTCTTTTGATTAGGAATCTACTTCTCAGGCAGAAAGCTACAAAGTCTTCTCTAAAGAATGTAATGATCCCAAAGACAGTTACCCTAGAATCTGGCTACCAGGGATCACCCAGTATACTAGTCGACTCCCTCTCAACCACCTCAAAGTAAAGCCACTTAATAAACTTTCCCCCAGAACAGTTTCATATACTTTCCATTGCCTTAGTCTTAGATATAAAGGACCAAAGAAAGATCACCAAATATTTTTTTAAAAAATAGTGCAACATAAAAGTTAATAAATTTTTTAAAATTTCCCTAGAGGAAACAAAATTCAAGGAGCACAAAATAACACAAGGTAAAAAAACAACTTGCACTAGTTAGGGTTCTTTAGAGAAATGGAACCAATAGGAGGTATCAATGTGTTATCTATCTAGATCTGTATCTATATCTATATAGATGAAGAAATGTATTATGAGAGATTAGTTCATGTAATTATAGAAACTAAGTCATGAAGTTCCATCTGTAAGCTTGAGACCCATGAAGCTGGTTGTGAGCTACAACTATGGTTCTAGTCCCAGTCCATAGGTCCAAACTCTGGGAGAGCTAAATCAAAGTTCATGGATGCCCAGTTCAAGCAGAGAGCAAATTCACCCTTCAACTGCCTTTTTTGTTCTACTCAGGCCCTCAATGGATTGCAAGATGCCCAACTACGCTGGTGAGAGTGATATCTTTTCCTAGTCTACGGATTCAAATGTTAATCTCTTCAACAAACACCCTCACAGCCACACCCCCAAATAATTTTAACCCAGTGGAGACTTGTAATGGTTAATTTTATGTTAACTTGGGCATTCCTTATCTCAGTCATGCACATACTCAAAATTAACCATTAAAAGTTCATTCCTTATCAATTTGGTACCCATATGCATCTTCTTAAGCTATACTTAATCTCTAAATAAAGCAACAACAGTGTCATAATTCTGTCCAACATGATATGACTATCCTGTATTCAACCTGAAATGTACTATTGGGATGTCTGGAAAGTCTTGACTCATTTTTGCATATGAAAGCATAGAAAAATACATCATGATTTTCCTGAAAATAAGGGAAAAGTTCTTGGGTGATGTTTATTCTTCTCTTGTTAGCCTGTAACTTAAAATATTCTGATATAAAGTTAATAATACTCAAATACTATATAAAAAATATCAATACATTTTGTTACATAGTGAATAAGAAAATACATTGTTTCAGTCATACAAAAATATTAATAAAAAATAAAGGAGTCAGCCCTCTAGAACAGTGGTTAGGCACTGCACGGAGGAAGATGGATCCCACATGACTGACAAGAATTTTCGAGTCCTGGGTCCTGGCATCAGGTATTTATGCACATACCCAGTATCCTGATGGCACAAATTGGAGGAAAAAGGACTGTGGTATGACCAGGCCCTGTTGGTGGTGTTACCACTCCCCATCCCCATTGTGTGTGTATGTACACTCTCTGGCATTAAAAAAAAAATGACATACTCATGACAATTCCAATCCTCATTTCTGTAACTTGTCATATGGTTGTAGCTAGTATTTATAACTACCTTCTTTTACTACCCATTCTGTGTATCTTCAGCAAGCAACTTAGCTGGCCTGTTCTTTAACTGGCTGAGGGCTCTAAACATGATTCCCGAAGGGTCTGAGCCAATAGTAGTCTACCTGAATTAGATTGCTGCAATTTTCTCTTGACATTAATCATAAGACATGGTAATACAAAGAGATAACCTTAAGGCATCTTCTATATTCCAGATACATTCTTTCTTACCTCCATTGTGGAGCAGTTGTCCAATTTCCCCTTGGTAGTCCCAATTAACCACCCAACCACTTTTAACTCTCCTTTCAGCTTTTTGACTTACAAGTATGAGGAGTTCAAAGTGGTCAGGTGGTAGTCTTAACCTCCAGTTCTATAGAATTACTATTTTCCTCCCTCTGGAAATGAGAATTTTAGTCTGGTAGACCATAAAGTCATAGGAACAGAATGCAAACATTTTGCTAATGAACCACTAGGGGTAATGGGGAGTCATACAGTCCCATTTCCACTCCTCCATTCCTAGAACTGTGTATCCTAGTTATTGGAGAAACGGCCCATGTTGGACACTAATTCAGAACATATGCAGCCTCCTGGAGAAACTTGCTCCAGTTCCGTGAGGTGTTAGTCAAACCAGTAGTTGGCATGGTGATTAAGGTGTTGCCTTCTCACAGATCTGACCTCTGTTCAAGTCCCTGACCTGGTTGGTGGCTTGAAAATGACAACAAATAAACAAACAAACACGTTTTATTTTTTTTTAAATGTAAAGTTATATGCTCTTAAAAATATAACTATCAATATAAAAGTGTACAGGAAAAACCTCAAAGTCCTCTCTGATGACAACTGTTTGATATATACTCTTAAATATTTTTACACTTGGTTTAGATAAAGAAATGTAGTTTTAAATTTTCTTCCTCCTCCTCTCCTTCCAAATGGTGTCACACTCACTATACAAAATTTGTTGTGCTCACATGTTAAAATATTGTGGTCATCTTTATAATCCATATAGAGAAATTAAATGTTTTGTGAAGGTTTCGTAGAATATCATCTTATGTTATTAATGCATATTCACTTTGTTTCCAATTACATGTGAACTAATACTTTCTGTCTTTTGTATGATTGCTTAAGAGGGGTCAAAGAATTGGCTAATACAAATTTTAACAAATACTGCCAAATTGCTCCCCCCCAAAAAAGCCTTACTAATTCACATTTCCACTAGCAGTATATATAAATGCCTTTTTCTCCATATCCTTGGTAGCAATAATTTTTCATATTCACTGACCTGGGAAATAAAAAGAGTATCTCACTATTAATATTTTCCTTCTATAAAGGAAGGTAGATACCTTTTCATGCTCTGGACCATTTACATTTATTTTTCTGTGGAATGTCTGTGTGTGTGTGGGTGTGTGTGTGTATACTTTTGCCCATTGTTAGGTTTTTTTATTTTATAGAAACTACATATTAGGAACTTATGTTGAAATGCTTTTTCCAAAGTTTGCTTTTTGTTTTTTGAGTTTTTAACTTCATTCTTAATTTTTAAAAAATCTTGATTTGGTCAAATCTGTACCTTTTTTTCCCCTCTAATTCCACCTACTAAGTTTAAAATTTAGAGTTTACATTATTTGGTTCAGAATGGCCTATACGTTTTGGCCTACAGTTCTTTCACATGAAACACGTTTTGTTGTTTGGCTTAGTATTCCTCAAATTTACTACGAGCCTCATCATCCTCATCAGCCCCTTGCTCATTTTGTTTAGTTGCTCCAACTTTGGATCCTTTCAAGCCTTTGCACATTATTTTCTTGTCTAGCTGGTCTGTTTAAACACTATTTTCACTAAAGGCATTCTCTGACCCTTTCTAAATTTAGATTATGTTCTCATTTACTGCACCCTATACTTTCCCATTGTAGCACATTTATAAATACATGTTTATCATGCTGTCCTCATTACAAAAATTACAGGACAACTTATACTTACCTATAACTGTGGCATACTCAATACCTAGCAGAATCTGGCATAGATTTCTTCAGTAATATTCTATTTCAATCGATTATCAATAACTTGAAAGACCTAAAGAATAGACATCTCTCTTAACCAACCCAGTTAACAGCACATTACAAAAAAGAAGCAGAGAGAATCACCCAAACTGGTTTAAAGTAAGTTTATGTCTATCACTAGAAGACTGTTTTGGTAAAAGGGGGGACACGTCTGACTTAGGAGATAAGTTCTTTGTATCTGCTTCTGAATCATCCCTAAAAATATGTTTCAATGTAATGCTTATAGACAAGAAAGTGAACTTTAAAAGTCCATTCAATTTCCAGGACCAGCAGTTGGTAAAATGGCTATGCTGCTGCACTCCCATGTAGTCAACTATGGTTCAAGTCCCAGACCCGGTGGCTCAAACTCACACCCAGGCACGTGTGTGTGTATGCCCAAGATTCTGAGAGGAGAATGGAGAAGGGATTGCAGTGTGGCCATATCCCTGGAAGGTGATTTCTGGTTTTCTGTCTCTGTCTCTTTCTGGCAAGCACAAGAAAAAAATACCCTCCCAAAAAAAAAAAAAAAAAAAAAAAAAAAAAAAAAAAATTCCATTCAATTTCCATTAAAATAAATAGAAATGACTTGTCATATATTAAATATAAACTAGTTTTTACATACAGGTCAATATTGATCAGTAGTTGGCTTACAGGTTCACCTATATTGTTCTTTATTGATTGAATCCAGTGAGGCAGCTCCTATTTTAGAATTTCTCCTGAACCAAGTATTAATAGAAACATAGATAGTGAAAATAAAAGGTATTTATACCCTTCCAAAGATCTGATTTTTTTCTCTCTCTCATCTTATCCCCACACTGCAGAGATGTAGCTCCTTCCTATATAATAGTATGATACTACTAACTATTGCTCATCGTATCAGAACAAAAACACAATACACAAAGCATACTAGAAATATTTGGTTCTTTTTAATCTGCTATTTGTGGTAATAAAATAAATTTAAGTGGCACCTAATTTAAACATTAAAATAGTTCATTGAAAGGTAATCTACAACACAACATGATAAGCCTAACTGTCAAAATAAAATAACACCTTTTTTTTTTCCCCAAGTAGAGAGAAATAAAGGCATGATTTAAAATTATGGTCAACAATCTGAGTTCATTTTGACACTTATAGATTATTTTGTAGGCATACTGGCAGGCACAATGTTGAAATGTCAACCCACTAGATTTAGAAATAATGGTAAGATAAAACAAAAAAGATAAACATTTCAGACTTAATGTCTGAAATTAAATAAAAATATCACCAAATATCACAATAGATCTTTTAATGACTATTTTTTTCAACATTAAGATCATTTTTATGGGAAACATTTTTACTCCATGAACATTTAATTAAATGCTCAATGTATTAAATAATTTACAGAGAGAAATAAGCTCTATGTTTTATACAAATTAGAAGACCCATGAATATACCACCCTCTCCCACCCAAAGCCAAAGCTCAATTTTGCAATGGTCTCAGCAGAAATTAAACAGTTTACAATTCAAACAAAATTCCTAACATTACAGAAATTTGCAGAACCCCTATCTTTTCATAATTTTTTCTAACAGCAAAGATTACAATGATGGAATTGAATGATCAGAATGTAAAAATATTTGTGCAAAACTGCATTAATTGTTCTTATCTTAATAAGGGGTAAAGTCTAAGAACACACAATGACAATAATGAAGAAAAACTACATTGAAAGTAATTCTACTGTAGATTTCAAACAACACAGACTATATTATCACTAAACATTAAAAGAAAATGTGGCACCATGAGCAGCAGGAGCAACGAATGATCTGGCAATTATGCCAGCTAATGAAAGCTGGCCCTGGAGTACGCCAAAGTCTGTCCCCACAACAGCCATCCATCCATTTAACTGGGAGAAGAAAGAGAGTAAGAATAGCATCAGTTTGTTTTTAATGTTCAATCTTTGGGATTAAAAGATAGGTAGCCCCCACTCTTCTGAGTCTCACCATTCACTTTTTCCCTATGTGACATTTTTGCTGTTCTATTGTGGACTGTGTCTGTTTCTAAACAGTATGTGCAATCACAATTCAGCACAGGATAGTATGCTTTATTCTTCCTTGATTTAACTGCATGATATTTATAATTTCTTAATTCTTAACAATTAGGACGGTAAAATACTGGTTCACACCAGCACAGATCCATAGAACCTCTGATCAAGTTCCTAATAACTAGAAAAGATAGCATTTTTGATAAATGGATGAGGCTATGAGGATGCTAAAGGAGAACTTTAACTTTTATATTTCAAAAAAAGTAGAAATATCTAGAAGAAAATATGATGAACTTGCAAAATCTTAGGAATTACCTCTAGTACCAATTTATAGGACTAGTCATCTATACTGCATAGATTTAAGTTATTCATAAAATCACACAGGGTTACATGAGGTACTGTAAGGATAAAACTTTACAGGATTTTACAGAGGTCATGTTTAGATTTACTGCTTTATATATTTCAAAAAATGTTGACTGACAGCAATAAGTAAATATCCCTACTTAGATTGACATCAAGCTGGGAAGGGCAACTAGCGATCTGGAAAACAAGTCATGTCCAAAATGAACCTCAATACAAAATCATTAACAAGTACATAATAGACACTCTCCCACCCACTTTGTTTTCTGATCTCTGAGATTTCCACCAATGCAAACAAAAAGATAAAAAGAAAAAGCAATCTGTTAAAAAGAAGACTTCACATAACTACATAAAGCCATAACTTCTTTATACCTAACTCCATTGCCATTTTATATTTGGTTTTTAATGAAGTTTTATCTGTTCTTTATTCTTCTCGTATTTTTTCTAATAGAATTTCCTATTTCCTGTACCTATCATTTTCTAACCTACCCAAGAAACTCCCACAACTCTTAAGGGTGTTAACCCAACTAAAACAAAAATTAAAAAAACTTAAGCCATTCTTTCAGTGGTGGAGAAGATACAAAAGGATTTGTTATGAAGAGAGGGAAAGTAAAGAGAACAAATGTTACAGGGTAAAAAAGAGATTAACAGAATTAAAGACAGGATCAGAAAAATAAAAGGTAACCCACTATCTTTTACTTACAGGTGAATATGGCATATACTTTTGTATAGAATAAAGTTACTTTCTATCTTCCTTGGTATTTACGTAAATTATGAGTGTTCTACAAAATAACCATCTCTTTATCTATTTCAAGGATAGGGACGTTTATATTTACCCGGAATTTGAAGTTCATCTTCAATAAATCGAACATAATTTTGTGCATTAACAGGTAGTTCTTTAAAAGTCCTTGCATTTGATATGTCTGTGTTCCAGCCTGGGAGAGTCTTATACTGAACTTCAACTTTATTTAAGACTTCTTGGTTTGCTAAAAGTTAAAGAAGATATTTATTTGTTCATGGTATATATTATCAAACAACTTTTTGATATACCATAGATTTACAACCTTTTATCAAAATCCTAGAGTCAGATGTATTTTGGAATTTAGAATTTTTCAGGTTTAAAAAGATAATATACATACCATCTGGGCTAGTATTTCATGTATTTTTGCAGCAATGCATATGATCATTCACTACGAGCGAATAAAGATTATCTAGTTCTAACATCAGTTTGAGTCAGGTTTGGCTACCAAGTGAGTTTTGTTTCCAAACTTAAAACGTTCCATTTTTAGAGCTCTTTGGATTTCTATAAAATTGATTGTGGTTTGTGGTTCTGAATTATAACCTCACAGAAAGATTTGCATACTTGCTCTCTTCTGAGAAATTTTCTATTATTTTGATTGAATTTTTCTTTATTATTCTAACTCCGTACCCCTTAATGGAAATTGAAAATGCACTATAAATAATTAAGAACAGTTTCTTTAACAAGGGATACTATAGCAGACGCTATCATATACTCACCATCCAGATTTCCCTCTTCAGGACTGAGCATTGTGGCAGTATTGCCTGCTGATCACTCAGCTCAGAACCTCCCCAGGACTCACTCTCCACTGAAGGGAGCTACTGCTCCAGAGCAGCCCACATTCCATGACTTGTCACTGTGGGACTACAAAGAACCTAGCCACTTACCTTAATTTGGGACAATTCTGAAACGCCAATCTAGCTTCAAAGGTCCCCACAGGAGGGGGATCAGCAGTTAGTGCAATGGTTATATCGCTGGACTCCCACGTAGTCGACCATGGTTCGAGTCCCAGGCCTGATGGCTTAAACTCACACTGGGCACGTGTGCATGCGTGCCCAAGATCCCGAGAGGAGAATGGAGAAGGGATTGCGGCATGGCCATGCCCCCTGGGGGTGATTTCTTGCTTTCTGTCTCTCTTTCTCTCTCTGTCTGTCTTGCGAGTGCACGTGTCCTATAGCAAAAACCTCTCTAAAAAAAAAAAAAAAGAAAAAAAAGGTCCCCACAGGATCATCTAAGGGTTTCTTATGCAACTATTGGGTTGTCTGAAAAATTTTGATATATTTTTCATATGTTTTTCTCTGCAAAAATATGTTATAACTTTTCCAACAACCCAATTTATTGCTGTTCAATTTCTCCCTCTGCCTAGTAACTGCTTAATTCCCTCTCTTCCTCACATTTTGGTGCTCTGAGCACTTTAAACAAACTAATTCTGCAAATCTCTGTATCTGTCTGTTTTCCTGGGAACTTGAACTCAAACAGTTGGTGCCAGCAGTGCCGAAGGTCCTAAAATGGGAACTTAAGAGCTATATCACTGGCCAACTGCCTGGCAAGTGTAGTGGTTGTAGGTAGAGTATGGAGAGCCTCGGACACGTTGCAGTAGTACAACTGTTAAAACTAGGAGGCAGTGGGAGGTGAACTAGGAGACCATACTGGTAGAAAGTAAAACAGTGGAAATATGTGAGGCATTGATAAATGAGCACAATGGAACAATGGAATTCGATGGCTCTTGAATGGTTTTCAAAAAGCGGAAAAAAAGACAATGAAAGACAAAGGGACTTCCTGGCAGCAGCTAGAGAAAATCTCATCTCTGAGAGCAGGAAGAGATGATGATCTGGTTTGGAAGTCAATCATACAGACAACAGAACTCTAGAGAATGTTGAATTCTCAATTCAGCAAGTCTGCTATGACAAGGCCGAAGCCCTGTTTGGGGACAAGTGAAACCCTTGAGACTCGAAATCCTGATTCTTCAGATTCACCAAACTCTCTGAGCCTAAAGACTATACCACTATATCCTATTTAAGGCTAAGGTTCTTCCTCTCGCTTGAAGATCGAGCTTTGTCTTGCAAGGTAGCAAGTGCCCCTCTCAGATCTACCCTCTACCTTTACCTTTCCCCTCCATACCAGCCCGTAATACTGAGGGTCAAGTCCCAGTCTAACTTGGTCAAGGATGTGCTAGACCTGTAAGAGCTGAAGGAATAAGCCAGCATTTACCAGAAGGTACCAAGAGAGTACATAAGGAACTAGATTCTGAGGGTGCAAGATCAAAGGCGCAAAAGGTGGTAGAACATGATGCTGAAGCAAAAAAGAGTATACTGGTATAAAAGTACCCGCCTATGATGCATAACACAGAAATACTCCTGGGAATGTTCTTAGAAGCTTAGACAAAGTGATGAATCACACTATGTAGATAAACCAAAACCAAATGGAGCTTCCATTTCTAGCAATGATGTCATAATATATCTAGCCACAATATGTAGATGCGGACTAGCTCTTAAACTGTATTTTCTTTCAGGCAGTGGATAAGAGGCCACACAAGACTGTGGTTCCTGAGAGAAAGAAAACTCAATTTATTGCTGTTCAATTTCTCCCTCTGCCTAGTAACTGCTTAATTCCCTCTCTTCCTCACATTTTGGTGCTCTGAGCACTTTAAACAAACTAATTCTGCAAATCTCTGTATCTGTCTGTTTTCCTGGGAACTTGAACTCAAACAGTTGGTGCCAGCAGTGCCGAAGGTCCTAAAATGGGAACTTAAGAGCTATATCACTGGCCAACTGCCTGGCAAGTGTAGTGGTTGTAGGTAGAGTATGGAGAGCCTCGGACACGTTGCAGTAGTACAACTGTTAAAACTAGGAGGCAGTGGGAGGTGAACTAGGAGACCATACTGGTAGAAAGTAAAACAGTGGAAATATGTGAGGCATTGATAAATGAGCACAATGGAACAATGGAATTCGATGGCTCTTGAATGGTTTTCAAAAAGCGGAAAAAAAGACAATGAAAGACAAAGGGACTTCCTGGCAGCAGCTAGAGAAAATCTCATCTCTGAGAGCAGGAAGAGATGATGATCTGGTTTGGAAGTCAATCATACAGACAACAGAACTCTAGAGAATGTTGAATTCTCAATTCAGCAAGTCTGCTATGACAAGGCCGAAGCCCTGTTTGGGGACAAGTGAAACCCTTGAGACTCGAAATCCTGATTCTTCAGATTCACCAAACTCTCTGAGCCTAAAGACTATACCACTATATCCTATTTAAGGCTAAGGTTCTTCCTCTCGCTTGAAGATCGAGCTTTGTCTTGCAAGGTAGCAAGTGCCCCTCTCAGATCTACCCTCTACCTTTACCTTTCCCCTCCATACCAGCCCGTAATACTGAGGGTCAAGTCCCAGTCTAACTTGGTCAAGGATGTGCTAGACCTGTAAGAGCTGAAGGAATAAGCCAGCATTTACCAGAAGGTACCAAGAGAGTACATAAGGAACTAGATTCTGAGGGTGCAAGATCAAAGGCGCAAAAGGTGGTAGAACATGATGCTAAAGCAAAAAAGAGTATACTGGTATAAAAGTACCCGCCTATGATGCATAACACAGAAATACTCCTGGGAATGTTCTTAGAAGCTTAGACAAAGTGATGAATCACACTATGTAGATAAACCAAAACCAAATGGAGCTTCCATTTCTAGCAATGATGTCATAATATATCTAGCCACAATATGTAGATGCGGACTAGCTCTTAAACTGTATTTTCTTTCAGGCAGTGGATAAGAGGCCACACAAGACTGTGGTTCCTGAGAGAAAGAAAACTCACAAAATCTTGAAACCAGTTGACTTTGCCTAGGAATGATTTTCCTGACAGTTTCACGGACCAGATAAAGTAGTCAGATTCAAGGAAGTTGAAGCATCTAGAATTAGCAAGACCAGGCATTAGAAAAGAAGCTGAAGAGACAGGATCTCACCAGGAATACACATGACAGTCATAGCTAAGGTTGGACTGTACATGCAAAGAGCAGACCACTGGAAGCCTACGAGACAACAGACACTACAATATTGAGGATGAGACAAAGATTCCAGCAGTTAAGCAATACTAGTAGAAAGGAAGGGACAAGCTACATTGGACCAGAGAGCTGCTGGATTGGAGAGATCTTATTATTACACCTGGCATCCATTAACTCTCCTGGCACCTAGATGAAACACCAGAAAGAACCACACCCTTTAATGAAACCTACTACAGACCTTCCACAATGAAGCCTAAAATCTTAGCTCTGCCAAGATCCACAGGGAGAGAGTGACTCACACCAAGCTACAGCGGATTGGAGAACATTTTGGGCTTTCCACAGAACTATACTACAAAGCAGATACAAGCTCAAGATGATCAACCAATAATTCCATTGTCCCCTAAAACAAGAATCAATATTATTCAGAAGAAGGTAACAGAATAGTCTTCACAACACAATGTCCAATATTGAATCGAAAGTTATCAGGCACAGAAAGAGTGATCCACAAGCAAAGAAAATTCAAGACAAACCAAATTTGAGAAACCCAGATATTGGCCTAACAACAAAAAGCATAGCTAATATTAATTAAGACAATTCAGTGGGTCAGCCAGCGGTTAACATTAAAATCCCACATGGCTGATCACTGTTTGAGCCCTGGACCTAGCAGCTTGAAAATCACATAAGGCACATGTGCATGTGTGTCCAAAATCCTAACAGAGAATGGAGGAGAGGGTTTGCATTGTGTCCACCAGGGGGTGATTTCTTACTTTCCCTTTCTTTGTCTGTCTCCAGCAAGTACAAACACCCTATAGCAAAAACTTAAAAAAAATAAAAAATAAAAACTTACCAGCCCAAGGACTGGTCATAAGTCACAAAACATACCAGCCTATCAAGTTTCATTAAGCTACTGTAGTCAATACTCCTTCATTTGAAATATTTCCAGTCCTTAACAGATGACTAAGCTAAAAAAAAAAAAGTTCCTATTTCTGGGAACTGGAAACATTTATGAACTTCCTGAGTAATAAACAAAATTATATAAACTAGAGATATGCCTGAAAAAAAATACAATTACTCAAACAGGAAGTCTCCCTGCATCTATCTACTTTAGACAAAAAATAGAGGTTAGACAAAAACATCCATGGGGCTTCTGGGTGGAAGGGTAGGTTAATATATAGATGGTCCACAGCTTATGATATTCTACTTAAAATGTTTGACTTCATGATGGTATATACATTTGAAAGAAAACATACTTCAAGCACTCATATAACCACTGTGTTTTCCACTTTCAAAATAGTATTCAACAGGTTTTGTGATGGCCTACCCAGGTTGAGTCTCAGATCCAGTAGCTTGAAAATCATGCTGGGCACATGTGCATGCATGCTCCCAATCATGAAAGAATGGAGAAAGAATTGTGGTCATCCCCACTGAGGAGTGATTTCTTACTTTCCTTTTCTCTGTCTCTCTCCAGTGAGCGCATGTACCCTATGGCAAAAACCTAAAACAAAGCAACTTTGTATTAGATGCTTTTTGCCAACTATAGGCTACTATAAGTATTCTAAGCATATTTAAAGTAGGCTAAGATAAGCTATGACGTTCAATAGATTAGGTGTGTTAAACGCATTTTCTTTGTTTTTGGCTAGAGGGCATGTACCCTTTGCAAAGAGAAAGGAAGACAAAAAAGCACCCCCACTGAGAATGGTCACACCACAATCACTTCTCCTTCATCTCTCCCTCCCTCCCAAATTTTGGGTATGTATGTACATGTACCTGGTTTACTTCTGAAGCCACTAGGTCTGGTACTGGAACAGCTCTGTTGGCCATGTGGAATCCGGCTGCCTTAAAAGAGCTCATATATTCAACTTTCAATACTTTTGACTTATTCTAGGCTTATCTAGATGTAATTCATCTTAAATCAAAGAGGACCTGTATTGAATGCCAGTTTCTATGACAAGCAGGGCTCTTTTCTCACACCTCTCCAAGAAAGAGAAAAATACATCTATGGAAGTTACTTTCAAAACAAGAAAGATGAGACTGGGGGAGGCATAGCTGGGTTCAGGAGTACATGTTTTTTTCTTTCCTGTTTTGAGTTTAAGTCCATACTTGTGATCCTGGGCCCAAATAAACAGCAGCCATAAGTCAAATGCTCCTAAGTGAGCATAGCTGCATTATTCACCAATGGTATATCAAGGCCATGGCTATATAGTACAAAGAATACAGAAAAGCTTTATGAAATTGCTGTTATATCTTATAATACTCTTTAGAAATAGCCTTTTAAAAGTACCTGGGAAATGAGGTATGATTGCACCATCTAACTTATAGGCAACTCCAACTTTGATTTCTGTAAACATGTCCAAAATATCCAACTTGGTAAGTGCCAACCTAATTTTGGAAGAAAAGGTAATGTTAAAATAGCAAACTCTTAAAGGCTCTAACATCTAATTTGACCGATTCAGGCGTAAAGGAAAATGTATACAAAGCCAAAAGTTGTAAAGCAATTCTGAAAACTGGTTAGGATTATGTTTTAAAACATGCCACACATAAAACACTAGAGGACAATATATTGATGTATACATAATTTATTCTTCATAATAAAAAATGACTCAACGACCCATCATTGATTTATTTTTCTAGTCACTGTGACAGATTTTCTCTGATGGATGCACACTCTTGCTGAGCTTTCTTAAAATGGTAAAAACACTTAATTGTGGGAGGGCTGCTTAGAGTTAAAGATGCACTCTGTGGCCAGGGGACACAGAAGAACTCACTATTTCACCTGGATGACCATAGATACATGTACATTAATACATGCCATCATCCCTCAGTTCTTTATTCTGGTTACCAACACCTCCACCCTTCTCGTCAGAAATTGTCAAAGAGTGAGGAAACCACATAAAAGGTTTCTTCATGACACATCCAAATTTCCCCATACACTGATCGGAAAATAGCTTTTAAAATGAAAATCTAGAAATTAGATAAAACACTAGGTTTGGAATTCTTGTTCATAATTTTTATCTTTTATTCGATTACTAGGTTATTAGAAGTTCAGTCTAATGTGGCTATAAATACATTTATTTACATACAGTTGCACCCCTCCCATGGGCACCCAATCACACAAATGTAAAAAGCATTGATCTAAGATATAAATCCAGAAATTCAGACATTAAGTGCAGGCACTAAATCAGTAGGCTGGATTACCTCCCCTCTGTGCATACTGTGCTTGCTAATTTACCTTTCTAGCTACCCATCCACCTGTCTGCCTGCCTACCTTCTACCTTGCCTCTCTCTGCACTGGCATACATGTAAGAGTATCATGATTCTTTTCTACCAACCCTGGATGTATAGCAAGCAAATCTAGTGTCCCTTTCCTTGTTCCCTCTCTGCTCTATCTTGATCTACTTCTGCCTGGAACTGTAATTTGAATCTGGAGGCTAAAGAGTAAAAATTAAACCTGTGGTCATAAACTGTCCTACAATTCACTGAAGTAAATATTTCTGAAGAACACTCACGCAGTAAATCCATTGATCATATGAGCATATCTGAGTGAAACAAGGTCCAACCAGCCACATCTTCTTTTCCTTCCAGTAGTTACACCAAACTCTCTACCCCTTGTTTGTAGCAACTCTCCAATTTCCTAGAAAACAGAAAATAAAACTTCAGGATTAGAATGCACTGCTGTCAAATTATATTTCAAAATGCATGAAATTATATTAAGGATCATATAATAAGCCTAAACATCTTTGATACAAACATCTTTTAGAAAAATAGCTAAATTGAAGAAAGAATTTCAGGGACCAGCACTTAGTGTAATGGCTATGTCGCTGGACTCCCATGTAGCAGATCATGGTTCGAGTCCTGGACCCGGTGGCTTTAATTCACGCTGGACGCGTCTGTGTGCATGCCCAAGATCCCAAGAGGAGAATGGAGGAGAAGGGATTGCGGCATGGCTGCTTTCTATCTCTTTGTCTGTCTCTTGTCTTTCTGGTGAGCGCACACGCCCTATAGCAAAAGCCTCTCCAAAAAAAAAAAAAAAAAAAAAAAAAAAAAAAAAAATTTT
>NW_006160045.1:4131803-4140452 GCF_000334495.1 Tupaia belangeri chinensis
AAACCCCCCCAAAAAAAAAAAAAAAAAAAAAAAACACAAAAAAGAATTTCATAGTGATGACAAGCTTTATCTGAAAGAGGAATTATTTGAAAAAGATCCACTTTTGGCTTCATTTTATGTCTTATAACAAATATTTTTAATGATGTTAGGTAGATGATTTAAATCGACAAATGAAAAAATTAAAAATAAATGCAACCTGTTTAAAACAAGTCATTAACAAGTATTTTTTAAAATAGGTGATTCTAGCCAATTGTTCCAATGATTGCAGTTTGAATTTTTTCCCTGAAAACCATTAAGATAAACACAATAACCAAAATGCCCTTTTATAGAAAAGAAAATTAAAATAAAAAATAATATGAAAGATTCAAGTTCTTCCTATCCAAGATCTCCTTCACATTACCTCTCATATCCTGGCATCATTTTAATTATATATTTATTTTTAAATGTTGCTTTGATCAATCTTGCAAATAAAGGAAAAAGCATAGGATTTGACAAAAATTCATTAAAGAATAAGAAAATGAACTTTTATTCCAAAACTTTTTCAAATCAGACTCACTGAGAAATAGCCTTACATTGTCTTGCTCTGTAGGAAAGGCACCAATGCCAACTCTAGTTGTGTAAGCTTTCACAACTCCATATACTTCTCCGACATTTTGAGGTGGCATACCCAAACCTGTACAAACACCTCCCACGGTACAGTTTGAAGAAGTTACAAAAGGATAGGTCCCTAAAAATAGAAACAAACATTAAAATACACTTTAAAAACCAAATTACCATTAAAAGTTCTCCATGTGAGCATATTCTGAATATGTGACAGATTGTAATCACCCTCTCAAAGCCTCAATGATTCTTTTGTCTATAATGGGATAAAAATATAGTTGGTTACAGTGCTTATACAGGAGAGGTTCTTTGACTACACACACAGGTACTGACTCAGCTCTGTATGTTAGGCACCCCACTTAACAGACTATGAAAGAATTTAATGTCAGATCCATCTTACATTCTCCTGTTAGTTTAAAACAAATATGTCTCTCTGATATATAAATATTTAAGGCACTAACCTGAAGGGAAAGTAATACACCAAGAGTTTGTGGAATTCAACATTTCCTCAGTTTTATCTATTTAGATAATAATCCCAACATACAAGAGTAAGTTAAGAATTGGTATACTTGGGACCAGCAGTTAGCGTAATGGCTATGTTGTTGGACTCCCATGTAGTTGACCGCGGTTCGTGTCCCAGACCTGGTAGCTTAAAACTCACGCCGGGCCTGTGTGCGTGCGTGCCCAAGATCCTGAGAGGACAATGGAGGAGAAGGGATTGTGGTGTGGCCATTCACCCTGGGGAGTAATTTCTCACTTTCTGTCTCTCTCTGTCTGTCTGGCAAGTACACGTGCCCTGTGGCAAAAACCTTCCAAAAAAAAAAAAAATTGGTATACTTTTCCTCCCCTTCATACTAAACTGTTCCCTCTTTGAATTAGGTACTCTACTTTCTTTCCAAAGTATTCAATACTTATCTACCATATAGAAATTCTTTTTTGTGGGGAGGTTTTTGCTATAGGGTGCATGCACTCACCAGAAAGACAGAGAGAGACAAAGTGAGAAATCAACCCCCCCCTCCAGGGGGGAGGATGGCCATGTGGCCTTTCTCCTCCATTCTCCTCTTGGGATCTTGGGCGGGCACACAGGCTCATGCGCCCAGCGTGAGTTTAAGCCACTGGGTCTGGGACTTGAACCACAGCTGACTACATGGGAGTCCAGTGACATAGCCATTATGCCAACTACTGGTCCCAGAAATTCTTTAGTTGTTTTACTGGAGTGAAAAGCCAATGAAATTCCAATAAGCTAAGAATAAGACTAACCATGAGAAATCACATTTAATGTAACAGCCAAAAATAATTAGGTAATAGTTTAAAGTAGTATCAACTTTTTGAAGATGAAAGAAATGTTCTGAATGCACCCAGAGTCTCATGTCCAAGGAATTAATGCACATGGACTTTCATAGATAGAAATAATAAAGAACATGCATGCTTAAAAATGATGTGAATATATATATATATATATAATATATATATATTAAAAGACTGAATGAAAGATGAACATTCATTCACAGGGTTTATCTTATCTTACAGTTTCAGGAAAAAGAGGACTGGAATTTAGTTATGAACCAAACAATAAAAAGCACAATTTATAGAATCCCAAACATACTTAATCCAAATAATAAATACATTTTACTAGTGAATTAGAAAATCTAACACATGTACTGTGTTTTCCACAATATTCCTTTAAAAAAAGAGTGGCATAGGATGACAAATTTCTATCAATACTTAATACAAAAGTGAAAAACCTTGTTTAAAGCTCTTTAATATTGGGGCCAGCAGGTGGTGTGCTGGTTAAGGAGCTGGACACCCACAGGGCCAACCAAGGTGAGTCCCAGACCTGGTAGCTTGAAAATCAAGCCAGGCATATGTGTGTGCATGCCCAAAATCCTAGGAGGAGAAGGAAGGAAAAGGAATTGCAGCATGGCCATACCCCTTGGTGGTGGCATGGAGGTGATTTCTCATTTTCCCTCTTACTGCCTGTCTCTCTCTGGGGAGTGTATGTGCCCTATGGCAAAACAAACAAACAAAAATTCTCTTTAATGCTAACATTAATTATTTATATCCTTAAGTACTTTGGGCTCAGTAAAGCTTCTCTTAAATCATATTTTACTTACCAAAATCAATATCTAGAAGTGCTGCATTTGCACCTTCTACCAGGATTTTCTTTGGTGGTCCATGTAGGGCCTCATATAGAAAATAAACTCCATCTCTCACCATTGGCTTAATTCTTTCCATATAACCCTACACACAGAGACAAAAACCAATTTCCAGGTATACCAATAAATTTACAATATAACCAGTAAAGTATAAATTACCTGAATTTCTGAGAGTCAAAACTGACAAATGCAAAGAAGAGGTTGGTAATAGTGCTCATCCTATTCAACATTTGGATTAGCTTTGATCTCTCATGCTGATTCTTCAGGACCAAAAAAGACTAAGCTCCAAAAACATTTACAGAAACAATGAAATCCTACTCTAAGCAGCAATCAATGTACTAAATAAAATACAAAAACTAAACATTTAGAATGTTCCTTGGAGGTCATTTTTTTCTTTTAACTAATGAGTAGTCAGATATATGGTCTGGAACTATTCTGGGTAACATCTGAGGTTTCTGGATTCCTACTCAATTCTGCAATTGATGCTGATATTTACTGATAAGGATAAGCAAGAAACACTATAAAATTCACCAAAGACTGGGGAAATAGGAGGGCAGAAGACACTCAACCTGATGACTAACTTAGGCACTACTGACACCTGAGAGTTGCCAGCTATGGGCCTAATCTTTGACCAATTACCTTATTTGTCTCTTAAGAGTATAATGCTAAAGAAATGGATCCTATAATGTATCATTCCTGAATGGCTAGTTAGCTTTAAAAGTTACCTCCTTTTACTCAATCTCTTTGTTGACCTGTCCTCCAATTGCTATGAGTGATTTTTATAAAATGCAAGAATCTAATCTTCATTCTGCTCAAAATTATCGAATAGCCTTTCACTATCTCTAGGACAAAAAAGCCACATTCTCTCTCATTGTATATAAGCCCTATGATCCAGTTCTTATCAGTCTAATTTTATCTTCAGGTACTACTCTTGCTTCCTACCCTTTATTTTGCCTAAGCCTTATCATGTAAAGTTATTCAAACATGCTATATCAGAACAACCTTGACTAATTCTTACACAAAGCCTGAATAAATGAATGATCTAGATGCCAATTTGGCAAACAAGGTTTAAAAGGACATTAAAGAGGTCAGAAAGTATTACCTTGAGTTTTTGTAATTCACCTTCAATGTCTATTTCCAAAGTGGGATATATAGATTTATATTGGTTAGCAAGAACTTTGAACCTGAGAAATAAAGATAAATGAAGACATTAGCTCTCTTTAAAACCATATTTCAAATATCATGCAATTCAAATGATTTCTGTAGCAAATTAATCCCCAAACTGAAATTAAGTTCTGAAAAATGATATTTAATAAAGGAGATCAGCTCTATGAACAAATGATACATTCTAACTACTTTTTATTAAAGTTTAGGAACATCAACAATTAAGGTGATGTGTCTGTTGGGAAGGAGAGGGAATGGAGTAACAAAGCTGTAAACACAAAAGACTTAAATCTCAACTGCATTTCAGAGTGTAAAAAACACAAGAGGATGGTCACCATGATGTCTTAAAAGAGAACAGAGGTATACAGTGGCAATTTGTCTCTAATATTCTTCACTAGAGGTGTCCTGCCAGTGCAGATAAAATATAAACTGACTGAAAGGGGATAGAGTATGCCATTAGTTTCAGTGCCATTTATTATTAAACACAATCAATTCCCCATCACAGAGTCACTTATTTAGCCATTTTTCTTTTTATTCATGGTAAGAGCATGTGTGTGCACATGTGAGAGTAAGAGAGAAACAGAGACAGATAAGTTCCCTGCACAGGGCCTTGTCACACTGTGATCCCTTCCTCTAGTCCTCTAGTCTGTTGGAACTTGGGCACTTGTGCTCAGGCTTGGCAAGTTTCACATGGATGGCACTAGATATTCGAGCCAGTCAACATGTGGGACCCAGCTTCCACTGAGCAGTGTATGACTGGATTATTGCATTACCACAGAGCCAGCCCCTGAATAGATTTTTGACCATTTTCAGGTGTGAGAACTTTTCCAGAGAGTATACATCAATGTGGCAATTCTATAGTATTTTTCAAGGCAAGCTTAGTACACAATAACTCACTAGTGCCTGAGAGGCTATGTGTGGATAGAAGGACAAAATGGGAGTCCTTGGGCCTACAAATCCAAAGATCAAGGTCCTAAACCATGGCAGCCACATCAAAATACTGTCATATCCCCTAAAAACATTTTATTTCTCAGCAAATCATTCCAAACTCCAATACTTAAATATAATTTTGGCTTTGTCTTTTTGAGATACTACTATTTTATCATCGACACGCAATTTTTCATGAAGTTAATCTGAAATTAAGGACCAATTAGCTTGTAATAAAAATAACTAATTATTTTGGGACCAGCAGATGGCGTAATGGCTATGTCGCTGGACTCCCATGTAGTAGACCACGGTTCGAGTCCCAGACCCGGTGGCTTGAACTCATGCCAGGCATGTGTACGTGCGTGCCTAAGATCCCGAGAGGAGAATGGAGAAGTAATTGTGGCGTGGCCATTCCCCTGAGAGGTGATTTCTCGTTTTCTGTCTGTCTTGGCCATTCCCCTGAGAAGTGATTTCTTGCTTTCTGTCTGTCTCTGTCTCTCTCTGTCTTTCTGGAGAGTGCACATGCTCTATAGCAAAAACCTCTCAAAAACAAAGCAAAACAAAACAAAAATAACTATTTCAAGAAAGAAAAAGCCAACCACCACTATTTAACTAAAATACTAATTTTTACCATTTTGCACATTGGGTTTTAAAAATTCTAAAAATCTGGTATTTTTTCTTATTTTTGAAATACACATTAATTACCTCTCAGAGAAGCCATCGAAGTCAGAAACAAGATCGCACATCCTAAGTCCACTCCGAGCAGCTTTAGAAGAATAAACTGGGCCAATGCCCTTTTTTGTGGTACCCAAACTTCAAAACAAATCAAAACAAACTTAGAGTTAGATGAGAAAGAGTTAGGTTTTCTAATCAGATCATTGTATAAAGTGAAGTTACATAGGACTATTCTTGGTTTATACTATTTTATGAGTTTTTCATAATCCTATTCATTTTTTCCTGAAATCCAAACAGAATAGCCTAAAACTCATTTTCTTAAACTTCTGGCCTACTTAAATGAAAGTTTCTGCATATGCTTAAACTATTCAAAAATAAATCAGTAAATGAATAAATAAATCATACTTTTTCCCTGCTTGTTCTTGTCTTTGTTGTTCCTGGATACCATCAGCTGCTTGATGAAAATCAAATACTGAGAAGAAATAAAATAAAATCAGTTGCTGAAACAAAAGCAAAATATAAAACATATTGCATCTCAAGTTACTGAAGTTTTAAGTATCTTCAGCTTCATTTTATTATAACAAATTAAATAGGTAAATTTTAAAAAGGTAGCAGTAAAGACTGTAATCCCAACTAGTACATTAATATGGAAATATGTTTGTTCTTCCACTCTAATTTACTGCAGTTTACACTATTTTAAAAAATAAGTTGGGGGGAGCAAGCAGATGGTATGGTGGTTGAGGTACTGAACTCTCACATGGTCAACTATGGTTCGAGTCCTGGACCTAGAGCTCGCTTTCTCACTTTCCCTCTCTCTCTCAAGTGCATGTGGCTTACAGCAAACTTAAAAATAACAATAAAAAATGTTAAAAATAATAAGTTAAGTGGGGGTAAGAGGTGGCATAGTGGTTAAGGCACTGGACTTTCACATGTCCAACTGCAGTTCACGTCCTGGACCAAGTGGCTTCAAACTTACAGGATGTATGTGTATGCATGCCCAAAATCCCAAGAGGAGAATGGAGGAGAAAGAATTGTGGTGTGGCCATCTTCCCTAGGGGGGTGATTTCTCACTTTCTCTCTGTCTCCAGTGAGTGCACACATCCTACAGCAAAAATCTCTAAAAATAAATTTTAAAATTAGGGTTACTATGGAATATGGAACACCCTACCCTAAAATTATACAAAGCTGTTTACAAAGATACTTTCTTTTTCTCAAGTTCTGGACTCCAAAAACCTATGGGTTATTTGATCCCTCATTTTTCCTCACTAGTCTCAAATTCCATAATCACTCACCAAGATTAGAACCTTTTCATGTGAAGAGCATTTTCCCACCTTGGACATCTTTAATTCGGATTATTCAATGCAATGATAGTCAAATTTCCAAGACACAAACATGTCACCATTCCCTACTCTTAAAGCTCACTGTTCTTCCACTGCTCTAAGGAAAAAGACAAAAATTCTTTTATATGGTTTCTGTGCATTTCTGCAGTTCTCTGCTCTAAAGCATATGAACTCTTTTCTTTCCTACCAATATCTATGAGTATTAGGCCCATACTGGTCGAATCTACTAGTTGATTTCCTGCACTAACAAGTTCTCAAATATTTACTGGCTAAAATAGTTAATTTAGAGACGTGGTAGGCCTAGAATTTTAGTCTCTGAACTTTGAACTAAAACTTCTTGTGTTCTGGGGAGAGCAGAAGGCATAATGGTTACGTTGCTGGACTCCCACGTAGTCAACCACAGTCTGAGTCCCAGACCTAAACTCACAGCAGGTGCATGTGCATGCATGCCCAAGATCCCAAGAGAAGAATGAACTGCGGTGTGGCCATCCCCCCAGGAGGGTGCTTTTTTATTTTTTTTTCTCTCTCTCCCAGACATGTACACAAGCCTTATAACAAATCTTTAAAAACAAAAAAGTTTGTGCTTCTGTTTTCTTCAAATAGCTTTATGGAAATATGATATACACATAAAATTCACCCACTGAAAGTGTACAACACACTAATTTCTAGAACATTTAACCATGGCTTCTTTTCACTAATGATACCATTTTTCCCAAATAATTAAGTTGAAACAATCACAGCCTTGTGTGATCAATAGTTTCTCTGGTGTTCTTGGTAGATGAATTTCAACATTTCTAATATTGGTTACATTATGGATGCTAAATTGATGTTTTTTGATTTTAAACTATCCAGTAAATCACAATTTGTCTCAGTGCCACAAAGCTGGTAAAAATAACATTTTTAGGACACACTGGCATATTGTGCACCAAAAGACATCTACAAGAATGTTCACAGCAACATTATTTGGAATAACGCAATATTAAAAACAACTCAAATGTTCATCAAGGATAGAATAGATAAGTAAAGTATGGTATATTCATTCAACAGGTTACTATATAGCAATGAAAAAGAATAAAATACTGCTTACATGAAATAGTAAGGCTGAGTCTCATAAGTGGAATATTTAGTGGAAGTCAGACACAAAAGATTACATAATTAGTGATTTTGTATAAAATTCAAAAACAAAACTAATCTATGATGAGAGAAGAAAGAATAGTGGTTACCCCTGATGGAAGGAGTAGATGACGACTAGGAAACGTCATTAGGACAGCTCTATAGAACACTAACTAGGATACTTTAAGATAAATGGTGATTAAACGGATGAAATAAGTGTGTTCTTCTGTACACTTTGCTGTACTATTTTATACCTTAAAATGTTTAGTTATTCCTAACACATGGATTCAGTATAGATGGCAAATAAACAGCTATCACCTGCTATAGAAATTTATTATTTATTATTATGTTCCTATTTTGTAAAGAAGACTATCTTAGTAAGCTTCCATACATACTTGAGGGTCACAATATTTATCCATTTATTTTATATTTGTATGTTTGTGTGTGTGTGTGTGTGTGTGTGTATGTATATATATAATTCATACATTAAATCGCTATACATCATTTAGATTGTGAAGAGACTTTACCCGGCATGATATAGACCTCAGCCCAGCCCAGTTGAGACCACCATAAACATCCTCCTCAACAGATAATAAACCTTATCTGTGTCCCACAAGTGTCTTACCTCTCCATTCTCCTCCCAAATTTCCTACACTTACCCCTCTCACACTCTT
>NW_006160045.1:4141008-4145239 GCF_000334495.1 Tupaia belangeri chinensis
ACCCTCCATATCGTTCTCCACAGTGGCTGGACAAATTTACATTCCCACCAACAGTGTAAGAGTGTTTCCCTTTCACCACATCCCCTCGAGCACTTATCATTATTTGTTTTTTTAATCTTTGCCATTCTGACTGGGGTTAGGTGGTATCTCATTGTGGTTTGATCTGCATCTTCCTTACAATGAGGGATGCTGAGTATTTTTTCATATGCTTTTTGGCTGTTTGTATGTATTAGAGAGTTGTTTACTCAGCTCTTATTCCCATCTTTTAATTGGATTAATCATTTTCTTCTGGGTAAATTGCTTGAGTTCCCTGTGTATTCTGGTTATCAGTTCCTTACCTGAGGCATAGTCAACAAAAATTCTCTCCCATTCGAAGGTTTGTCAATTTACACTAGTTACAGTGTCCTCTGCTGTGCAGAAACTCCTAAATCTGATGTAATCCCACCTGTCTATTTGGAGGAGTATTGCCTGTGCTTTGGGGGTCTTCCTTAAGAAGTTTTTGCCTACCCCAATGTCTCCCAGAGTCCCCTCAGTGTTTTCCATCAGTAGTTTTATAGTTTACAGTCCTAGGTTTAGATCTTTGATCCACTTTGAGTTGATTTTTGTTAATGGTGACAGACAGAGGTTCAGATTCATCTTTCTGCAAGTGGATACCCAGTTTTTCCAGCACCATCTGCTAAAGAGGTTTTCCTTTTTGAGGGCTTTTCCTGAGATTAACAACAAGTTTAATTCCATCATGGTCAGAGAAGGTGCTAGATATAGTTTCTGCCTCTGAATCTGTAAAGGCTGGTTTTTGTGGCCTATCACGTGATTAATCTTTGAGACAGTACCATGCAGGGCTGAGAAAAATGTATATTTTGTGTTTTTAGGGTGGAAAGTTTTATAGATTTCTATCAAGTCCATCTGATTTATGGTATCATTGAGGTCCTGAGTCTCTTTCTTATTTTTTGTCTTGTTGACCTGTCTAAAGGAGATAATGGGGTGTTGAGATCTCCAACAATTATAGTGATACTGTCTATCTCTCCTTTTAGATCTAACAGTCTTTCCTTTACATATTTGGGTGCTCCTGAATCAGGTGCATAGATATTTATAAGCATTATATCTTCTTGGGGAATTAGCCCTTTTACTACTATATAATGTCCTTCTTTGTCTTTTCTTATGGTTTTTGTCTTGAAGCCTATTTTGTCTAAATCAGTTTAGCAACTCCTGCTCTTTTTTGGTTTCCATTTGTATGGAATACCTTTTTCCATCCCTTCACTTTTAGTCTATGTATGTCTTTATCCATGAGATGGGTTTCTTGTAGGCAGCCGATGGAAGGTTTCTGATTTTTAATCCATTAACATTCAATGCTGTTATTGATATTTCCAGACTTGTCCCTACCATCAAGTTGGCCATATTCCTGGTAGTTCTCTTATTGCTGTCTGTCTCTCTTTAGTTTTCTTGATATAGTACTCCTTTCTAAATTTCTTGAAGAGCTGGTCTGGAGTTGGTAAATTCTCACAATATTTATTAAGAGGTACTTCAGGAACCAGCAGTTGGCATAATGGCTATGTCGCTGGACTCCCATGTAGCCGACCGCGGTTCAAGTCCTGGACCCAGTGGCTTAAACTCATGCTGGGCGCGTGTGTTTGCATGCCCAAGATCCCGAGAGGAGAAGGGATTGTGGCGTAGCCACCCCCCCCCTGGAGGGGTTATCTCTCGCTTTCTGTCTCTCTGGCGAGTGCAAGCACCCTATAACAAAAACCTCTCAAAAAAAAAAAAAAAAAGGTGCTGGACTCCCATACTGTTGAGCATGGTTTGAGTTCTGGACCCAGCAGCTTGAAACTCAAGCTGGGTGCATGTGTTTAGGTGCCCATGATCCTGTGAGGAGAGTGGAGGAAAAGGGATTATGGCATGGCCATACCCCGCAGGGTTGGTGGTTTTTCACTTTCTCTCTGTTTCTCCTGTTAAAAAAACAAAACAAAAAAACCCACTATACTGCTTTCTACATTATAGTGTAGTGTAGCCACTGTAGTGATGATGTATAAAAGTTCTAATATAAGCTAATAACCTTTGTTTTAAAGAATTTTTATTTAACTTCATTTATTTATTTTGTAATTAGACCACCAGAGAGGGACAGAGTTAGAAAAAGAGAGAAAATGAGAAAGCAAGCCGCTAGGTCCAGGACTCGAACCACAGTCGGTCATGTGAGAGTCCAGTGCCCCCAACCACCATGCCACCTGCCGGCCCCAATAACCATTTTTAAAATCAGAAACTTATTAAGGACAACAGACATACAAACAGACTTACAAACTTTTTCTTCTAAAAAGCAAAAAAACTCTTTGGCCTTCACACAAATTTCATGTTATCATTTACAACTGTAAAGCTTTTTTTCTTTTTTGTCTTGATTATGTAACCATGCTATTAAATATTCTGGGGATATAAAATGTTTCATGTCAATACAAGTATTAGTGATGATTAATATCTTCATAGTTTAAATAGTTAGATAAAATATAAATTACTCACAAGCCCTATTTTGTTTTATGAAAAATATGGAAGTATTCTATATGTTTTATCTAGTTGTACTGACAGTACTCAAAGTCTTAAGTACAAAGATGAGCAGTCTACTCACATAGGATATATTAAAAGGGTTATCGGTGAATATAAAACTTTGTTCTTTTCAGATTTTAGATTAAGAGGCCTGTAGCAAACAATGTAATGAAGAAAAAATTTTCACATAAAAACTGTATGCTAATTCGATAAAGAAGACATTTTCACATAAAAACTGTATGCTAATTCGATATAGTTTACTTCAAATAAGTTATTTTATTAGGTTACTAAGACTACACAGGAGGCAAGTCTGTGTCTGTTATCTGAGGCACTATCTTCTGACCTTTGTACTCAGGGGCTAAGAAATGCTTTAAGAACCATAATGAGGCTGCCTTTTAAATAGAGCTCAGTGCTAAAACTAGAGCAGCTATTTCCTCAGGACACATGCATATTCAAATACAACTTAAGAGTCTGTATCAGTCATATAGAAGTTTCTTTTTTTTTTTTGAGAAGGTTCTTGCTTTAGGGCCTATGAGCGCCAGAAAGACAGAGAGAAACAGATACAGAAAGTGAGAAATCATCCCCCAAGGGGGTTGACCACCCCACAATCCCTTCTCCTCCATTCTCTTCTCAGGATCTTGGGCATGTAGCACACATACCCGGCATGAGTTTAAGCCACCGGGTCCAGGACTTGAACTATGGTCGACTACGTGGGAGTCCAGCGACATAGACATTATGCCAACTGCTGGTCCCCATATAGAAGTTTCTTACATGTTTATAGTTCTTATTTCTTTTTCCTGGTTATTACTTTTTTTTTTTCTCTATAGGGTACGTGTGCCCGCCAGAGAAGGAGAATGAGAAATCACCCCCCCCAAGGAAAATGGGAGCCAGACCAGTTACTGTCTCTTAATCGTGTCTCTGCTAATTAGTAGTTCTATCAGTTCAAAAATAGGATAACGACAGGGAAGAAAACACCAAATTTATTGGTCATGCTTGAACTTAATTTTAGAATCCAGTTTTCTCTAACTAGACAAAGAGAAGGCTAGTCTGAATCATTTAAAAATTACTACATTTTAGGCATAGCCGTTCTAAAGATCTACCAATTGGTAGACTTACTACTGCATAAGTATTAATGTATAAGTAAATGCTCTTTCTTATGTTGATGCAGCTTATGTTTCAAAACAACAGAGGTATCTCAGAAAATACTGCTTATATCCTTCATTT
Organism: Tupaia belangeri chinensis; assembly: GCF_000334495.1. Classification (NCBI taxonomy): domain Eukaryota; kingdom Metazoa; phylum Chordata; class Mammalia; order Scandentia; family Tupaiidae; genus Tupaia; species Tupaia belangeri. The sequence goes on from NW_006160045.1 coordinate 4,144,762, forward strand.
GCTTAGCTAACCTCTTCTTCAAACAGGCAAATTTCAGTCCTTGTCAAAAGAAAAAAAAAATTACCATTTTTGGCACTCAATTATTATAATCTACCTTACTTAGGTTAAGTAAAAATAAAAAACAAAATTGGCTGTTAAATGCTTTCAATGAATAAATTTCTGGTAAGATAGTATGGCCTCCTTACCAATATGAGCTCTGTCAGATATGATAAGCCTTTTCTCCCAGCCTTCTAGACCTAGAAGAAATGGGAAATATATATATTAAATTATTTTGCATAATACATTTTTAATTTTTGAACCTTAATTAGAAATACAATGTCTACAAATGTTTGTACTGCAGCAAAGCATTTTCTCACCTGCTATTCATTCTATATACTCTCACTCGTGCTCTATCTTTCCAGATGCTTTGCTATAAATAGGTCAAAACTCAAACCAGTCATATCCACATACAAGAATTCTGGGAGCAGGCCCTGCGCCG
>NW_006160045.1:4147148-4165756 GCF_000334495.1 Tupaia belangeri chinensis
AAAAAAAAGAATTCTGGGAATCCAAAAAGCAAATGGTAGGAAAATATCATTTTTATGGATTGCAAGCAGGTGGGGGTGGGGCTAGGACTGAGGGATAAGTACCTAGCAAAGGGAGAAATTAGTTCATTTTAGGAAAGGCACTCTTACTCAAAATACAATTATAGAAAGTGTGATTAAAAAAAATTGTGTTAATAATTCCTCCATAGTACTGTCAATTATTGCATTTCCTAAGCTGAAGTGTAACAAGATACATGTATCTTCCCATTTTTTCTACTGAATGCCTGAGAATGGAGCCTATGAGTTATCATAGTATGGGGCCTGTCACCCAATAAATTTTGAAACCATTGCCTGTGGAATTAAAAGATAAATCCAAGTAGATGTTTTCATTAAAGACAGTATTTTAATACACTATATGATTTTAAGTTGCCAAAGCTTCAAATATTTTTAAAAGTACTATTTGCATATTAAAAGTTAGTTGATGCCTTTGATAATACCCAGTTTTGTTTTGATTCTTTTCTTTTTCCTTTTGCTATAGGATGCACGCACTCGCAGGAGAGAGTGAAAATGAGAAGTCACTCCCTGGGGTGAAAGCCACACCGAAATCCCTTCTCCTCCAAACTCTTCTAAGTATTTTGGGTATACACACACACACACACATACACACACACAGACACCCCTAGTCTATTTTTTCAAGCCACTGAGTCTGGGACTCAAACCCCACAGTCGGCCATGTAGAAGCCAACAATCTTGAACCACCATGCTACCTGGATGGCCTGAAAATATATCATGTTTTTAAGCTTATTAATTTATTTACTCAGAGAGAGATAGAGAAAGGAGGGGGCATGGCACCTTTAACAAGGTCTCAGACACTATTCTCCCCTCAGCCCTATAGTCAGCAAAAATAAACACATGGTCAAGCACAGACCTAGGACATTATGCCACTGTAGCTGGACCTGACACTTTTATTCTTTATAGATTAAGGACAGAACTTCCTCGGCAATGTGCTAAAGCTGAAGTGTTAAAAGTAATAAAATGGGGGGAGGGGGGTGGCAGTGGTTCAAGTCCCAGACCCAGTGGCTTGAAATTCACGCTGGGCATATATGCATTCATGTCCAAAATCTCAGAGGAGAATGGAGAAGAGATTGTGGAGTGGCTATCCCCCTAGGGAGTGATTTCTTGCTTTCTATCTGTCTCTCTGGTGAGCACATACAGCCTATAGGAAAAATCTGTCTCTCAAAAAAAAAAAAAAAAAAAAGTGTCCTGGACCTGGTTGCTTAAAAATCACATGAGACATGTGCATGTATGCCCCAAATTGGAGGAGAAGGGATTGGGATTGTGGTGTGGTCATCCTCCAGGAGGTTGATTTCTTACTTTCTCTCACTCTGTCTCTGTCTCTATGCAGCATGAACCCTATGGCAAAAAAAAAAAAGTAAACTTGGAGGGGCCAGCAGGTGGCGTGGTGGTTAAGGTGCTGGACTCCCACATAGCTGACTGTAGTTAAGAGTCCCAGACATGGCAGCTTGCTTTCTCACTCTCTCTTTCTCTTGTCAAATTAAATAATAACAATAAATAAAATTAGATCTTTTAAAAAAGTAAACCTGGAATATTAAGCCTCCCCTTCTACAATTGTTTCTGACATGTAAATATGCATTTTAAAGTTGGTTTAGGGACAGTTATGAATAATATATTATTGCCTCATCCTCTGTGGCACAATTAGTAACAGGCTGGACTGTGGAGCTGGAGACCACAGGATAACTGCAGTTTAAGCACCCAGCCTGGTTGGCCTGAAAACATGGCACATGTGGGCAGTGTCCAAGGATCCTAGCATCTGATGGACAGGAAGAAGGGGAATGTATTACTGAGCCCTGTGAGGGTGCTTCTCTCTCTCACATGCACTCTATATCAAGAATTTAAAAGTTAAAAATAAATTCATGGAAGAATGGAATTAAAGTACAACTCTATTATTTTTTTCAAGGAATTATTTAATTTTATTTATTATTATCATTATTATTATTTTCCAGTCTGGTCAGAGAGACAGAGAAGGAGAGGGAAAGTGAGAAAGCAAGCCATCAGGTCCAGGACTTGAACCGCAGTTGGCCATGTGGGAGTCCAGCACGTTTAGCCACCATGCCACTTGCTGGTACCACAAGTTCATTTTAAAAAGAAATATTACAAGGAAAGTCAGTAAAGTAAATTTGGGAGGGTCAGACAGGCTGTAAGGAAAAAGAGAGTGGGGCAAAATTATTAAATGGGATAAAGCAGAACAGAGAGCAGCACAGGAACCTCAGGTTGGCCATTTAGGAAGCACACTGGGGTACAGGTAAAAATGCAGGGAGGAAACAGATGGTAGCAAGGGTTCGATAAAGTCAGATTTGATTGTGACAAACACTTCAGGACAGATGGCTACTTTTAAACCTGAACGATAAATGTCAACGATGCTATAACTGAGTATTGCATATTTCAATAAATCTAAAGGAAAAATCCTAGTAATTTTCCTCAGTTGTGTATTATCTGTATTATCAAATTCCCCTCACATCCTAAGGAGGCTGGAATAAAGAGATCTCTAAAAATCCAAGAGATCAGCAAAGGCAGGAATCCAAGGCTATTTCTTCTAAGGCCCTGGCTATAGATATACCACATAGAAGCCAACACCTCCCAAATTTGGAAGAAGGGACTTAAAGAATTTTATTCCTAGGTTATATATATATATATATATATATATACTCATATATTTCCTAGTGCTTCACGGCCAACACACAGTAATTCCAGCTACCTTAAGATAAAGTTTTTAGATGACCAATGTATAAAAACAAATCAGGAGTTATAAGTGACATTGGTATATTCATCTTTTCTTTAGAATATTGATTATAATGAATACAGTTTAACAACTGTCATTAAAGGGACCAGTAGATGGGACTAGCAGTTAGAGTAATGGCTGTCGCTGAACTCCCATGTAGCCAACCACGGTTCAAGCCCTGGACCTGGTGGCTTAAACTCACATGGGGCGCGTGTGCGTGGGTGCCCAAGATCCCAAGAGGAGAATGGAGAAGGGATTGTGGCGTGGCCAACCCCCCTGGGCAGTGATTTCTCGCTTTCTATCTGTCTTTCTCTGTCTTTCTGGCAAGCACATGTGCCCTATAGCAAAAACCTCTCAAAAAAAAAAAAAAAAACCCAAAATGGACCAGTAGATGCCGTAATGGTTATAACACTGGACTACTACATGGCCGACTGCGGTTCAAGTCCCAGACCTGGTGGCTTGAAACAAGCTGGGTATGTGTGCATGCGTGTCCAAAATCCTGAAAGGAGAATGGAGAAGAGATTATGGCATGGCCATTCCCCCTGAGGGGTGATTTCTTGCTTTCCATTTGTTCCTGTCTCTCGAGTACACACACCCTATAGCAAAAAAATCTCTCTCAAAAAAAAAGAATTGACATGAAAAATGTGTGCTATAATAACCTGAAACTCTAAAGCATAAGACAAAAGTGCTAAGTTTGTCTGACACATCAATAAATCTTAATGAAACTACCAAAAAAAAAAAAATGGTTACCAGGTGGACTTTCATACCTTTTCCTTTTTGAACATTTTTTTCTGCTTCTTCAAATAATCCTGGTAGATGAATTACCACACCATTTCCTAAAGGAAAACAAACAAAACAAATCCCAACCTTAAACATCCATATTTATAATATGGGCATATATAATGATATTAAAACATATTTAATGATGTTATAAACATTTGCAATAATCATTTATCTAGAAAAGTCATGAAGTGAGATACTTTGATTAATAGGACACTCTGATTTACCAAAGAAATGTCTCCAATATTTAAATATCATATAATGTGAATACATACTAGAATATAAAATACAGAATATAAAACATATTATATTCAACATAATTTGAAATTTCTTTGAAACTAAGTGAAACACGTAAGAAACTAGTTTTTGGACAAATCAAATCTGGTCACAGAAGACACTAGATCAATGTTTTTCAAAAAGAGGGAATTACACCCTATTAGTAGACATAAATATCAATTCATTGGGTTGTGATTAGCATTTTTAAATATTATAAAACTAGAATAGAAAATATCGGATGGCATTACATGTAAAAATTCAGACTCAGGGACCAGCAGATGGAGTAAAGGTTATGTTGTTGGACTCCCACATGGCTAACTGTGGTTCAAGTCCTGAACCTGGTGGCTTGAAACTCACACCAAGTGTGTATGCATGAGTGCCCAAAATCCCAAAAGAAGAATGAAGAAGAAGGGATTGTGGTGTGCCCATCCTATCTGGGGGGGTGATTTCTCACTTTCTATCTCTCGATTGTGGTGTGGTCATCCTATCTGGGGGGGTGATTTCTCACTTTCTATCTCTTGAGGTTGTGCCAGTGAGCACCACATGCTCTATAGCAAAAAATCTCTTTTTAAAAAAAAAAGAAATCAGGATTAATCCATGAATCTTTGTCTTTCTTTGTTTAATTTATAGTGATAATTATTCTCAAAAGTATTACTATTTAAAAAAGGTATAGGGACCAGCAGATGCTGTAATGGTTACATCACTGAACTCCCATATGGCTGACTGTGGTTCAAGCCCAGACCTAGCAGACTGAAACTCACTCCGGATGTATGTGTGTGTGTGTGTCCAAAATCCCGAGAGGAGAATGGAGAAGGGACTGTAGCATGGCATGGCCATTCCCCGGGGAGGTGACTTCTCACTTTTTGTCTCTCTGGCAAATGCATGTGCCCTATAGCAAAAATCTCTGTTAAAAAAAAAAAAATGGGTAGGGGCCAGCAGATAGCATGGTGGTTCAGGGTGCTGGACTCCCATGTGGCCAACCATGGTTCAAGTCCTGAACCTGGCAGCTTGCTTTCTCACCTTCCCTCTCTCTCTCACTCTTTCTATGGTTAAATTAAAAACATAAATAAATAAAGTTAAATACAATAACTCTTTAAAAAAGGACAAGGTGTAAATAGTCAAAGTTAGGTATATTCTAGAAGATATCAAGGTCAAAGTTAATAAGAGATCTGATGAGCCATTTGGTTAGAGAGAGATTAAATCAGTTTTGATACTGCAAAATGAATACCATTTATCAATTAAGAGGGGAAATATAAACACAGAAACCTTTTATACACTTACCAATGAATGCAGTAACATTCGGGTTAATTATTCCACTGGGTAAAAGATGAAAGTCATATTCCACAGAATCTACAACAACTGTATGGCCAGCATTATTTCCTCCCTGAAACATAAACAGCAGTCTAAGTTTGACAAGAAATAAGCAAATAACTTTCTTCCAAATGAATTAATGATTTTTTGCAAAAATGTCAACATAACTTTAAAAAGTCCAAATATTTCCCAAGTATACTGATTTATTAGAGGGGTTTTAATAGTGGCCGTCTTATTTTCCCACTATAATACACTTGACAGACTATACTAAAAGAATCTGGAAGTCGGAGAATTCAGGTTTTTGGAAAACAGAATGTTATATTCTTTCTTAAAAGAAAACAAACAAACAAAGAACATCTATCTATTAGGTTGTCAGAAAAGGCATGCACATTTTCTATAAAAAATAGTTTGTTAGCCTGTCTTTGGAACTGTATAGGATGTACAGTTGCTTAATTACCCATGATATTGTAACTATAGACACAAAAATCTCTAAGATAGGAAAAAACCTGATCTACCCAGTGACCGTAACTTGATATAAATATTCATAAAATTCCCATTGTCCTAAGAGTAAGTCAAGCAACTTTGTGATCTGAAATCTGAATCATAACATGACACGGATTTAGTAAACAAGACTTAATCCTAGTACTCTCCCAAATATTGGTTACCATGGGACTATACATAGCATCTTGAGAGTTTAAGTTAATGACTGACCCCTAGAACCTGCTCATTTCTGGATAAATAATACACTTGGTCAAGGAACCTCTAATACTTTAAAAACTACAGTATAAAACCCACGGTGAAACTTCAATTCTATAAAGCTTGTGCCTACACAATCAATGAGAAGTAAAATGTGCAAAGTCAAATTATGAAAATTAGGTACAAAGGAAACTGAACATTAAGGGACCAGATAAATTTCCTAACTCCTAAGTTTAAAGCATGAAAGAAAATGCAAATTAATTTATATATATGTTTAAGCTTCTATACAAAATTAGCAATTTTCAAAAGTAAATAACAAGCTAGTAATATATTTGCAACAAATAAAAAATGTTACCAACATTCGTGTGTGATATTAAGAAAATATCAATGAAAACTATATCTCAGCCAACTATGGGGGTGCACTGTACTCCACAGTCTAGCACCCAACAGGAGGCCTGGGTTCTATTCCATTCCAACCTAAAAGCCAGGCAAGGCAGCATATACCTGTAATCTCAGTACTTGGGAGGCTGAAGCAGGAGGATGGTTAAAACAAAACAACAAAAAACTGAGTCTTCTGAGAATTATTAGTTTAGCTTGATCACAAGGCTGTTTTGACAAAAAATTATCAAAAGCAAATGCCTGGGACCAGCAGTTAGCATTATGGCTATGTCGCTGGACTCCCATGTAGCTGACCGCAGTTCAAGCCCTGGACCTGGTGGCTTAAACTCACGCTGGGCGCGTGTGTGTACGTGCCCAAGATCCCGAGAGAATAGAGGAGAGGGGATTGCAGCATGGCTGTCCCCCCTGGGGGGTGATTTCTCACTTTCTGTCTCTCTCGGTCTTTCTAGCAAGAGTACGGACCCTATAACAAAAACTTATCAAAAAAAAAAAAAAGCAAATGCCTATTTATACCATGTTTTGTAAAGCAAAGAACTCCTTTCTTTAAGATTAAGGTGTGTGACATAATTTTTTAAAAGAAAAGACTTGACAATGTGGGCTACAGTTTACAAAATGACAGATGAGCAGCAAGATACAAGATGGCAAAACTTCAGGACAGTTAACCAATATCTCTGTTACTTAATACCACGCCACCAAGGAACAAGAGTATTTTTCACTACTTATTTTTAAAATAGGAAACACTGCATATAATATAGATGCCAAAAGACAGAAAAGTGCACACAGTAAGATGTAAGGTCTTTCTTAAACCCTTCTACCTGAGGCAACCAGTTACCACAAATTTTTGGTGTCTTTTACAAGGTAACTTATGAGTATAACTTTACATATTTATTAACACACACACACATATTATGCTTTGCTCTACATATACAAATGTTAGCAACTATATACATCTAGGCAGCTTGCCTTTTTCATACTTAAATTTTGGAGCTTATTCCATAACCTGACAAACAGAATTACTGCATTCCTTCAATGGCTTCATTTATTCTTTTGTATATGAATATATAAACATTTATTAAGGAAACCTGAATTGTTTCCAATCTTTTGACATTATAAACAATGTTGCAATAAATTTCCTGGTATATATTGTTATCATTATTTCATACTTGCTCAAGGGTATCCACTAACTCTGATAGAATCCCAAAACCTGTATTACAGACCAAAAGAACACATTCATGTGAATTGGGTCTTTTAAAAGTAAAAGTAACTAACAGAACAACTCTTACCTCTATTTTAGTTTATTGTTACTCTTCTCTCATGCCAATATTAGCATTTTTACCACAGATTTTTTTGTAACCTTAGACATCTTTCCCAGGAACCAGCAGTTGGTATAATGACTATGTCACTGGACTCCCATGTAGTCAACCATGGTTCAAGTCCCAGATCTGGTGGCTTAAACTCACGTCAGGCGCATGTGCGCCCAAGATCTTGAGAGGAGAATGGAGGAGAAGGGGTTGTGGTGTGGTCATCCCCCCTTGGGGGGGTGATTTCTCGCTTTCTGTCTGTCTCTGTGTGTCAAGCACACATGCTCTAGAGCAAAAACCTCTCAAAAAAGAAAAAGAAAAATCTTTCCCACACTTTGAGGAAAAAATGTTTTAAGAATATAAAGCTCATTAAAATTCCTTTAGTCTCCAGAATAATGCTAGCTCATATTTTTAAGAATTATTTTGATCTATTATTATTATTATTATTATTATTATTATTATTATTATTATTTTAATTTGACCAGAAAGAGAAAAGGAAAGTGAGAAAGCAAGCCACCAAGCCTAGGATTCAAACTATGGTCGGGCATGCAGGAGTCCAGCCCCTTAACCAACATGCCACCTGCCAACCCCAACCAATTTATTATTATTATAACTGTTTAATTCTAAACTGTGACGAATTATTGAATAAAATTTCCTATCTTGTTGTAAAATACTGGTAACTGAGACAGTCAATAAAATATCATCTAAGAACAAAGTTTTTTTAACTCCATCATTTGCTTGATGTGAAAAACTATCTACTCTGTAATTTTTAGATTAGAGCCTTAAAGTATAAAGTAATTATACAAAATTATTTTTATACCTATACTAATCACTTTGCAAGACAATTATTAACTTGGTAGTACATGGCAATGTTCTTGTGCAACAAAAGCCTACTCTCTTAGCTAATATTTTACCAAGACAGGCAGTATGAATGATGGCAGTAGCCCTAATGAAGAGATGGTGTCTGCTATGTATGTATGTTTATATAGATAGGTATTTTCAATGTGACAGATGACTCGAGGGAATCAAACTGACTTTATTCCTAAAGCTCTTCCAAGTTTATGAGGTAATTCAGGCTGGAAAAGTTCAGATTAAAAAAGATGTAAATCACACTTTAGAATAAAGCTTACTCCGTCAAAATATTAACATTGTTCAGTAACCAATGTCATATTAAGGACTATTATGGTTTAAACATCATTTAAATGGTTTAGTTGAATACGGAAATATGAATAACTTACACTATCTTATTAAGGACTTAGGGGAGAAATATTTTATCTCTAGTGCCCTGTGGGAGTTGAGATCTAACTTCTAATCTTGAAACATGCACTATGCAGGAGTCTGGCGGTGAATTGAGAAACAGCTACTTGTAGGGAGTTCCTTGACAAAGTGATCTACATACAAAACATTTTTAATATGAGAGAGAGTAATCAAAAAGTGTGAAAAATGTGTATTGTGAAAAAAACTATGCATGGATTTCAAAATTTTTTGTACCCACTGAACTCATGCTTTTAATTTAATTTTTCCACTAACCTTTTCAAGTCCTCTCATATATTTTAACATTTCATAAAATATGAAAGATGAAGCTTCAAATATGAAGTGCCTATTTAAATGCTAACCTGAAATATTTATAGATTGTATGGATTATACAAAGTTCATCTTGGGAGTTTAGGCAACTGTAGTCAAAAACAGACTTTATAGGACCAGCAGATTATGTAATGGTTACGTCCGTCGCTGGGCTCCTACATAGTCAATCACAGTTTGAGTCCTGGGCCTGGCAGCTTAAACTCACGCCAAGCATGTATGCGTGTGTACACAAAATCCCAAGAGGAAAATGGAGGAGAAGGGATTATAGCGTGGCCATCTCTCCTTGGGGGGTGATTTGTCGGTTTCTGTCTCTCTGTCTCTGTCTCTCTGGGGAGCACATGCACCCAATAGCAAAATTCTCTCTTAGGACATGTTTTTTGTTTTTTTTTTTTGGAGAGTTTTTTTTTTTTTTTTTTTTTTTTTTTTTGCTACAGGGTGCGTACGCTCACCAGAAGGACAGAGACAGAAAGCGAGAAATCACCCCCAAGGGGGAATGGCCACGCCACAATCCCTTCTCCTCCATTCTCCTCTTGGGATCTTGGACATGCAGGCACATGCGCCTGGCGTAAGTTTAAACCACCGGGTCCAGGACTCGAATCACAGTTGACTGACTACATGGTAGTTCAGCGACATAGCCATTATTACACTAACTGCTGGTCCCTTGGGATATGTTTGTTTAATCAGAGTTAATGATTCTCCTAAGTAGCACTAAGGTGGCCAGAAAGCAATAAAAAAAATATGATTGTTCTACCTTTAACAGAGACAAACTATTCCCTCTGATCCCAAATTTTCTCTAAACTTGACAAATTATTAAACAAAGAAAAAAAACCCAGTAATCATATATTTATATTAAGAGTTACAGGTAACTACTTTTTGCTGCTTTATTAAAGTCTCGTAACACACTCCCAGGAAGTCAAGTAGCACTTACCAAATACTTTCAAATATCATTGTCTTATGCTCTGTATTAGGTAAATTAGAAAAAGAAAGAATATATTCAATTAATAGTTACACAAAGAGTTGTGGACTCTCAATGTTGTTTTCTGTATCAATTATATCCATAGGGGAAATATGTCTTAATGATTATCAGACGTCTTTTTTTAAAACCATTTCTAATTTTAATATATACCCCCCCAAACATCCCAAAAAACAAATAAAAGCAAAACAGTGAGTCCATGTTATGCAGCAAGTCTCTCTGAGAAAACACACGCTATAATGATTTACATGTTTTTATACAAAAGGCATCCCTGGATAAGGTATATACAGTTGACCACTGAACAAAAGCAAGACTAGGGGAACTGACTCTCCTGTCAAAAATCTGCACTAATTTTTGACTTCCCCAAATCTCAATTACTAAGGCCTGGTGTTCACTGGAAACATTAATAATAATACAAAACCAATTAACATATATTTTTTTGCAGGTCATATAAACTCTATACTTGTAACAAAGTAAGTTAAAGAAAAGAAAATATTAAGGAAGTTATAATACATTTACGGTAAGTACTAGAGAAAAAAAAAAATCTGGCCTGTGAGTGGTGTGGTAGGTAAGGGCACTGGACTCCCACATGCCCGAGTGCAGTTCGAATCCCAGATCTGGAGGCCGAATCCCAGACCTAGTGGCTTACTTTCTCACTTTCCCTCTCACTCTCGCTCTCACTCTTGCTCTTGTTCTGTCCCTCTCTGGCCAAGTTAAAATGAATACATGAATAAATAAAGTTAAATAAAATGATTCTTTAAAAAAATTTTTCACATGTAATTGGACCCATATAGTTGTTGGGTCTCATGTTGTCCAAGGATCAATTACATATGACCAATTTTAGTTTTAGCTTTGAAAAAAATCAATACATATTTCACTGTTTTAATTATACTTAAAATATTGAAGTTAAAAATATTTTAGTCTATTCCTCCCTCCTCACTAGTATTCTACAGAGTATTAAACTGTTAGAAAAATAACTCACAAATGAGAACCCAAAGGGAATGTTTCCCTATACCTTATTTTCCTAATAGGTAACTCCTAGTCACCTGTATCTTGTGTCTGTTCATCCCCCTCTTCATTCCCTTACTTTACAAATCAGTTGTCATCCCCCAGCCAGTGATTAATCCAGACTTGGAAACAAGTAGCAAGGAAAGTAGTCTGTCACTTAAAAGAAGCCCGCGTGGTAGTGCAGTGCCAACCATAACATCTGCGGGTCCCCTAAATCCTTCCTTTTTAAAAGTTTTTTTAAAAACCTGATACAGAAGGGCCAGCAGGTGGCATGGTGGTTAAGGGTGCTGGACTCCCACATGGTCGACCGCAGTTCAAGTCCTAGACCTAGTGAATTGTTTTCTGGCTTTCCCTCTCTCTCTCACTCTGTCCCTCTCTGGTCAAATTAAAATAAATAAATGAATGGGTAAATAAATAGTTAAATAAAATATCTCAAAACAAAACATACCCTGATATAGGGAACCAGTAGATGACATAATGGTTACACTGCTTGACTCCCATGTAGTTGACCGCAGTTTGAGTTCTAGACCTGGTGACTTAAAACTCACGCCGGGCACATGGGCATGCATGCCCAAGATCCTGAGAGGAGAATGGAAAAGGGATTGCGGAGTAGCCATCCCTCCTAGAGGGTGATTTCTCACTCACTTTCTGTTTCTCTGTTCCTCTCTCTTGGGTGAGTGCACGCACCCTATAGCAAAAATCTCGCTTAAAAAAAGAAAAAAAGAAGATACAAATACACACAAAAAAAACCATTTCTTTGGTATTTTATGAGGCTTTCTATGGAAAAAAATAAGATACAAATACAAAAAAAAACATTTCTTTGGTATTTTATGAGGCTTTCTATGTTCTTTCTCTTCTTTATTTTTTATTTTACTTTATTTCATTTTATTTTTCTGGAGAGCTTTGCTATGCGGCGCGTGTGCTCGCCAGAAAGACAGAGAGAGAGAGAGAGACAGACTGAGAAATCACCCACCAGGGGGGATGGCCACACCACAATCCCTTCTCCTCCATTCTCCTCTAGAGATCTTGGGCACACATACACACGTGCCCAGAGTGAGTTTAAATCACTGGGTCTGGGACTCGAGCCACAGTTGACTCTATGGGAGTCCAGCGACATAGCCATTACACCAACTGCTGGTCCCAGAGGCTTTCTATTTTTTAAAGAATTTTATTGGGACAGCAGATGGCATAGTAGTTAAATCACTGGACTCCCACATAGTCAACTGCAGTTTGAGTCCTGGACCTGGCAGCTTAAAACTCACGTCAAGCATGTGTGTGTGCATGCCCAAGATCCAAGAGGAGAATAGACTGAGCCATAGCCACCACCACTTCCACAGGGTGATTTTTCACTGTCTTCCTGTCTCTCTGACTCTTCAGCAAGCACAAGCATCCTATAGCTAAAAATCTCTCCCCTCCTCAAAACAAACAAACAAACAAACAAAAGACTAATTTGATTGTACTGGATGACATACAATTAAAACTGGTCAATGTGAAAAAAAAAAAAAATTCCATCCTGAAGCCAGAGTAGCCATAGGAACCCCCTTTCATTTGTCATTCTGTTCACAGCTTTCACCAGGTGATATTCTTCTTTCTATTGATACAAGTATTCTAACAGTCGCCAATTTTTTTGTTGTTGGAGAGGTTTTTTTGTTTGTTTGTTTTGTTTTGTTTTGCTATAGGGCATGTGCGTTTGCCAGAAAGAGAAACAGAGATACAGAAAGCAAGAAATCATTCCCCAGGGGGGGTGGCCACATCCTACTCCTCCATTCTTCTCTTGGGATCTTGGGCACACACGCACATGTGCTGGCCTGAGTTTAAGCTACTGGGTCCAGGACTCAAGCCGCGGTGGACTACATGTGAGTCCAGCGACATAGCTATTACGCCATCTGCTGGTCCCTAGTCACCAATTTCAATTATCAATATGTAGCTCACTCACATTAATGTCTGGTATCGAAACTTGACACAGCCCACAAGAGATAATATAGCTAGATTTGTATTTAGTTACAGACACTAAACTATTAAAGACCTATCAACTTACGGCTGACTGTAGGCAAGTTATGTTCTAGGCAAGTTTACCCTAAAGACACATGAAAGTATGCAGCCAACTCAGCCATTCCCACCAAAATTAAGGGAAACAGAATAACCCCTCCATCAGATACCACTGAGGTGGTCTCACACAATTTAAAAATTCATGTCTCAAAAACAGAGCTATCATGGTTTCTCATGTATACTAATATAGCAGACTTAGTGAACTACATGGGACATTCCCATTGATCAACTTTGAGATCTACTGCCCTTAGCAGAGGAAAAATTACTTACTGAAACTACATGGCATTCAACTGAAATATGTTGAGGAGATACATAAAAAGCACACAAATATCACTTATCTACTTTCTCATAGATACAAGAGATAGGACTTTCATATGAACAACTAACGACTTTAAACATAATGGTACAATGTAGAAAATATTCATTAAAATACTAAGTAACAAGTAACAAATGCTGATTCAAGGATTACTGGGGATTCCACCTTACGTTCATGCTGCCAATTATGTTGTCCCAATATGTTAAAATAATTTATAGGAGTTAAACTACCAATTTCAAAGAAATTTCTAGGAGATAATCAAGACAACCAGAACACATTTGTTGAGGATTTCATACCTAACTCACATAGTACTAGGTGCCATGGAACAAATTAAACAAAACAAAAAAGAAACAATTCTTCATTTAGTGAAAAGTTAAACTCTAGGAGGGAAAGCAGAATAACTGAAGGAACAGGAACTGAATATACAACAGGTTGGTAAGTACTTGTATACTTGGAAAATACTCTATCACACCAACCAGGATAGTACTTGGAAAATACTATAAACTATTAATATATCACACCAACCAGGATATGTAAGGAAACAGAGAAATAGCAATTTATTATAAAAGTGGGAGAATGGTTGCCCAGAACAGCCCTTCTTCAAGAGACAGACAGCTTCATGGCTCCTGTGATCTAGCCATTTGGGAAGAAAGGAAGATGTCCCACTGATAACTGGGCCTCCAGCATCCAAAACTCACGTGGTAGGAAGATCCCTTTCAAGTCTCCTGTCTCTATCTGCCTTTGTCTCTCTCTACGTCTGTCTCTGTCCTCTCTCTCTCTTTCTCTCGCTCTTTTTTAAAATTTTTTACTTTTTAGAATTTTTTTAAGGTGAGGCATTTTACAGGGCCCTTTGGCCCCTCCAACCTAGCCCTTTATCTTGTTAGTAATCCCCTCTCCTCCTCCCAGAACAGCCCTTCTTCAAGAGACTGACAGCTCCATGGCTCTTCTGATCTAGACATTCTGGAAAAAAGGAAGGTGTCCCACTGATAACTGGGTCTCCAGCATACAAAACTCGCGTGGTAGGAAGACCACTTACAAGTCGCCTGTCTCTGTATCACTCTTTGTATCTCTCTACCTCTGTCTCTCTCTGTCTCTCTCTCTCTGTCGCTTTTGTTTTAAATTATTTCTAGAGACAAGGAACTGCTGAAGAGGAAGGAGAAAGGAGTTGAAGAGTTCCAGGAGGTGAGGAAATTCATGCTAGATCTAAAAGAGGAATTTCACACTTTACAAAAGAATCAGATGGAACTGTTAGAGATGAAGGCTATAATACAAGAAGTCAAAATCTCCCTTGAAAGTATTAAAAGCAGACTAGATCATACAGAAAATAGAATCTCTAATGTAGAAGAGAAAATGGTTGGCCTAGAAAAATCCACCGCGAAGACTGAGAAAATGGCCCAAAAATTTGAGAATAATATGCGAGAAGTACTAGATACCATCAAACGTCCAAACATCCGGATAATAGGCATCCCAGAAGGTGAAGAGACTCATAAGGGCATTGATAATCTATTCCATGAAATCTTACAAGAAAATTTTCCAAACCTGGAGAGGCACTCAAAGATTCAGACCCAAGAAATACAGAGGACCCCAAATAGAATCAACCCAAGAAGATCTTCTCCAAGACACGTTATAGCCAGATTGACCAAAACCACAGACAAAGACAAGATACTAAGACTGGCAAGAGAAAAAAGGCAAGTTACCTACAAAGGGTATCCCATCAGACTAACGGCAGACCTCTCATCGGAAACAATGAGAGCGAGGAGAGAATGGGAAAATGTATTCAAAGTATTAAGGGAAAAGCAATTTCAACCGAGAATTCTGTACCCAGCAAGGTTATCGTTCATTTGGGAAGAAAAGACACGAACTTTCCCAGATAAACAAAACCTGAAAGAATTTACCAGCACCAGACCGGATCTCCAAGAAGTTCTTAAGGGAGTGCTATGTCAGTAAAATTAAATGCAGACACACAGAAATAAGAGTTCAGAAACTAAGAAAATGGGCAACTTAATTGTAGGGCCAAAAGCTGGAGTTGAGTATTACATCCCAGATTTCAATCTGGAACATCGAACCTCAACAGATACAGAAGAAAGATTAAGTACATGAGACTGAACTGATGAAACAGTATTCTACGACTTGACTAAAATATTGCTGCTTTTCTTCTAAGCTTTGTTGTCCGGTTTTAAGGATTTTTGTCCTGTCTTCAGCTATCAATAGATTCATGTTCCGACTATTTGAACAGAATACTAACCTGTTTCTAGGCTTTAAGTTTCAAAGAAATATCCTTACCAGTTCAAAACTGCTTTTCTTGAAACCATCGGCTGATCTTGCTATTGAAAGTAGTTAGATTACTTATGATATTGTGTGATCAACGAAATGTTGGGGGAAAAGGAATTGAAGACAACTGTAGACAGCAGAGATAGTGTAATAAGAGAGTGGAATAGGGCAGAGGGCTAGACATGGGGTAAAAAACATATATATGAAAGTAGAAATGGAATATTATGGATGATAACATGCATTATTAAGCCACTATGCAGTATATTCTCGATGGGAACCCACATTTAGAATGTTGTGATGATGCTCAGGGAATGAATGTAAATTAATAAAAAAAAATTTCAGAAAAAAAAAGGCAGAAAAAAAAGCATTAAAAATACTTATTTGATGACTGCAGTTAAGCTATATAGCCCTAGTTAGGTGCTACTTTACAGTATGTTCATTCTATTCACTGAGGTTTATGCCTAAAGTCAGTCTTGTGTTCATGGATATGTACATATCAGCTGTGCTTGCTATTGAAAATATTTAGATTTATTAAGATATTTAGTGAAACAATAAAATGGGGGAGGCATAGAAAGCAACAATAGATACCAGACACAGTGTGGGAGGAGGGTGGGAGATGGCAGAGGATGACTTAGGGAATCAAGGATGGGAAAAACGGCAAAATATACAGAAAACAAGAAATGGAAAATGATTTGTTGACAATAACACATATGTTGATGTGCTTGATTGAGCCAATATACAGTGTATTCTCAATGGAAAAATCTCATTTTGTATGCTATAATGATGTACAGTGAATGAATGTAAATAAAGAAAAAAATGTAATATAAAAAAAAAAGTGGGAGAAAGGTTTACCTTAAATGTTAATTCCCTTCAGGTCTTTACTATTATATTAACTGATTTGGGAGATAATTTTAGCTGTACAAGGTCAAAGCAATAAATAACACTGTAGTTATTTCCTCTTTTTAAAAAAAGAGATTCATTTATTTTATTTGTTATCATTATTCTTCAATTTTGGCCAGAGAGACAGACAGAGAAAAAGGGAGAGTGAGAAAGCAGGCCACCAGGTTGAGGACTTGAACCGTGGTCAGCCATGTGGGAGCCCAGTGTCTCAACCACCATGTTACCTGTCGGCCCCTGTAGTTATTTCCTTTTAATTTATCTTTCACCTTTTCTGACCATTTCAAGAGTAAAGTCTCAGTCTGCAGTCTTACTTATCACTTACTAATAGTGGGTTTCAGAGCCTTCAGTAGAAACCAATATCTAGATACAAATCAGTAATACTGGTTTTTCAACGTTTATTTTTATGGCAAACTTGTATGTACAGTAAGCAATAAGATACACTTTCCCTTCTGATTAATTTCAGTTAATATTTTCTCTTTTCCAGGGTTTGACTTTAAAACCCTGGGGGGTGGGGGGAACATTAAGAAAGGGAATACTGCTCTAACCTTTTCTAATCACAGGGAACTTCATGCCTGCCATTGTAACCAAGATTGCCAAGCTTTCTTTCTCCAAGAATAATAAACAAGCCCTTGCTTAAGGACTAGCATAAATTCCAATAGTTAAAAAGTCTCTATAGTCTCTAAGCAACAAAATAAAAGTATAGCATTTTACTTTGAAAGGATATAGGGGTGAAAGAGTAATAGGCTTCCTAACAAAATTACTTTTGTGCTACCACAAAAGGGCCTTCCTGTTCCCATATTTTAACTGGTTGAAAAACCCCATACTAACTAATACAGTCATTCCTCCTTGTTATCCATGGGGAAATGATTCTAGTAACCCCAGGATACCAAAACCTGTGGATGCTCAAATCCTATGTATAAAATGGAATAGAACTACATAACCTCCCACATCTCCCATACACTTTAAGTCATCTCTAGATTATTTATAAAACCTAATAAACATAAACGCTATTAAAAAGCTATGGCGCATTGAGAATAATGACAAGGAAAAAAGTCTATATATTGGGTTGTTGGAAAAGTCATGACATTTTTTCTGGTTCTCTACACAAAAATTAGTCATGACTTTTCCAACAACCTAATATTAAACTATATTTTGTACTGGGAGAAATTTCATATTCTATGATTCAACTGTTGAAATATGAATAACATGTGCATACGATTTCTGGAGAAACAATGCTGCATAAGATGTGACATGGCACAAATATGGCAAAAAAATACATATTAAATGCTAACAACATATTTTCATTGACATACAAAGCTTGAAACATCAAAAGAGGCAATCCAAACTCAAAGTCTTTCCTAATGTTGATTTTTCCCAGCTCTCTATACACATTCATTGAGAATTTCAACATTCTGAGGCTGACAGGTGGTGTGGTGCTTAAAGGCACTGGATTCCCAAATGGCCAACTACAGTTCAAGTCCCAGAACTGGCAGCTTAGTTTCTCCCTTTCCCTCTCTCTCTCTCTCTGATCGAACTGGAAAGTAGAAAGTAGTAATAATAAATAAAGCTAAATAAAGTTATTTACTTATTTTAATTTGAACAAAGAGAGACAGCGAGAGAGAAAGAGAAAGGGAGAGAAAGTGAGAAAGCAAGCTGCCAGGTCCAGGACTCGAACTGCAGTTGGCCATGTGCACAAGTCCAGTGTCCTTAACCCCTGCACCATCTATCAGCCCCAAATAAAATTATTTCTTAAAAATAAAATCTCGGGAACCAGCAGTTAGCGTAATGGCTATGTCGCTAGACTCTCACATAGTCGACCGTGGTTCGCGTACCAGACCCGGTGGCTTAAAACTCACGCCGGGCGCGTGTGCGTGCGTGCCCAAGATCCCGAGAGAATGGAGGAGAAGGGACTGCGGCGTGACCATTCCCCCCTGGGGGGGGATTTCT
>NW_006160045.1:4165818-4169877 GCF_000334495.1 Tupaia belangeri chinensis
AAATAAATAAATAAATAAAATAAAATAAAATAAAATCTCAACATTCCATATTCTTCAATTTTATAACCTAGAAGAACCTCATTAAGTTTAATAAATGTCAACTTACTTCAGGTGACCAAATAAATGTAGTTACCAAGGTGAATCATAAAAGAGGTGTTTAAGGGAACCAGCAGTTAGTGTAATGGCTATGTCGCTGGACTCCCACATAGTCAACCGCGGTTCGCTTCCCGGACCTGGTGGCTTAAAAACTCACGCCGGGCGCGTGTGCGTGCATGCCCAAGAGCCCGAGAGGAGAATGGAGGAGAAGGGACTGCGGCGTGCCCATCCCCTCTGGGGGGTGATTTCTCGCTTTCTGTCTCTATGTCTCTCTCTGTCCGGCGAGCGCACGCGCCCTATAACGAAAACCTCTCAAAAAAAAAAAAAAAAGAAAGAAATTAAAAGAGGTGTTTAAGTCTATTCTTACTTATCTACTCTTCTCTAATAAGACTAACAAGAATCCAATCAGCTTTTAAAAATCACTAGAATATAAAGATTGTATAAAAGAAGTAAGTTGAAAGTTTACAGGTAATGATCAGCAGATGGTGTGATGGTTACATCACTGGACTCCCAACAGGGTTGACTGTGGCTCTAGTCCTGGACTCAATGGCTTAAACTCATGCTGGGCACATGTGTGTGCATGCCCCAAATCCCAAGAGAATGGAGAAGGGACTGTGGTGTGGTGTGGCCATCCCCTCAGGGGATGATTTCTTGCTTTCTGTCTCTGGCAAATGCATGTGGCTCATAGCAAGAATCTCTCAAAAAAAAGGGGGGGGGCAGCAGGTGGCATGGTGGTTAAGGGTGCTGACTCCCACATGGCTGACTGCAGTTCAAGTCCCAAATCTAGTGGCTTGCTCTCTCACTTTCCCTCTCTCTCACTCTGTACCTCTCTGGTCTAATTAAAATGAAGTTAAATAAAATATTTTTTTAAAAAAATTTACAGGTAAAGAAAGTCGGCCAAGCAAATACACTCATTTGTTTCTCTACTATCTTCAGTTAATTTTTTAAGAAAGATTTTTGCTATAGGGCATGTATACTGGCCACAGAGACAGAAAGTGAGAAATCACCCCCAGGGGAGATAACCCCACTGAAATCCCTTCTCCATTCTCCTCTCTGGATTTTGGGCACACATGCCTGGTGTTGAGTTTTAAGCCACCCAGTCCAGGACTACAAACTACAGTCGACCATGTGGAAGTCCAGTGACATAAACATTACACCATCTGCTGATCCATTTGGCTAATATTTTTAATGCCAAACTTGGATCCTTCTCAATCACTTCTTTGGCCTTTACAAGGGCATCCGATCAGATTGGTTCATAACCTCAAAGACTATTTTCTCAATAACACAGTAACACCTTCTCTAACCTACAAACTTTCAACTGTTTTTCAAGGAATATTAGTATTGAAGATTTTTTTTTGAGTAAATTCAACAATGGTTACACATCCCAAACCTTAGCATCCCTAATATAGATTAAACAGGACATCAAGAATAACAGAGGAAAGAGACAAACAGGCCTAACATCTTTTCCCTTCTACCCCGTCAAAGAATTAGGTATTGTTATATGTCTTCCCCACAATGTAACCAGATATGATTTTAAAACAAGAGGAAGGAAAGGGACCAACAGTTAGCGTAATGGCTATGTCGCTGGACTCCCATGTAGTCGACTGTGGTTCGCGTCCCGGAACCGGTGGCTTAAAACTCACGCCGGGCGCGTGTACATGCGTGCCCAAGATCCCGAGAGGAGAATGGAGGGGAAGGGATTGCGGCGTGGCCATCCCCCTTGGGGGTGATTTCTTGCTTTCTATTTCTCTGTGTGTCTTTGTCTGGCGAGCGCACGCGCCCTATAGCACAAACCTCTCCAAAAAAAAAAAAAGAAAAAAAACAAGAGGAAGGTGAAGGGTGGGCTTCTGCCGCAGCTTGAAGGCAGTATGGGGCACCAATACTGTGGCAATACCTAGGAGAGGGTATGTGTGCTGCCACAGGGTGGAGCAGAAAGAGGGCTGGAAAGTAGTACTAGGCCCCTGGAGCAGTCCTAAACAAGGAACTGGAAGGTGCGCTTAGCATGTAAAAATCAAACATCATAAAACAAACCACAACAGGATAAGTCAGAGAACACCTGCATTTAGTTTTTCATACCTTGATTTCCTTGTTTCTGCAAGCCTAAACAGTATGCAATTTTAGACAGAAAGCTTCCAATCAAGTGAGCCCACTAAGTTGGTAGCACACCTCAGCACCGCATCACCATATTGTGCCTTGTACATTCAAGAACAAGAAGTATTGTTGCAATCGAAAAAGACAGAAGCTAATTTTCAATATTGTACTACTTTTGGTTAGAACATTGTTATTGCTCATCTATTTCAAATTTTGAAATCCAGACAAGTTATCTGAGAGCAATTTAAAAAAAAACAAGCAGGGACCAGCAGTTGATGTAATGGCTATGTCACTGGACTCCTATGTAGTTGCTGTGGTTTGAGTCCCCAACCCGGTGGCTTAAACTCCCTCTGGGCTCCTGTGAGTGTGTGTCCAAGAACCCAAGAGAAGAATGGAGAATGAAGGAGAAGGGATTGCAGCCAGGCCAACCCCCGCTGGGGGTTGATTTGTCTTTCTGTCTCTGTTTGTCTTTTGGGCGAGCGCACGTGCCCTACAGCAAAAATCTCTCTCAAAAAAAAAAGAAAGAAAGAAAGAAAGAAAGAGAGAGAGAGAAAAAGAAAAAACAGCCACAGGTGGCATTGTGGTTAGGGGCGCTGGATTCCCACAAGGGAGACCATGGTTCCAGTCCCAGACCTGGTGGGTTGTTGTCTCACTTTCTCTTTCCCATTCTCTCTCTCTCACTCTGTACCTCTCTGGTCGAATAAAAATAAATAAAATTAAATAAAATCATTTTTTTAAAAAAGCAATTGACCATAATTATTAAAACAAAACAAAAAAACCCAGCCTCTAAACCTTCTTTGAAACAAATGACAAATAGGAAGAAAGCTTACACACAAAACCACGTGTCTCCTGATAGGAAGTACACTACCATTTCCATTTCCCGAAAGTTCACTTTCGATGTGACCATAACAATGTTAATATTTCTAAATACTCGATCTGATACCCAGGTATTTACTTGCTTAGTTATTTTATAACAGAGCGGGAATTCCTTCCTCTGAAATCAATGAAGAAAAACAATCTCCCCTGAATACGAATTTACGTGATACGGAGGAAAACAAAACAAAACCAGCGTCCTTCAACGGTCCAAAGCCCAGGGGTAGGTTCTGATGACAACAAAGTGGACCGCGGGAGGCAAAGCTCTACACGCCTAGGGACTGCAGGTGGGGGAGTGGCGAGTCTGATTTTGGAACGATCCTCTAGCACTCGCCGCCGACTGTGGGTGGGTGTGGGGAGGTTCCACCGAGGCGCCCGGTGTCCGCTCGCAGTGGGGAGCAGGCCGGGGCTGTGGCGCCTCAAACTCCGACCGCACCCCACCCCCATCCCGCTCCCGTCCCGAGGCTGAGCAGAGACCGCACACCCCCGCCCCGACCCAAGCCTGCAGCTTCCCCAGGCATCGCGCATCTCTCCGACGCTCCCGGCAGCTCCCGTTTCCTACAGCGCCACCCAAGCTTCTTCACCCTGACTCCAGGTCAGGGGTACCTGACCTCCCGCCATTTCTCCCCGTGGCCGCGGACCTCAGAAAGAGGAAAGAACCTCAAGGTGACACCTCATTTTGGCCAGAAAATGCGGGTTCACGGCCCGAGCCCCAGGCCCGACTTCCCGTCGAGCCCCGATGCCTCACCTGGCAGCGGCACACGATGTCGGCGTCCTGAGCCAGCAGATCCACCACCTTCCCTTTGCCTTCGTCGCCCCACTGCGCGCCAAGCACCACTGTCACCCGGTTCCCTCCGGGACGCGCCCTGGGACGGCCGCAGTCGCCGTTGGGCAGGGAGGATGCCGCCGGGTTGGTCTCGGCGAACGCCATGGCTCCGCGACGCGAGGAGAGTCCCAGGAAGACGCGGCGGGCGAAGAGTGCGCGAACCCAACTGCTCC
>NW_006160045.1:4170286-4203626 GCF_000334495.1 Tupaia belangeri chinensis
TTTTTTTTTGCTATAGGGCGCGTGTGCTCGCCAGACAGAGAGACAGAAAGCGAAAAATCACCCCCTAGGGGGGATGCCACGCCGCAATTTCTTCTCCATTCTCGGGATCTTGGGCACGCACACACACACGCGCCCGGTGTGAGTTTAAGCCACCAGGTCTGGGACTCGAACCACGGTCGACTACGTGGGAGTCCAGCAACATAGCCATTAGGCTAACTGCTGGTCCCATGGTTCGTTTTTATTAAAGAATGAGATAGCGTGTGCAGTATCCATAGGGAGGAATTTCAAAATCCAACAGGATGGACTCGGAAAGTGTAAGCTTAGAATGGTGAATTAAAGGTCTAGGATTAAGAACAGCTGGGTCAGGGCTCAAAAAGGCAGACTGGAAAGGAAGACAGGTGAGGACAAAGGCCTGAAAACATAAGCATCAGGTAGCTAAAGCCCTAACCCTTCTTAGGTTACACATTAGTAAACATGTTCAGAGGAGTGAATTACTGCCCTATGGCATACGCAGATGTTAGCCTTTTAAATGTCAAAACCGGAAGAAAGGTAGGTGATAATATCTTATCCTTATTTTACAGGTAGCTTGCTTTAGTGAGGCTTCAGTTGGCATCTATACAGATTGAACCCAGAGCCCCTTTGCTTACTGTATACTCCACTCTTACTGTTTCAATTCTGGCTAGATGGCAGCCCATACATATTGTTGATTTAGTAGGGGTTCAACTTCAACACTAGTTATATTAAAAGACAAAATTGCAACTTGAAAATGTTAACTTTCTTTACTTGCATTCCAGAGTCAGGTTAAGTCTACTTGTAATAGAATGAGTGTTCTAGGTAACTGAGCAGAAGAGGTTGGTTTTATACACAAAGAAAGGTTGAGGAAAACAACAAAAAGGATTGGTCATTTCAAAGTTACTTTCCTTGTAAGGTAGGGACAAAGAGATAGAACAATAGGGAAAGAACTGAGTAGTTACCATCAGATTCCTTCTTTTATGTAAGGATTAAAACAGAACTTGTCAGGTTGATTGAAACTGACCTATTTAAGGAAACTAAATTGTTAACCTCTGGATTTCTCAGAAGGTGAAATAGCAGTTTAGCTGTGGCTTGGTAGCATGAGTGACTCCATTTTGATTTTCTGTCTGTTCTGGCCTAGCACAAGAACTTAGTCCAAAACAAGGGCCTCCTATAATTTTTAACCACTATGAGTTTTAATTCTGATAGTGTTTGGGAAAAATATGGAAATACATTCACAATACACGTAGTGTCTCTCATATCATTTTAAGTATCATCTTTATTTTTTTTTTGGAGAGGTTTTTTGCTATAGGGGGTGTGCATTCGCCTGAAAGAGACAGTGAAACAGTGAGAAATCACCCCCAGGGGTGATGGCCATGCTGCAATCCCTTCTCCTCCAATCTCTTGGGATTGTGGGCATGCACGCACACGTGCCAGCGTGAGTTTAAGTCACCAGGTTGTCAACTACATGGGAGTCCAGGGACATAGCCATTATGCTAATTGCTGGTCCCACGCTGTCATGTTCTTTAATGGTTCCTAGAGTGCATTTCAGGAGTTTTCTGTTTCTGTTCACTGTGTTAAATCAATAAATAGTGAGACTTAATGCAAACTAAGACGGCAATGGGACTGATGACATAGGAGGAATAAAGACATTACAGTGAGAGAATTCAGATTTGTTCTACTGCTGTAACTATGAAAATATAAATTATGAAACTGTTGCAACTGGTGTGTGCTTATCACAGCTTTATCACAAGATAACAAATTTGTTAAACAAGAATGCTGTCGTATTTATGTCCACTTGGTAGTCCTGGCATTTTATAGGTACTCTTAAGCACAGTATGTTAATTACTATTCACTTCTGTTCTATTTTAAAATAATTTATGGGGGACAGGAATATGGCATAGCGGTTACGTCACTAGATTCTCACTGTGGTTTGAGTCCTGGACCTAGTGGCTTGAAAATCACACATTAAAAAAAAAAAAAGAAAAAATCAAGCTGGGTGCATGTGTGCCCAAGATCCTGGGCAGAGAATAGAGGGGATTGCAGTATGGCCATCCTCCTGAGGGGTGATGTTTCACTTTCTTTCTCCTGTGTGTCTGTGTGTCTCTCTCCTGTGAACACACACATACGCTAAGGCAAAAGCCTCTAAAAAAAAAAAAAAGAAATCATTTACAGAATGCTCCGTAAAAACCTCGGTCAGATGTAGATAGACATGCCAACGCAGTGGTTACCTATCCATCACATGAAGATCTGGGCTAAAATAAACACTAATTTAAGCTTCACCTTTATTAACTCTACTCAGATTATTTTTAGTTCCTTTCTAATTATTTTTTAGAGAGATTTTTGCTATAGGGCACATGTGGTCTAGACAGGGCTAAAGAGAGACAGAAAGCAAGAACCCCCCCACTCTCCCAGGAGGGATGGCCATACTGCAATCCCTTCTCCATTCCCCTTTTGGAATTTTGGGCACGCATGCACATGTGCCCAGTGTGAGTTTCAAACCCTTGGATATTTCCAGGCTGCAGGGAAACTGCCATAAGCCATGTGGGAGTCCAGAGATATAACCACTAAGCCATCTGCTGGCCCCACATTTTCCTTTTAATGACAGAAGGTGCATATGCTGCCAGAGACATAAAGGGAGAGGAAGAAAATATGTTTACCCCCCACCAGGGGGCATAGTCCTGCTGCAGTCCCAATTCCTTTGGTTTTGGAGGTGCATGCACACCCGTCCTCGCAGCGTGCTCTTCAAGCCAGGGATGCAGATGTGAACCTTGCCCAGCCATGAGAGATAGGGCTCCCTTATCCACTAGACTCCTGGACGGTCCTTGCTCGGATTTTAAGTGTTTCTGCTATCTCCTTCAAAGAAACCAAGGTTCTCCTTTTCCTAAAACCCGGATGCAATTTTCCTGCTCCAGGTGCTAACTTCCGGTCGGGCAGGTTGGGGGGCGGGGGAGGAAGCAACGACACGCGCACGCGCTTTTCCGGGGCTGCGACCTCAAGCCCCGCCGCCGCCCGCTCCTGCGACGCCGGGAGGGGGCGCGCGAGGCCGGGCCAGGAGCGGTTGCAGCGGTTGGGGGGACTCGGCCGGCGCCATGTCAGCCGGGGGCGTTGCGGCGCTGCTGTGCTGGCTGAGCTGTTGTACCTCGGCCTTGTGGAGGTAGAGAGACGCTGGTCCTGGGAGGGCGGAGGGGCGGGCCCCGTCCCCGCTCCCTCACGCTGGCGCGGCGTCGCCTCGGAGACGGCCGCGTCTTCCCTCAGCCCCGCGAGCACCAGCGTCCCCGCCCCCCAGTGTAAGGGTGAGGGCGAAAACGAGGGACGGGTTAGCACTAAACCCGCCCTTAAAGTCCACAGGGCTGGACGGTCGCGGTTCCGTCCCGCTGCTGTTCTTTGGCCCGCTGAGCCCGTGGCAGCTCCTGCACTCGGTTCCCCCTCCTGCACCAGGAGAAGGAAAACGTGGCCAGGAGGGAATGGCAAGGAGGAGGCATTGACTAGGATAACTAGGTAGCTGATGCTTTGTATTAGGGAGTTGAGGCCCCGCTATTTAAGAGAAAGTGCTTCATAAACTGTAAACACTGTACATGTAAGGGAGGGTAATTCCTGTACAAGGCGGGCTGGTTTAGAGAAAGAAACATTATGAAGTCCTGAGGGATCCTTAATGTAAGTTTGATTTTTGTTCAGAATTCTGTAACTGCTGCATTGAGAAGTACCGACTATTTTTTTTTTTAAAGGGGGGGGGTAATATTTTTGCTATGGAATCTCTGCTGGCCGTTGAGACAAAGAGGCAGAAAACGAGAAATCAGTCACCCTGCAGAGGGAATGGCCACATGGCAATCCATTCTCCATTCTTCTCTTGGGATTCTGGGCCTGCTCGCAAGTGCACCTGGCTTGAATTTCAAGCCAATGGTCAGAGACACAAACCAGAGTTAAGTCCTGCTCTTTAACCACTACCCCACGGGTTGGTCCCAGTACTGAAATATTTATGATAGATTTTCAGCATAGGTTAAAATACACATGATTAACAGGAAAATCATATGCTGTGAATATTCTAGTTTTGCCATGAAAATAATTACTTTCTGTAATAACATTAAGATTCAGAATGCCAGTGAGCTGTAATACCACTGTAGGGTAGGGGATTTAGAAGGAAGGGATAATGATAGCAGATATTAGTAAGGATGACCTATGAGTTCAGGGATCATATCAGCTTTTTTATTTTGTACACCAGAGGTCACCAAACTTTTATAAAGGACCACCCAATATTTATTTTAGGATTTTTAGGCAGTACAGTTGACGTTACAACTACTCATTTCTCAGCCCAAGAACATACGTACAGCAGACATCAACAGTAGTAAATGGTTGTGACAGTTTGCCAAGAAAAACTTACATTCATGATTGAAGGGAATGCTAAATTTTAATTAGAGGTTAGTGAAAACAAAGTTTTTTTGTTTTGTTTTTGTTTTTTTCCATAGTAGTCATAGACTCCCTGAATTGTATTTATTTATTTGTTTATTTATTTTTGAGAGGTTTTTGCTATAGGGCACATTCACTTGCCAGAAAGACAGAGAGACAGAAAGCAAGAAGAGCTGGAGGTTGGGGGGAGAAAGAATGAGAAAGCAAGCTGCCAGGTCCAGGACTCAAACTGTGGTTGGCCATGTGGGAGTCCATTGCCCTTACCCACCACACCACTTGCTAGACCCTATTATGTTCTGTGCTATTGGTCAGTTTGGTACTCCACGAGTACCACATCTTTTTTTTCCTCCATGAGGGAGAAAGAGACCACCTCCAAAAGAGTATTCACACTGTAGTCCACCCTAACTCACAGGCCTGTATGCACGTACCAGGCATGTCCAGGGAGGTCTCTATGCAAACCTGGAACGTTTCTATGTGGGTCAGCCTTGCAGAAGGCTGTGCTCCTTGGTCAGAAAAGTCACGACACATTAAATATGTCGTGAGTTTTTTGATGACCCAATATTTCTGTGCCACCATGAGGCCCCTGTCTTAATTACTGTAGCTTCATAGTAACACATGATATCTCCTAGAGGAAGTCTTCCACTCCCTGCTCTTTTCCAGAAGGTTCCTAGTCATTCTTAGATCTTTACACTTTCACATAAATTTTGAAATTTCATTATAGGACCAGCAGATGGCATAATGGTTACATTGCTGGACTCCCAAGTAGTCAACCATGATTTTAGTCCCAGACCTGGTGCCTTAAGCCTCACGCTGGGCCACATGTGTGCATGTCCAAGATGATGGGGAGAGAATGGAGGAGAAGAGATTGTGGCATGGCATTCCAACTGGGGCATGATTGCTCGCTTTCTGTCTCTGTAAAGACAGAGAGACAGAAAGCAAGAAGAGCTGGAGGTTGGGGGGAGAAAGAATGAGAAAGCAAGCTGCCAGGTCCAGGACTCAAACTGTGGTTGGCCATGTGGGAGTCCATTGCCCTTACCCACCACACCACTTGCTAGACCCTATTATGTTCTGTGCTATTGGTCAGTTTGGTACTCCACGAGTACCACATCTTTTTTTTCCTCCATGAGGGAGAAAGAGACCACCTCCAAAAGAGTATTCACACTGTAGTCCACCCTAACTCACAGGCCTGTATGCACGTACCAGGCATGTCCAGGGAGGTCTCTATGCAAACCTGGAACGTTTCTATGTGGGTCAGCCTTGCAGAAGGCTGTGCTCCTTGGTCAGAAAAGTCACGACACATTAAATATGTCGTGAGTTTTTTGATGACCCAATATTTCTGTGCCACCATGAGGCCCCTGTCTTAATTACTGTAGCTTCATAGTAACACATGATATCTCCTAGAGGAAGTCTTCCACTCCCTGCTCTTTTCCAGAAGGTTCCTAGTCATTCTTAGATCTTTACACTTTCACATAAATTTTGAAATTTCATTATAGGACCAGCAGATGGCATAATGGTTACATTGCTGGACTCCCAAGTAGTCAACCATGATTTTAGTCCCAGACCTGGTGCCTTAAGCCTCACGCTGGGCCACATGTGTGCATGTCCAAGATGATGGGGAGAGAATGGAGGAGAAGAGATTGTGGCATGGCATTCCAACTGGGGCATGATTGCTCGCTTTCTGTCTCTGTCTCTGTCTTTCCAATAAGTATATGCACTGCTAGCAAAAATCTCTTTTAGAAAAAAAAAAGAAAAGAAAGAAGAAATTGTATTATCAAGTACCATGAAAAACTATTTTAGAATTTTGGTTGGAATTACAAAGAATCTATAGAACATTTTAGGAAGAATGACATCTTTGTGGAAATCAGATTCCTATCCAATCAACATTATACATCTCTATTTAGATCTTATGCAGAAAGGGATTCTGTTTTATTACCGTGTGCTTTTTTTAAAAAAAATAATTATTTTATTTAACTTTATTCATTTTAATTTGACCTGAGAGGGACAGAGTGAGAGAGAGACAGCAAATGAGCAAGCAAGACACTAGGTCTATGACTTGAACCACAATTGGGAGTCCAGTGCCCTTAACCACCATGCCACCTGCCAGCCCCCTACCCTGTGCTTTTAATTTATTTTTCTTATAGTATTTGCTAGGTAGGACCTTATAACAATAATTGCATCATTTTATTTTTTCGTATTTTTAAGGGAATGGTACTGTTTCCCTATGTAGAATATAGCTTGAACTAGATGTCCTGTAGATAATCATTAAGGATATTTCCTTGCATTAGTGATTTACTAAGTTTTGGTGTTTTCTTGTTTTTTTGTTTGTTTGTTTGTTTGTTTTTATTTTTTTTAGATATTTTTGCTATAGGGCACATGAGCTCACTGGAGAGACAGACAGTGAGAAATCACCCCCCAGGGGATATGGCCATGCTGCAATTCCTTCTCTATTCTCTTCTTGGGATTTTGGACACACATGCACACACACCCAGTATGAGTTTTAGGCTGCCAGGTCTGGGACTCAAACCGCAGTCAACCATGTGGGAGTCTAGTGCTTTAACCACTATGCTACCTGCTGGCCCCTGATTTACTAAGTTTTTAAATTATTAATTTATATGAAAACGTATCTCTTTATTAAAACCATTATATGATTTTTTTTTCTCTTTATTCTTTGTGGTAAATTTAAGTTGTAGAATTTTCTAATAAAATCTTTGCTTACATAGGAGAAAACCAATTTGGTCATGATTTACCATCTCTTTATACCCTACTATATGCAATATGCAAGGTTTCATTTTTGGTTTTGGTTTTGTTTTTGAGAGAGCGACTTTTGCTCCAGGGTGCATGTATTTATCAGAAAGACAGAGAAAAAGCAGGAAGTTATTCCCCCAAGGGCGGATGGCCACGCCACAATCCCTTCTCCTCCATTCTCCTCTCAGGATTTTGGGCACAGGCACATATGCCCAGTGTGAGTTTCAAGCCTCCTGGTCTGAACTAGAACCATGGTTGGCAACGTGGGAGTCCTGCACTTTAACCACTATACCATCTACTGGCCCCTGTAAGTTTTTTTCTTTGGGATTCCCGTCTATATATTTTCAGGGCCTAACTGGTGGTTCATGCTGCTGAGATTCTGTGCTTTGCAGGCTGAGACCACATGGGAGGCCTTAGTTCAGTTCTGGTCCAACGTAAAAGGTCAGGCATAGTGTCATGCACCTGTAATCCCAATGGTCTGTGAAGCTGAGGTGGGAGGATTGAGAGTAGCTTGAGACTGGTCTGGGCAACAGAGAGATTTTGACTGAAAAAGAGCCAGTTCTGGTGGTAAGTACCTGTACTCCCAGCTGGGACACTGAGACAGAAACTGTCAGGATAGTAATAAATAAAAAATTTAAAAGCATACATCTTTTTTTTTTTGTTTTGATGTCCAGTGTTAATGCTAGCTTTATAAAATGAGGTGACGGGTGTTACCTCTTAGAATTTGTATAGGATTGGGATTATTTGGTCCTTGAAAATTTTTATAAATTCGGATTAATCCCCAGGGCCTAGTGTTTAGGGCACATTTGAACTGCTTCAAATCCTTTAATAGTTGAACAACTCTTTAGACCTTTTATTTCCTCTTGAGTCAGTTTTGGTAAGGTATAAACATGCTCATTTTGTGTCATTTTTTTAAAACTGCCATATAATTGAAAATATATGCTTATGTTTGAATCTCCTTTATCTGTAATTATAACCCCTTTTATTAATATTATTTAATTGTACCTTTTGTGTCTTGATCAGTCTTGTTATAAAATTACCTATTTCCTCATCTTTTTTAATTTTTGGCTTGTATTTTATTGATTTCTGTTCTCATTTTTATCTCTTCTATTTTATTTGGGCTCATTCTGATTCTCTCTCTAAAACATCATAAACTAGACATTTATCTAATAGCTTTTGGTATTTATCCTTTTCCAATATGATATTTAAAAGTATTAATATCCTTCATAGCCCTGCTTTACAGCATCCTCTTAAGGGCTGATATCATTCACTTCTACGAAGTTTTCATTTCTATGATTATTTTTCTCATAACCCT
Organism: Tupaia belangeri chinensis; assembly: GCF_000334495.1. Lineage (NCBI taxonomy): Eukaryota > Metazoa > Chordata > Mammalia > Scandentia > Tupaiidae > Tupaia > Tupaia belangeri. The sequence continues at coordinate 4,178,766 of NW_006160045.1, forward strand.
TGAATTATTTAGCAATTTTTATTGAATTATTTATTTTATTTCATTTATCATCATCATCATCATTATTATTTACTGTAAGGCATACATGCTCACCAGAAGAGACAAAGAGAGAAAGTGAGAAAGCAAGCAGCCAGGTCCGAGACTTGAATTGCGGTCAGCCATGTGGGAGTCCAGCACCCTCAACCACCATCCTCCTGTTGGGCCAGAAGTTTGCTTCTTTTTTAGGAGTTTTTGCTATAGGGTGCTTGCCAGAAAGAGAGAGACAGGCAGAGAGACAGAAAGCGAGAAATCACCCCACAGGGGGGATGGCCACAATCTTGGGCATGGTGTGAGTTTTAAATAGACCTGGTCCGGGACTCAAACCTGTGGTCGACTACATGGGAGTCCAGTGACATAGCCATTACATCAACTGCTGATCCCAGCAGTTCGCTTCTTAGTTCTAAATATGTGAGAGTTTTATATTTTCACTAATAATATCTTCATTAATGTATTATAGTCAGAGAGCAAGGTCCACATGACACCTGTTCTTTAAAATTTACTGAGACTTCCTTTAGGGTCTGTCTCTCTCTTTTTTTTTTTTTTTTTGGAGAGGTTTTTGCTACAGGGTGCGTGCGCTCGCCAGACAGAAACAAAGAGACAGAAAGCGAGAAATCTCCCCCCAGGGAGGATGGCCATGCTGCAATCCCTTCTCCTCCATTCTCCTCTCTGGATCATGGGCACGCACACACACGTGCCTGGCATGAATTTAAGCCACCGGGTCCGGGACTCGAACCGCGGTCGACTACGTGGGAGTCCAGCGACATAGCCATTATGCTAACTGCTGGTCCCCCTAGGGTCTGTCTCTTAATTTTTATAAATAGTCCATGTGTGTTTGAAAAGATTGTGTTTTCTGTAGTGGTCTAGTAGGATAAATGTACAATGAATGTGATGCCCTTCTTAGTCCCCCAATATGCTTTATGTCTCAGAATCTCTTGTCTTACATTAATATAGTGTTTGCTATGTTTATTAGAACTTGGACGTTCTGTGAGAATCCTGTGCTTCCTTCAGTTATTCCCACATGAATGGTTTAGCACATGCTTCTATCACATGCTCAAATATGAATTCTCTAAGACCTATCCTGGATGGGTATAATAGAAAAGATTGTTAAGGGATTTGAGACAAAATGATGTTCCCATGTTGCAGAAAGCCAGACACCAAGGAACAGAAACAGCACTCAGAGAAATAGAACTGTTTATTACACTGGTGGGCATGGAGGAATTAAGACTCTAAATCTCTGGCCCCAGCTGAGAGTTGGACACAGTCTTTTATGGGCGAATTAGAGAGGGGAAATTTCAGAATGCTTGGAGTGTCCTATCAGGGAAGGAGCTCAGTGTCTGCCCTAATACAGAGCTGGCAGAAAAGCAAGGAATCAAGCTCAAGGTCTCTGGTCATTCAGCAGTTCAGGGGAGGGGCAGTTAGCTCATGGGTGATTAGAAAGCCCAGGAAGCTATCAGCCCTGGGTTGCTTCTAGGTTGTTCACAATTTCCTCCATATCAGAACAGAAAGTTTGCAGGCAGTTACCAGTCTTGGGTTGCTCCACATCATTTCCCCCTCTTATGCCTCCTCAACCATACTTGAGGATGGTCAGTTAACAGGAGTACAGTAAACATAGCTTCCCCAGGTAGTGACTAATGGTTGATATTTGATGGCTTCAAGGTGGGAGGTTATAAGGGTATCGTTGGAGTGCCATCCTTCGCTGTTCTCGAGCTCCTGCCATGTGTAGATGGGTCAGCATGTGGAGTGATGAAAGATAGGCTGTAGTCTCCACAAGCTTCTGCCGTATGTAGAGCAGCCAGCCCAGGAGTGGCTGCAGCAGAGCTATAGTCCTGATTACAGGTCTTGGTCCTCTGGGAGGTCACCTTGGTTGCTCAGGGTAGCTTAGCACCAACCAGGTCCCAGGGTCCTCTAGTGCTGCAGCTTGCTTCATTCGCAAGTGATAGATTCATGGTGCCAACACTGCAACCTTAACTGCAATGGTAACAAGCATAACAACATATGGCCCCAACCAGAAGGGCTGTAGTGATTCTTTTTTCCAATTTTGAACCCACATCAAGTCCCTGGGCTCATGTTTATGTACCCAGTTTCCAACGGGAATGGGGGTTCTTTCTAAGGTTACATGGGTTATTTCCTTGAAAGTTTTCCAAGGTCACCAGATCCTCAGTCAGGATTGCCTCACCCAGCTGACAGACATCAGCCGTTTGGGCCTGGGTGACTAAAGTGGGTGCCAGCCAAACAGGATCTCATAAGGGACATAACCTTGTTTTTGGAGTGTACATCGAACTCGGAGCAGAGCCAGTGAGAGGACATCCACCCACTCAGGGGTGTCCAGTGTCCTGACAGTGCTTGGCCACGGTCGACTTGAGGGTACAGTTCATTTGCTCTATTCTTCCTGAATGCTGAGACTTCCATTTTATTCACAAGGCCTTTGCCAGTCCGTATGTAACTTCTGCCACAAAAGTAGGGCCATTTTTTTAGATATGGCCTCCTTTAAAAGGGCTCAAGTGACTTCTCTGACTTTCTCAATTTGTATAGGGAAATCTATCCAACCTGATTAAGTGCAGACCAGGACCAGTAATTACTTATAACCCCTGCATGGTCACACTTCTGAGAAGTCTGCCTCCAGTAATTCCAGGGGAGTTGTCCTGGTGGCTTGTATTCCAGCTGGCCGAGTTGGTCCCTAGGCAGGGTTATTTCTGACACAAGTTTTGTATTGCATGCTCACAGTTCACACAATGACTCTAGGACACTGAAGAAATAGTATCAACCTAGCATGTTCTCTAGGTTAGTCTTTCCCCAGTGAGTCAACTCATGGTGCTCCTTTACCAACAAATATCTCAGGGGCTAAGGTATGTATATTCTTTTATCTGACAATCTCCACCATCTGTCTTCTTCTAGGACTGCTCCCTCTGACTTTGTCCAGCTATGTTTGTTGGAGGTACAAGAGGGGGCTTCTGGGAGGCTTGTGAGTGGTAACATGTTGGTTATAGCAGTTAGGGTTCAGTTGGAAGCAGCCTTGTCTGGTCTGCTAACTGATTTCCCAGGGTGGTGGAGTCTTCCCCACTCTGGTGTCCCCTACAATGGCTGATTGCCACTTCCTTTGGCTCCCAAACTGCTTCTAATAATTGGCAAATTTCTTCCTTGTTTTTAACTGTTTTCCCTTCTGCCAAGAGGAGTCCTCTCTCTCGGTACAATGCTCCATGAACATGTAGGATAGCAAATGCATAGTGTGAGTTTGTGTAGATGTTTATACCCTCTTACTAGCTGCCAATCTTAAGACTCGGATTAATGCCCAGGGGTCAGCTCGCCAAGCAGACCATCCTTGGGGCAGTGCCCCAGCATCAATCACTGTGTCTTAGAGGTAATGACATAGCCAGCATATCGAATTCCATCCTTCATATAGCTGCTACCATCAGTGAAGAAAGGTCGGGGGCCTTCAGTGGTGTGACTACAAGATTAGGACGTCCAAAAAAGACCTCATTGAGGGCCTTTTCGTAGTTGTGGTGAGGAGACCCCAGCATGGCCAGGAGGAAGCTAGCAGGATTGAGGGTCTGCAGAGTCTGGAGTCTACTTCAGGGATTTCCAATTAATAAGCCCTGGTAATAGGCCATCCTAGATCTGGCTAGCCATTTATATCCTCTGGCATTCATCAGGTCAGTCACTGAATGAGGGACCCAGGTATTGATAACTTGGCCTAAGGTTAACTTGTCTGCCTCTTTAATCAGTTCAACTGTGGCAGCAAGGGCTTGTAGGCAAGGGGGCCATTCAGATGCGACTGGGTCTAATCTTTCAGACAGGAAAGCAGGCAAGGGGGCCATCCAGATGCGACTGGGTCTAATCTTTCAGACAGGAAAGCAATGGGTCTCCCCCAAGGCCCAATGGACTGAGTCAGAACTCCCTTCAGGCCAGACTTCAGGAAAGTCTCTAACAAGTAAAGAAATTACCTCATCATCTCCACTGGGTGCCTCAGGTGCAAACAATTACCATTCCTCCTTCTGACTCATGGGTAACCAAGTGTCCCCCTAATTGGCAGTCTCTTGCCTGTAAGAAGGGCTGGGTCCTGGTTTTTCTAGTGGCTTCCATGATAGTAGCTTTTTGCTCTGATGGGGGAGCCAGAGGCTGAGTTACAATGGCATGTTCAGCACCAGTATCTACAATAAATGTCATCAGTTGGCCCCCTACCTTGACATTGAGCAGGGGCTCCCAGGGGCCCAGGATCATGGAGCCCAGTCAGTCCTATTCTGATTCCATCATGGCTAGGAGGTCTCTTTGGAGCTCTGGGTAGAAAGTCTTGGGGGCTCCCAGTGAGCTTCAGGTTGTTCTTCCTTGGTTTGCCTTCCGTTTGGGGCGTTTTCCCTTCCAGTTTGCATCCTCTTTGCAGTATGCACACTGGGTTGGTCTAAGCCTGGGGCAGCCAGCTTTTGGTACACCTCTTGAACTGGGCAGGGCATCCAGTTGTCTGAGGGTGGCAGCCAACAGAGTTACTTTCTGCTTCATCTGCCAGTCTGCCTCCTTTCTTTCCTCTTGGTCTTGGTTCATGAAGACTCGATTAGCAAGCTCCAGGAGCTAGGTGGCGTTCATCCCAGCAAAGCCTTCCTGCTTTTGGAGTTTTCTACGGATGTCAGGGGCCAACTGGGTGACAAAGACAGTATTAATCATTTGCGGGCTTTTGGAGCCCTCCAGATTAAATGGAGTATAGATCCAGTGTGCCTTGCAGAGCCTCTTGTAAAAGTGCCCCAGTGGTTGAACTGTCTTCTGAATTATTTCTGTAGTTTTAGCCATATTTGTAGGCTTTGGACTGGTTTTCAATCCCTTCAGGAGTGCCTCTCGATACTTGCAGAGATAGGTATGGCCATCTTTAACATTGAAATCCCAGTTAGGCTTTTCATTTGGAAAAGCAGTTCTGGCTCAAGCCTCAGATTCTACCACATCATTGAGGGCATGCTCTTGTAACCATTTCTTTGCTGCCACAAGGACTCTGTGGTGCTCCTCTGTGTTAAATAGGGTGAGGAATAGTTGCTGATAGTCACCCCAGGTAGGCTGGTGGGTTTGGAGTATAGATTCCATGAGATCTATCATTTCCTGGGACTGTTCTGAGTAGGAGGGGGTATGATGTTTCCAATTAAGCAGATCAGTTTTGGTGAAGGGCTTGTAGTAGAGAGTTGCTCTGCCCTCTGTGATAGCCCCCATCTGTGCCTGTCGCTGTTGGGGAGTTCTCAGGTTCCCTGGAGGGGCAGATGAAGAGTGAGTAGCCCTGGGCTGCAGCAGCTCACCAGATGATGGCAGGTGAGGCAGAATCTGGGTACGGGATTCGGGATGGCTCGTGGCCTTCCTTCTGAGCTGGCAGAGTTGGTGCTGGCCCCTCAGGCTGCTCTTCAGGCTCCAGGAAAACAGATGGGATGCCTTGGAGGATTGGAGCCATGGGTTTACTTGGTCAGAGGTATGGCATGGCATGAGTTTCCAAAATAGTGCATTGGTTTTTCTCTCTTATGCGGATTCGTGTCCAGGGTGGAATGACTTGTGGTGCCAGTAACCACATTGTACATAGTCTGCATAGTGGGCAGATGTAACGTTCTCTCCAGCAGACATCCCACCTTAAAAGAAGGCCATTCAATCTCAGAGGGCTTGCAACCTTCTGGTTTGAATTTAATTCCATAATCACCAGAGAAGCCCTTTTTAAAATTAGTCAGCATGTAGTTCAACACAATGGGCTTGGAAGTCTTAGATTGAGGTTTTTCCATCAAATCCCAAATATCTCTGACCTCTCCAGGTATCAAAAGCCTGCACTTCCCTCCCAGAAGGCTTGGGAGAAAACTGTTTGAAGGAAGTGATCAATGAGGAGACACTGGAGAGATGGTGGCTCCTGGGGGGAGTGGGCCTTAGCCCAGAGGCTCAGAAGCCATGCAGCTTCCTGGGGAGGCTGCTAAAAAGGCCAGGTGGTGTAGGTGATAAGTTTGTTCAGCTTTGCAGGGGGACCTCAGTCAAGGGCTGCAATTAGAAGGACCATAGTGGTTTCTCTCCAGGTTCTGAACTCTTGGTCTTCCAATGGTGATACCCCAGTGCTGGAAAGGGGTATTCCTGTGGTTGGTGGCAGGTGGAATGGAGAAGGACAAGAGAACAGAAATCTGTTGAGCTAGTTGATGAGGGAAGGTTGTCTGGGTAGAGAGTGATGCCTGCGCTCTCCTTTTCCAGATAAAGTGGGCAGGTTTCTTTCCACAGTGGAAGTCTTTGTAGGAGTATCAGGATGGGCTCTGGGAGGATTTTTTTTTTTTTTTTTTATAGTCAGGAGGAATTTATGCCTGGTCTCCAAGGACAGAATTGGCAACCTGACATTTGCTACTCTGCCTAACTGCCTCTATAGGGAAAGACCTACCATCAGCCACTGTGTCCCCCTCCCATGAATTATGTTGCAACAGACAAAGGGTGGGTGTGCCCTTTGATTGGTCAAACGGGATGAATCATAGATTTGTCTGGCTATGTTCCTTGTGGGCTTTATGTACTTCCTTGACAATAAGCAATCTGATACAGAACTTCTGCTGGATTGGATGTGTAGAGAGGGACTGGGTCCCCCAGCACCAATTCAGCCATTTAGCCTTTACAGAACTACCATGGAAACACAATTGACAGAAACAATTATGCTTTGTAGCATGATGCCATGGAACCACAAACATATTCACTAGTCACAAACACTCACATTAATTGAGCTTATACATTCCTTCCCCACATCAGCCAATTACCAAATGAGCCCTAAGTGCTAGTCCTGTGACTGAAGGAGAGTGATCAGGTCTCCTCCTCCACTCTGATCAGTTAGTTCTAAGTGGGGCTCTACAGATACCCAGGAGCTTACCACATTACCAGAGGTGACCAAGCTGGATCCATCAGGGTCCAGGAGTTGGTTCTTCTCTCCAATCAGAGTCTGATGATCCAGGAACACTCAGCCCCAGGGCAGGCATCCCAGCTGAGGGATCCCATCAAAAGAGATGGGGGTGTGCCTATCTCTCCATACTGTAGTGCCCATCCCGGGTTGGGGGAGCACCCTTGGGTAGGTGGCTCAAAGGTCCAGCCTGATTCTTCTTCCCAATCAATGCACCAAAATGTTGCAGAAAACCAGATGCTGAGGAATGGAAACAGCACTCAGGGAGATAGGAAAACAATTTTATTACACCAGCAGGCACAGAGGAGTTAATACTCTGAATCTCTGGCCCCGGCTGAGAGTTGGACGCAGTCTTTTATGGATGAGCATGCTTGGAGTGTCATATCAGGAAAGGAGCTCAATGTCTGCCCTAATATGGAGCTGGAAGAGAAGCAGAGAATGCAACCTGCTTAAGGCCTCCAGGCACTCAACAGTTCAGGGAAGGGGCGGTTAGTTCATGGATGAACAGAAAGCCCAGGCAGCTATCAGCCCTGGGTTGCTTCAAGGTTGTCCACAAGTTCCTCCATATCAGAACAGAAAGTTCAGGCAGTTACCAGTCTTGGGTTGCTCCACATCACCCAAAGAGTATATCCTGTAGGATGAACAGAGAGTGAAAAAAGTGAAGTCAGGAAGGGTCTTGGTTACTGAAAGGTGTATAAATGGAGAAGGGTCAAGAATCCTCTTTGATTTTGAAGACGTTGTACAGTGAGAATACAGCAGAGAGAATAGGAAGGATACAGTCTTGTGGTTCAAAAGTGAGATGATAGTGCCCTTTTTGTTAAAAAACAATATCAGCACATGGTCCATTTGCAAACCACAACCTATAGGTTGGATCCTTTTCTTTCAGTAGGACAGCAGATATTTCCCTAAATTAAGGAGGGTTAAGGAAGAATGAGGAGGTGTAATCCTAGCTGTGTGAAACTAAACAAATATGACTCCCTTAGCTACTATTCTCTCCACACTCTCCCTCTCCCCAGTAGCAGTTGGAAGCTGATGAAGGAGCAGGTGGTTAAAAGGGCCTGCGAGGAAAGGTAGTTTATCATTTAGCTGGCAGATTTCATTCACAAATTGAATGCGTACTTTAATTCTGTCAATTAAAATACAAAATCTGCCACTTGTATTTTTCTCAGATGAAGTTTCTGTCTCTTTCTATAATGAAAGATCTTAGATTCATAAGAAGTAGAAAGTGATTCACATTTACTTGCAAAAAGCCTTTGCTGATAATATTTCATCTGAATTTATAGAGATATTGTTTTAGTCTGTTCTGTTGTTTTTGCCATAATTCAATACCACAGAGCAATTTATAAAAAAAGGTTTCTTCAGCTCATGGCTCCATAGGTCCATTTTTGAGAGGCCACATCCAGTGATAGTCTTCTGACTGGTGGGACTACAGAGCCCCAAGACTGCACACAGGTTACATGGTGAGGGAATAAGAGCATGTATCTGCCTAAAGTCTCTTCCTCTTCTGAAAAAGCCACGAGTATTCACAGATGAAGACCCATCCTGATTAATTTAACTAATCCTAATTATCCCCCAAAGGTGGGGTCACAGATGACATAGTGGATATGTTGCTGGACTCCCACATGGTCGATCACATTTTGAGTACTGGATGCAGTGGCTTGAAATTCATGCCAGGAGCTTGTGCATTCGTGCCCAAGATCCCAGGAGAAGAATGGAGGAGAAAGGATTGCCATGTGGCCATCCCCCTTCGGGGATGATTTCTCACTTTCCTTCTCATAATCTGTGTCTCTCTCTCGCTCTCTTTTTTCCCCAGAGAACACATGCCCCATGACAAAAACCTCTTAAAAACAAAACAAAAAAAAAGTAGCAAATTCACAACACAAGAATTTTAGGAGAGATTTTTCTTTTTTCTTTTTCTTTTAAGAGATTTTTGCTATAGGGCACATGTGCTCACTGGAGAGACAAAGAGAGACAGAGAGAAAGAGAGAAATCACATGCCAACGGGGATGGCCACATTGCATTCCCTCTCCATTCTCCTCTCAGGATTTTGAGCATGCACATGCATGTCTAGCATGAATTTTAAGCTGCTGGGTTCAGGACTTGAACTGCAGTTGACTGTGTGGGAATCTAGCAACATAACCATTATGCCATCTTCTAGTCCCTGGGGAAGATATATTTAAACAATAGCTGATATGTAAAAAATGTTGCATCATCAGAAAAGTCATGATGCATTTTTAAATAGAAAATAAAAACACATCGTGACTTTTCTGACACCCAATACATAAACACGTTTTCTTTGATCTGTATATATTAATATACAGATAACATATGTATAAAGTGTTTTTATTATACTGATACTTTGTTAAAAATAAGAACTTAGAGCATGATTAACTCTTGTATAATTCTGGTAAAGAAATTACATACAGTCACTTCTCATTTAGCAATCAAGTTCCATCCCTACAACAAGATTCTTAAATAAATCAGTTCATTATAGAGGATCTTAAATGTCTTTTAAGGGTATGTATTTTTCAATAGATATCACCCAACACCACACAATTGATAGAATAATGTAATTCTGTCCATATAAAAAGCATACATTAGATAAGCACCAGAAAGTGACAAGACACACCATAACACAAGAATAAAAATCCAACATCATCTTTATTTTTTCTGAACACTACTATGGGTGGACAATAAATTACACATTTATAAACAAAATATGTAATCTTGCATGATTGCAAATGCTTCATGCAGTGAATACTAAATGCAAGGGATGAGAAAAAGGCTGAGAAAGGGGATTCCTGAGACACACAGACTGGTAAAGGGGTTCCCCATGCTAGAGAACTGGTGGTGAAATCCCAGTTGTCATTAAACAGGTAGGAGCAACTGTAATCATATTCCAGCAATTTACCCCACTACCCACAGGGAAAAAAATAATGCCTTTAAGACTTTAAAAATGGAGTAGTTTCAGTGGCATTTAGTTATACAGTGCATAGAATAGATTAATGAGGTGAAGGAATTTTAAGATGATGCTTCATGATAGTCACTGGCCATGTATGTTTTCTTTGAGCACTTGAAATGTGACTAGTCTGGGGCCATCAGGTGGCATAGTGGTTAAGGTGCTCAAGTCCCACATGGCTGACCATGGTTTGAGTCCCAGACTTGGCAGCTTGCTTTCTTACTTTAATTTTCTCTCTATCTCTCTCTTTCTCTCTCTCGGTGTTTGTGTCTGGTAAGTGCATATACCAGATAGCAAATTAAAAATAATAATAATATTAATAACTAGAATAATTTTATTTTATATATTTACTCTTATTCATTTATTTTCAAATCTCACCAGAGAGAGACAGAGAGAGAAAGGAAAAGTGAGAAAGCAAGCTGCCAGGTCTGGGACTCAAACCACAGTCAACCATATGGGAGTCCAGCATCTTAATCATCATGCCACTACTGGCCCCGATAATAAAAAAATTTAAATAACTCTAACACAAAAAAAAAATGTTGATAGTCCAATTTGAGATGCAATGTAAGCATAATGTAGACACCACATTTCAAAGGTTTAACACACAAAAAAAACAATGTATAATGTCTCTAATAATTATTTAATAATGATTACATGTTGAATAAAATATATTATTCAAATTAATCTCTCAGGACCAGCAGATGGCATAGTGGTTACATTGCTGGCTGCTCACATGACCGACCGCAGCTTCAAGTCCTAGACCTGGCAGCTTCAAACTCACACCAGACGTGTGGCATTGTGTAACCAAGATCCCAGGAGAAAAATGGAGGAGGAGGGATTACAGCATGGCCATCCCCCCTGGGAGGGTGATTTCCTGCTTTTTGTCTCTGTCTCTCTGACAGCACATATGCTCTATAGCAAAAATCTCTCGAAAAATTAATTTCTTATTTTTTATACTTTAAATGTGGCAATCAGAACAATTTTAATTAGATAGGTTGCTTACATTATATGTCTATGGGGACAGTACAGATTTAGATGAATCATATAAATAAGCTCCCTGGACAGTAACATAAACATGAAAATGAACAAGTATTCCGATACTGCTCTTGGTTTCCATGTTCCAAATAAGATTACAGGTTTTTGAAATCCCTATCTTTATTATTTTTATTTTTAAGTCAACTTCTGAGCTAAGGGGTTAGAGCCAATATCCTTCAATGGTTTTTTTCTTAAAAAAAAAAAAAAAAGAGTATTTGCTTCCCATTACATTTTAGTGTCTTTAGGTACTAAGCAAACTTAACACACCTAGAGATCACTGATGGCCCCAATTTTAACCCTGAGTTCACTGTCCAGGAAAGAGATTGGGTAAAACTTAACAAGGTAGGGGTACCCTGACCATGTATAGAATCTCTCATATTTGAAGGAGAAATTAGTTTTAATATTCAAATTTGGCCTTTTCCTTCACAGGTATTACTGTTACAGTCCAAACTATCTCATTTTTTCTACAAGAAGTACTGTAAGTATTAAATTTTTAAAACTACAGTTAAGAATTACATTTTTTTGAACCTTAGAGCAGAGAACAGTTAATCATACTCACTTTTATGGCTTAGTGTCATTCTTTTATTTTTATTTCATCTCCTTTATCCCATTTATCATCCTAATACAGGTTTAACTCTCAAATGTATGTATTTAAATATGTACATAGTAAAAGTAAGTCATAATGTGTTTAATAATTTGTGATTTAAGATTCACAAATTGGTGTTAGGAAATAGGTAGTATGAATGTGCAGTATATTGTCTAGACTATTGAGAATGGGCAGCTAGGAAATAAAATAAAAGGCATCCCCTTTGGAAAAGAAGAAGTAAACTATCTCTACTTGCAGATGACATGCTATTCTACATAGAAAGCCTGTAGACTTCTAGAATTGTGCAGCAGTAATAGCTGAAAGAGTTTTGCTCATACCTTTAAAGGCATAGTCTCAAGATGCAGGTGTGATTTGTCCAGGTTATCTGCCCTGAGACGGAAGCCCAGAAGAGAAGGGAAAAGAGGAAGAAATCACTGGTTCTTAGGGACTGTTGATATTCAGGGATATGGCCATAGAATTCTCTCAGAAGAATGTCTGCACCATGCTCAGTGGAATTTGTATAGAGATGAGAGGTTAGAGAACCATAGGAACTTGGTTTCTCTGGGTCTCTAAGCCCAACTGGGTCACCTTTGGAAAAAAGGAGTGTGAAAAGAGAGAAGACAATAGCCATACACCCATCTATGTCTTCTCCTTACACCCATCACATGCTTCCAAATCATGGTATAGAAGATTCCTGCCAAGAAATGTTGTTTGGAAAATATGAAAATTATGATCTTGAGAGCTTGCACATAGGAAAGACTGGGGAGTACAGGTAAGTGTGAATAGCAATATGGATGTTATAAATAATATAGGACCCATAATAAAAATTTCACTGTCAGGAGATCGAGAAAATACAACATTCAAATCTACATGTTTAGTGCAATTCCAATCAAAATACCAGAAATATTCTTCACAGATCTAGAAAAGACAATCATAGAATTTGCCTGGAATCATAAAAGACCTCATATTGCAAAAGCAATTCTGCGAAAGAAGAATGGAATAGGAGGCATATCACTCCCTGATCCCAAGATATACTATAAAGCTGTGGTCATCAAAACAGCATGGTATTGGCATAAAAACAGACATGTGGACCAATGGAAGAGAATAGAGACCCCAGAAATAACCCCCAAAGCTTACAGACAACTGATCTTTGACAAAGGATATCAGTCAATCCATTGGGAAAAGGAAAACCTCTTTAGCAAATGGTGCTGGAAAAATTGGGTATCCACTTGCAGAAAGATGAAACTGAACCCCCATCTTTCACCATTAACAACAGTCAACTCAAAATGGATCAAAGATCTGAACCTAAGACCTCAGACAATAAAACTACTTGTGGAAAATGCTGGGGAAACTCTGGGAGACATTGGAGTAGGCAAAGACTTCTTAAATAAGACTCCCAAAGCACAGGCAATAATCCCTAAAATAGACAAGTGGGACTATATTAGACTAAGAAGTTTCTGCACAGCAAAGGACACAGTAACAAGTGTGAACCGACAACCCTCAGAATGGGAAAATATTTTTGTTAAATATGCCTCAGACAAGGGACTGATAACGAGAATACATAGGGAACTCAAGTGCCTTATGCGAAAAAAAATGATTAACCCGATTAAAAGATGGGAAAGTGAGCTGAACAAAAGTCTCTCTAAGGAAGACATACGAACAGCCAAAAAGCATATGAGGAAATGCTCGACATCCCTCATCATAAGGGAAATGCAGATAAAAACCACAATGAGATACCACCTAACCCCTGTCAGAATGGCAAAGATTAAGAATATAAAAAGTGATAAGTGTTGGCGGGGATGTGGTGAAAAGGGAACCCTCCTACACTGTTGGTGGGAATGTAAACTAGTTCAACCACTGTGGAGAACAATATGGAGGTTCCTCAAAGATCTACAAATAGAACTACCATTTGATCCTAGAAAGTGGTCAGATATGGAGGATTTGCTGAGTGAAGTAAGCCAGGCTATGAAAGAAAGATATTGTATGTATCCACTCAATATATACTGACTATCCGCACTCTATGGTAGAGAGTGAAAAATTGGAGGACATAAAAGCAGTGAAGGTACTTAACGAGAATAGGACAGTGTGGAATGGGGAGGGGTGAGGAGAAGTGGATAGAGAAAGATAGCAAGAGAACAACACAGAGGTAAGACGTTAGTGAGAAACAGATATGGCTTATTACCTGTTGATGTTGACATGTATAGTATTCTCAACTGGATTGGTCTGAGAACTATTTCATGATGTGTAAAGTATTTTTACAAGCAAAGTGAGAAATAGTGATTGACTGTTTTAAAAAATAACTAGAATAATAATAATAATGATTGGGAAAAACATAAAAAAGATATGGAATGTTGAAGCAGAGAGATTAATGTCTCTGTATTGACTGACATGCATGGCATTCCCTTTTGAAAAAGCAATGTAATACACTGTAAAGTTATATGTAATCCAATGTAATATAAAGAAGATTATGATGATAATAATTTTAAAAAAGCTCATAGGAAATGCATAGTGCAATACAATTATACATGTTTTGCCCCCAGATAAATTCATACTTTAATTCCATTTTCTGTGAATGTTTTGTAGTACCCTCATATTTCCACTTCTTGAGAGAGGGCTGAAGTACTTGTCCCAGGTGTCCGTCATGAGAAATGCCTATTACTCTACGTTAGTAGGAAACTAACCATAGATACTGAAAAGTCTTTATTTGCTAAGTTCAATGGCTAAAGCACTTGTAGTTCTATTTTTATTGTCTGACATTACTCTTGGTTATCAGTCATTTGGTCTTGTTTCCAGACATGCCTAGTGACTTTGTATAAATGTAAGGGTTTTTCATTTAAATAACTATGTTTTTGCTGTTCTAGAAATTCCACTGGCTATTTTAAAAACCTCTTTTATGTTGTATATTTCTTTTATTACAATGCCTATTTCCTTTTTACATTTGTAATTATTTTAAAATACTTTTTTTTATTTTTATTTATTTTTTTTATTTTGCTAGCAGGACCATTCAGTCGCTGGAGAGGACAGAGAGACAGAAAGAAGAAAGGAGAAAAAAGCAATCCCTTCTTCTCTATTTCTCCATTGTGTTGGGCTTCTGGGAATGCACATGCATGCTCCTGGCATGTTTTTCAAACTACAAGATTCGGGGTTTGAATCACAAGGTTGGTCATGTGTGATTTGGCTCCCTCATCCACCACTCTACAGGGTCAGCCTGACGAATAATTATTATTTTTAAATAAAGTAATTAATATTACCTAATTGACAGAGTTAGATTATCTTTTATCTGAAATTCTTTAAGTAAAATTCTTTGACTTGTTTGTTAACATTTCCTTCTGTGGCTTATTTATTATGATATGCTAAGCTATGCCAAGAAGGCAAGTAACCTCCCAAAATAAATGTTTTAATAACAAACAAACAAAAAAGAAATAATAGCGTTTATAGCATATCTCAAAAAAATTACTAATGAGTAATGGTTGACCATTGTCTTATTTATATTAAAACAGAAAATATTTCACCTTTTTTTAATAATTATTTAATTCAATTTGTTACTTTTTTTATTTGACCAGAGGGAGAGAAAGTAAATGAGAGAAAGCAAAACACCAAGTTCTAGACTCAAACCATGGTCAGTCATGTGCCTCAAGCACCATACTGCCTGACAGCACCATTGTCTCACCTTTTTTATGTGAACCATAATTTAATTAATCTCCTATACCAGAACTCATATCGTAAGTAGCTGACAGGATATTTTTTCTTAGATAGTCCTGTTTTAAGACTGGCTTGTGGTTAGATGAATATTGTTGAGTTTTTAAATTGTGACAATAATTATTTCAGTCCTGTAAATGCTATCACTGTTTGCTCTTTCTGAAGATATAATTGGCAATTCATTAGTAATGATCAACCTTTCTACAAAGATAATGAATGTTATGGCAAAACCTACCATAATTTTTTTTTTTACTTAGACTTATGTCCATGGTTATGTGAATATACAAATACTGGGAAGACCACTTCTCAAAACCAAGCAGACTCACTCATCTGTGTTTTATTTTGTATTCATTAACCCATTAAAGGCAAGGGCTGAAGATAAGGTAGTGATGTCTACTTTATATTTTTAGTCTTACCTATGTCAATCTAATTAGGATTCCCTGTATTGAAACACTGCCTTTTACTCGCTGAAAGACATTTTAGTGTGGTTTGTATATACTATCAAATAAAGAATATGTAATGTTAAAAAAAAAAAGAAAGAAAATACAACATTTTTGGGAAAAAAACCTACGTTTTAAGTCAATTACTTTTGCATTAAAATGTGTTCTGTACTGTGTATAGCAGCTTTTAAGGCATTTTCCTAGAAAGGAAATTTTGAAAATCTGAAAAGTCACCTAGTCAATTTTCCAAATAATTATTTGAACAAATTCAAATATAAGATTGGGTTAAATTTTCAAGTATTTCTGAAGACCAGAGACTTAAATATGAAAAAAAAAAAAAACTTTCTAAATAAGATCAAATTGAGGGGTTATTTACTAAAAGTTTATGATCCTTCCACCAACAAATAAATTCTCTTTGTACTAATGTCTATGAGTTTGATAAGGGGAATATGAGGAAGTAGCTATCTGCGGAAAACCTTACACATACAATAAAATAAGGCCTTCGATGAGGGCTCTACCACATGTAACTACCAGGATATTTATACTGGAGAGAGAACTTATCAATGCTATGAATCTGAGAATAATGTTAGAAAAACAAAAACAACAAAAAAACCTCATGCTCCAGGCAACTATTATACATATAAAATATGCATATAAAGTGTAATGAGAAACAATCATGCAATGTTCAAAGCTTATTATCTACTAGGGTATTTGTGTTTGAGAGAAGCCCTACAAGTATAATGAATGTGGCCAAGCTTTTAACCAGTCTTTAAAACTCATGCAACATTGGGACCAGCAGATGGTGTAATGGTTATGTTGCTAGACTTCCACATAGTTGATGGCAGTTTGAGTCCTGGACTCAGTGGCTTAAAACTCAAGGCATGCACATGTGTATGTATGTCCAAAATCCCAAGAGGAGAATGGAGAAGGGATAGTGGTGTGCCCATTCCCCTTGGGGGTGATTTCTTGCTTTCTAACTCCCTCTCTGTCTCTCCAGTGTCACACACCATAGCAAAAATCTCTCTCTAAAAACTATCATATAACATCATAACATTAATAATGAAGGAGCCAACAGGTTGCATGGTGGTTAAGGCATTGAATTCCTACCTGGCTGACCACAATTTGAGTCTCATACCTGGCAGCTTGCTTTCTCTCTTTTCCTCCCTTTCTCTCTCTCTCTCCCTCTCTCTCTCTCTTGAATTAAAATAATAATAATTATAACAACAAATAGAATTAAATAAATTATATAATTCTTTTGGGGGGAAGCATTAATACTGAAGAAACCACCACTACAGAAGTAATAAAGGCGGGAAAGTGTCTTTAGTCAGTCATCAAATCTAAGTAGACATAAGAGAAACTATACTGGACAGAACCCCTGCAAATGTAACAATAAACCCTACAAATGTAAAGAGAAACCCTACAAATGTTACAAATCCTTTACTTATTTCTCAACTCTTACTCAATATCAGAAAATGTGTACTGGAGAAAAGTCCTTTACATGTAATACATGTGAAAAGAGTTTTATTCAAAATATGTATCTTAGAAATCACTGGAGTTCAGTGGGACCAGCAGTTAGCGTAATGGTTATGTCACTGGACTCCCATGTAGTCGACTGCAGTTCTCGTCTGGGACCGTGGCTTAAAACTCACGCCAGGCGCATGTGTGTGCATGCCCAAGATCCCGAGAGAAGAATGGAGGAGAAGGTATTGTGGCATGGCCATCCCCTCTGGGGGGTGTTTTCTTGCTTTCTGTGTCTCTCTCTCTGTCTGTCTCGCGAGCGCACATGCCCTATAGCAAAAAACCTCTCCAAAAAAGAAAGAAAGAAAGAAATCACTGGAGTTCATACCACGAAGAAATTTTATGGATACGGTTATGGTGGGAAGTATTTGTCAAAAATCAAGTCTAAAGGGACCAGCAGTTGACGTAATTGCTATGTCACTGGACTCCCATGAAGCCGATCGCGGTTAGAATCTCAGACCCAGCGGCTTAAACTCACGCTGGGTGCATGGGCCTGCCTGCCCAAGATCCCGAGAGGAGAATGGAGGAGAAAGGATTGCAGCATGGCCATCCCCCCTGGGGGGTGATTTCTCACTTTCTATCTCTCTGTCTCTGTCTTTCTGGGGAGTGCATGTGCCCTATAGCAAAAACCTCTCCAAAAAAAAAAAAAAAATCAAGTCTAAATAAACATGAGAAGATTCACCCTAGAAAGCCCTAAGGTGCTAAAACTTTCAGATATTAGCTAAAGCACAGTATTTATTGTAAAGAACAGGGACCAGCAATTAGTGTAATGACTATGTTGCTGGACTCCCATGTCGTCATGTCGTCGACTGCAGTTCAAGTCCCAGACCTGGCAGCTTAAACTCACGCTGGGTGCGTGGGCGTGCATGCCCAAGATCCGGAGAGGAGAATGGAGGAGAAGGGATTGCAGCGTGGTCATCGCCCCTGGGGGTTGATTTCTCGCTTTCTGTCTCCCTCTGCCTTTCTGGTGAGCACATGCGCCCTATAGCAAAAACCTTTCAAAAAATCATAAAAGAACAGTCCAAAGTCAAAACAATTAGATATGGGACCAGCAGATGGCATAATGGTTATGTTGCTGGATTCCCACAGAGTTGACCACAGTTTAAGTCCCAGACCTGGCAGCTTAAAACTCACACTGGGCATGTGTGCATGCATGCCCAAGACCCCAAGAGGAGATTGGAGGAAAAAGGATTGTGGCATGGCCATCCACCCAGGGGGTGATTTCTCCCTTTCTTTCTCTCTGTCTCTCCCATGAGTGCATGGACCCTTCAGCAAAAATCTCTCTAGGGAACTAGCAGTTAGCGTAATGGCTATGTCGCTGGACTCCCACGTAGTCGACAGCGGTTCGCGTCCCGGACCTGGTGGCTTAAAACTCACGCCGGGTGCGTGTGCGTGCGTGCCCAAGATCCCGGGAGGAGAATGGAGGAGAAGGGATTGCAGCGTGACCATCCCCCCTGGGGGGTGATTTCTCGCTTTCTGTCTCTGTCTCTCTCTGTCTGTCTGGCGAGCGCACGCGCCCTATAGTGAAAAAAAAAAACCTCTCAAAAAAAGAAATCTCTCTAAAAATATTACATTATTAGCTTGTTTTAAAGGAGCAAGGAAATTAATATTTGAACAGGTATGATTGTAGTCAATAGATACATTTTTGTATTGACAATTATGAATGTTTTTGAAACAACATTGATGTAATTTAGTCAGCCCTCAATTACTTAATGCTATGTCTTTATCCCTAGAGCTTATGCGAAAATATGTGGACGGAATATGCCCTGCTAGAGGCGCAGAGTTTGGGGTGGGGGGAGCATGGCCTGCAGCCAAAGTGCTGCCTTAGTGCCTGCTGTGCCCTGCCTGCAGCTGAGAGTGGGTGCAATGAGTACGGTAGGCCATACACAGGACAGACTCTGCTGCAGGTACATAAATTCACAAAAGTAGTGTGAATGGATAACAGCAGAAAATGTTATTGGAACAGTGGGAATCAGCAATTTTGCACAGGAGGCTTTGAGAGATGTTGTTTATTGTAGTCTGCCTGAAGTTGGGACAACAAGTTTGGCTGATCAAGATGACACTGAGTAACCCTTCAGAACTTATGAGTGAAGAAGCATGTAAGAAATCCATAAAATTTATTGGAGAATGAAAGTAGAACTCTTAAATAAAGTAGTGTTAAAACAATTTAATCCAGCATAGTTGTCTTAAATTAGTGGTTGGTAGAAGACTTGAAATAGCAACTTTTAGCAATACCAGTGGGAAAAGAAACTACTCTGAATACTACTATGGAAAGAAGTACCCCTTAACTTCCTAATGGTCGCATCTTTAGTAAACACATAATGCATCTTTTTTTATCATAATCTATGAGTCTTAGACTACGTGCAAGTCTTCAGAATTCATGAAAGTATGATTAAAAACTAGTTATAAAAATTAAGTGATTAGTGATAACACTATCATCCTAAGCCTTATATAACACTGTATCTTGCTTATATCCATCCCTGGATTGGGGTCAGAATACTTAATTTCTCTCCATTGGAAATAACTGGGAGTGAAGGAAAGTTTTTGTCAGTTGTATAGTGTTGAAGAACATTACTATTTTAGTTTCACAATAAATACTGCATTTCCGGGTGCCATTTTATACAGTTGAAGCAACAGCTTTGCAGCAAAATAAAAGATAATAAAATACTCAATTTCTTCATTAAGGAAAAGAAAATGTGATCAATTGCTACATCAAAGTTATGAAAGGTCCTTATATATATTTGGGTAGGCATAATTTATATTGTTTTTTCCATGGAAAGTTAATAGCCGGTATAAAATATGTGAAGAAAATCTGAAGGGAGGTGCTATTGTTAGTTGATTTATTACAGTGATGAATTTCAGCATGAGGTAGGTGTTCAGGCCATCAGTTTTCTGTTTTGAAGTAAGAGAGGAACATTCTGAATGTTTTAAAATAAATCATTTAAAATCACTCCTTAAGGAGAAAAAAAATTGACCAGTCCTGTGAAATTCTTTCTTTCTTTCTTTCTTTCTTTCTTTCTTTCTTTCTTTCTTTCTTTCTTTCTTTCTTTCTTTCTTTCTTTCTTTCTTTCTTTCTTATTTTAGCTTGCTATAGGGCACATGCACTCGCAGGATAGAGAGAAAGTGAGAACTCATTCATTCCCTAGCAAGGTTGGCCACACTGCAATCCCTTCCTCTTTAGTCTCCTCTTGAGATTTTGGGCATGCAGGCACACAAGCCCAGCATGTTTTTTAAGCTACCGGGTCCAGCTGCACAGTCAGCCATGTGGGATCCAGCTAGCCCGAGTTCTATACAGTTCTTATATATCTTCATAGTAGCAACCATTTGAAGTCTTGAAGATTACCTGCTGTGGTAGAATAAAAAGTTCTTCACAAATATCAGAGAAAAGTGAAGGTAAAGACTTTCTATAAAAAAATTTTTTTTACATTTTTAAATTTGCCAGAGGGCATGCACTCTCAATAGAGAGAGGCAGAGAGAGGAAGAAAGTGCCCTGCAATCCCTTTTCCTCCATTTCTATATTTGGTCCATAGTTTGGGCATGCACACACACGTGACTAGAGTAATTTTTAAGCCACGGAGCCAGGATTCAAACTGGCCAGCCATGTGGTACCTAGCTTCCTTTACCACTAAGGCTATGGGACCAGTCCAAAGAAAAGTACTTTCTTTCTTTTTTTTTTTTTTTTTTTTAAGAGAGATTTTTACTACAGGGCATGAGTGCTCACCAGAGAGATAGATAGAGAGAGACAGAGAGATAGAAAGCTAGAAATCACCCCTAGGGGGATGGCCACATTGCAATCCTTTCTACTCCATTGTCTTCTCAGGATCTTGGGCATGCAGGCTGATGTGCCCAACATGAGTTTTAAGCTGCTGATCTGGGAGTTGAAACACAGTTGATTAGGTGGGGATCGAGTGACGTAACCATTTTGCCATCTGCTACTCTTGGGAGGTGCTTTCTCTCTGTCTATCTCTATCTCTCACTCTCTCTGACAAGTGCAGGTACCCACTGGCAGTAGAAAAAAATTTCATCAAAATAACATTACCTGATGGTTAGAGCATTTATATTATATATTATTTCTTTTTTAAAAAGCATTATTTATTTATTTAATTTCATTCTTTATAATTATTTTTTAATTTGACCAGACACACAGACACACACACACACACACACACACACACACACACACAGAGAGAGAGAGAGACAGAGACAGAGAGAGAGAGAGAGAAAGCAAGACAGCAACCTGCTGGGTCCAGGACTTGAACTGTGATCAGCCATGTGGGAATCCAGTGCTTCTATCCACTACACCATCTGCTGGCCACCCCCATCTTACTACAGTGAAAATCTCTCCAAAAAAAAAAAGAATAATCTTGCCAGGTAAAGTATTCTTGGTTGAAACTACTTTTCCCTTAACATTTTGAATATATTTTCCCATTCTTTCTCTGCATTGTTTCAGATGAGAAGTCTGCTGTGAGCCTGATGGAATATCCTTTGTAGGTAACTTGACGGTTCTCTTTTGCCAATCTCAGTATCTCATCTTTGTCTATGGCTTTGGTCAATCTGGCTATAATATGTCTTGGAGAAGATCTTCTTGAGTTGCTTCTATTTGGGGTCTTTTGTTTTTCTTGGGTCTGGATCCTTGAATGCCTCTCTAGGTTTGGAAAGTTTTCTTCCAGGGTTTCATGAAGTGGATTATCAATGCCGTTATTAGTCTCTTAGCCTTCTCGGATACCAATTATCTGGATGTTTGGATGTTTGATGGTATCTAGTATTTCTTGTACATTATTCTCATTTATTTTGGGCAATTTTCTCAGTTTCCATGGTGGATTTTTCTAGGCTAGCCATTCTATCTTCTATATCTGAGATTCAATTTCTGCATTATCTAGTCTGCTTTTAATACTTTCAACCACGACACCACCTGCCGGCCCTCAATCTCTGCTTTTGTACTGATTACTTTTGACTGAATCATTTGTGTAATTTATTTTGGCTTATCAATTTATCAATATTATCTTTTATTTTCAATTTTTTATTATTTCTAGAGTTAATTTTTTTAGAACAGCTTAGGCTTAAACTCTCTCCAGTTTCTCCTATGATGGGTATCTTACATTAGTGTGCTGTATTTATTATAATTGATGGACAAACATGGATGCACTCTTATTAACTCAAATTCATAGGTTACACTAATGTTCACTATGGGTTTGGACATATTCTATGGGTTTGAATAAATGCATAGTGACAGTAATCCACCGTTATAGTATTTGTTATGGTTTGAATGATAGTTTGTCCCCCAAAGTTTTGTGTTTTGGAATTTTATATGGGAGGTGATGATACCTGATGGGGGATGATGGATCATGGTTGCAACCAGGGCACATGTGAGTCCTTGGAGGCAGCCCTTTTGACTCTGGTGCGATGGATGTACACGGTAACTTTACAGTGGTCAGAGTAACCAGCACAACCATGTGAGGCCCCATCTAGACTGGCTGGAGGGGCTCCTCTTTTCCAGCTTTTTATATTTACTTAGTGTTATCTATAATAATCCTTTTTAAAATCCATTTGTTCTCTAAAGCAGTTTTCATACATCCTCTACACCAGACTAAACTACTCTTGAACAAAAACATACCCCCACATTTTTACTTATTTACCAAAGCAGCTTAATTTTCCTGTGTATTTTGGATACATAATTGTATCTCTTTTTTCTTTCTTTTTTTTTTTTTTGGAAAGGTATTTGCTATAGGGTGCGTGTGCTCGCCAGACAGACAGAGAGAGACAGAGCGACAGAAAACGAGAAATCACCCCCCAGGGGGGATGGCCACGCTGCAATCCCTTCTCCTCCGTTCTCCTCTCAGAATCTTGGGCACGCACGCACACGTGCCCGGTGTGAGTTTTAAGCCTCCGGGTCCGGGACACAAACCACGGTCGACTACGCGGGAGTCCAGCGACATAGCCATTACACTAACTGCTGGTCCCTGGATACATAATTGTATCTCTAATTTCAATATCCATTTTATAATATCTAGAAATATTTTTGTACAATACAGTTGTTCACAGATTCAATTATATTTAACTTCTTTATGCCATATAAAACAGGATGCCAAAGTATATACACTTAAAATTCTATTAAACAACAAATGCTTTGATATTCAGAAATAGCTCAAGCATTTCACTAATATTACTTCGCTTAGTAGACAAGTTTTATTACAAGCATTTGCTCTATTTACATTTATCCAATTTTTGACCATTGTTTTGAGTTACTTACAGAAGGCAAGGCTGTTTATTTAAGGTGTTATCTTTAAAAGAAAAGCAAAACTAAGCTAGCCCTATATCAGCTAGTCTCATTTTATGTAAAGGCTGAACTACTGGACACAAGAGGTTTCCCCAATATTTCCCGTTTTCTGTGCCCTAAGCATCTCCAGTCTTAAGTCTTATGATGGCATGATTTATGAATCTATGCTGATGGTGTATCTCCTCTAATTCTTCTAATAATTGGCAAAAGCACCATTACTAATCACACATATACAATAGTTCTTCAGTTTCTATGTGGTTTTGAACAGTTGTCTAATAATCCTGAAATCTAACTTAGTCTGACTTAGATAATAGAAGTGAAAGGTAAAATTTAACTTGCTACTAAATCTTGTCACACTGACTTTCAAAAGTGCCTGACCTTACAAATCATTTATAAAATATATAAAGTGTTACTTATTTTTTATTAGATAGTATACACAAACCACATGAAAATGTCTTTCAATAAGTAAAAGGCAGTGTTTTGGATACAGGAATTTTAATTAGATTGGCATAATTATGACCAAATATATATAGTAGACATCACTGCCTCATCTTCAGCCATTGCCTTTAACAGGTTAATGAACACGAATTAAAACACAGGTGAGTCTGCTTGGTTTTAAGAAGTGAACTGATTTCTCCAGCATTTATTTATACATATAACCAATTACATATAAACTAAGTACAAAACCAATCCCCAGTAGGTTTCTTTCTTTCTCTCTTTCACTCTTTCTCTCTTTTTCTCTTTCTTTCTTCATTCATTCATTTTAATTTGACTAGAGAGGGACAGAATGAGACAGAGAGAGAGAGAGAAAGAGAGAGGGAAAATGAGAAAGCAAGCCACTAGGTCCAGGACTCAAACCACAATTAGCCATGTGGAATCCAGTTGCCTAACTACTGTGCTACTGGCTGACCTCTAGTAGGTTTTGAGATGGCATTCACCATCTTTGTAGAAAGATGAGCATCTCGGCTCCTGCTAACTAGTCATTGCAGGGGACAGGAAAAATGATTTTCTACCGATAATTCAGCCTCCAGCAAACAAAGCTAGTGTGGTAGGGAGCCCCTCTGGCCTTCTATCTGTCTCTGTGCCTCTGTCTTTGTCTCTCTGCTTCTGTCCTCTCATTTTTTTGTAATTTTTCCTTTTTATGTTATTTTTAAAGGTAAAGTTTTTCTCTTGCTCCCAGCTCCACCTTTTGTTTTGTTAGTAATCCCCTCTGGTCCTTTCGCCCAGGCAGGAGAGTTGAGGCCTTCAGAAGAGGATTCTTCATGTTTCCTGATAACCAGTCATTTCGCACAGTGCGCTAGCACGCCACGCGGTTTTCTATTTTTGGGGTTTTTAAATCTTTTTTGTTGTTGTTTTTTAAGAAAAACAATAATTACAATTTTTTTTGGTTATTTTTGGTCTTTTTTTCTCTTTCTTTGTCGTTGTTTCTCTCTCTTT
>NW_006160045.1:4204770-4226814 GCF_000334495.1 Tupaia belangeri chinensis
GATTTAAGTTAAAACTGGTTTTCTTAATAGTATCATATGAACTTACCATTGAAAGTAGTTAGATTATTTAAGAAATTGTGTGATCAATATGATGTGGGTGGAAAAGGAATAGAAGACAATTGTAGACACCAGAGACAGTGGGAGAAGAGGGTGGGAAAGGACAGAGGGTCAGAAAGAGGGGTAGAAAATTTTGGATAATAATATGCATGATTAAGTCACTATGCAGTATATTCTAGATGGGAAATCACATTTTGTATGCTTCGGGAAAGGATGTAAATTAAGGTACAAAAAAAAAAAAGTTTCAGAAAAAAAAATCCATTCAATGACAGCAGTTAAGATATATAGCTCCAGTTAGGTGATACTTTATAAGATGCCTAAAGTTAGACTTGTGTTCATGGAAATGTATATATCAGCTGTGTTTGCTATGAAAATATTTAGATTAATTAAGATCTTTAGTAATTCAATAAAAAATGGGGGGAAAACAGTATAGAAAGTAAACATAGATACCAGAGACAGTGTGGGAAGAGAGTGGGAGATGGCTGAGGGTAAGAGATAAGGAATCAAGGATGGGGGGGGGGGAAAAAATTTGTTGACAATAACATGTATGTTGATGTGCTTGATTGAGACAATATACAGTGTACTCTGGATGGAAAATCTCATTTTGTATGCTGTAATGATGTACAGTGAATGAATGTAAACAAATAAATTTTAAAAAAAAAGAAAGATGATCATCTCTAATGAATTGTCAATTATATCTCTAAAGAAAGATGATCATCTCTAGTGAATTGCCAATTATATCTCTAAAAAGGGCAAATAATGATAGGACTTACTGAACTGAAATTACTATAAAAAATGTAAAAAAACAACAATATTCATATTTCTTTAACCACATACCAGTCTTACATAAATCAGAACTTCCAACAAAAATATCCAATCATTCATTCATGATCCAAATTCTGGTGTAGCAGATCAATGAAAATATGGTACACATCGGGGCCAGCAGGTGGCATGGTGGTTAGGGGCTCTGAACTCCCACATGGCTGACCATGGTTTGAGTCCTGGACCCGGTGGCTTGCCTTCTGACTCTCTCTCTCTCTCTCTCTCTCTCCCCCTCTCTGGTCAAATTTAAATGAATAAATAAAATTAGATAAAATCTTTTAAAAAACACGGTACACATAAAAAAGGTCAGACATTTATGTTTTGTCATAAATGAGACAGTGGCCACCTATTACTCATTAGTAGCATTTTTTTTAAAGAAATTTTATTTAACTTTATTTATTTTTAAATGTGACCAGAAAGGGACAAAGTGACAGAGAGAGAGAGGGAAAGTGAGAAAGCAAGCCAGCAGTTCTGGGATTCAAACCACTGTCAGCCATGTGGGAGTCCAGTGCCCTTAGCCACCATGCCACCTGCCAGCCCACATTAGTTGTGTTTTTAAGATAAATTATCAACTCTGCTCTTTCTGGCTTCTTTTTAATGCCAGTGAAGACCACTTTTATTCCAGGGATGTAGTTCTTGGGATTCTCCAAATATTCCATCAGTATATCCTCTCCCAAGGTGATGTCTATGTTCTTGTTGGCATCTGTGTAAGAGAATTCAGGGGTCTGACCTGTCTTCCACCCAAGTAGACCATGGAAATTTGGGACTGTCTTGTGCTTGCCTCCCTTTTGCACAGTGTGGCATTGGGCAAACTTCTGAACAAAAATCTTCTTGCCTTTCACAACATCACCCATTTTTAATTTTCTCTTTGGTCTCCTGGGATACTAGGGTTCACACTCAGAAGCCAGACATCCCAGTCTCTAACAGCAAGGGTGGTCTTAATGATCTGATTCACGCATTTGAACCCTGGGATCAGTAGGCAGTGTGGAGTTTCCATTTGATTCCCAGGGTCTTAGCCATGGTCAGGGGGATTTCAGAGACAAAAGCAGGCCTGCTATTTGATTCTACAGTCACTGGCAGACCATCCAAGGGATAATTTCTTAGAGCAATGCCTTGGCTACCTCATGAGCCTTTTCTGCTCTGGTAGAGAATGCCTCAACCCTGTCCAAATAGGTGCAGACTAGAGCCAACAGATATTGGTAGCCTTGGCATGACTTGACTTCAGTAAAGTCTATTTCTAGGTCCTTGTAAAGGGAAGTTCTTATTGCTGGACTTCAGGAGGTTGATTTGGCCTCTGCTGGGCATTGTTCCTGGTGTAGGTTACATATCTGCTGCTGACATGGTTGCACAGGGTAGAGAGCTCAGGAAACGATAGAACTCTAGTTGCTAGTAAAGATGTCTTTTCCTGGATAGATCTCATAATTTCCCCTCTTGCCACATGGTCGGCCTACCTGTTTACTACTATTTTCCCTTCTGTTTTTTTCTTTTTCCCATGAGTGTACTTTTAGAACCAACCTTAACCTCTGAGTTAGAGAAATATTATTTAAAGAAACCTTAATTCTTATTAGTCACTTTCATGGTTACCTGAGACTTGTCCAGTGAGATTACCAGATGTACAAGGGGAGCTGTTCAGGGTCTCAAGCCCAATCAACCCTCAGTTTCAAAGGCCAGAATGGACTTTAGTAGTCCTGAGCTCTCTTCAGAACTCAGGATATTCCCATCTCTGGTGACCAGCTCACACTAGGGATAAAGTCCCAGTGGGCGATATGAGGATGCCATCATGGGCATTGCCTAGTGCCCAGGCTGCCCACATTTGAAACATAGTTTCTTCTGAAGCAGAGGCTCTGATCTGGGCTGTTTCCAGATCCTGCCCTTGGAGAAGTTCCTAGCCTTAGGAAGTACCACGAGTGACTATCGGATGCGTTTTACATGAGAGTTAAATCAAAGTTTAGATGAATTGCCAATTTGTTATAATACTTTTCTGAGTTATCTGAGAACTTTTCTCTATCTGTTCTCATCTGTGAGAGTTCCTACACTGAGAAGTGAACCTAGGTTCCAATAGATTCTACAAGGAGTGGCTGAATATTGCTAGGAAGGCAGAGCCCAGTTTACAGATTTTACTAAGCATCTGCCTCATCATCTATACAAAAGCTCTAGCTGGCTAAACCTCTTGATCGCAGTCTCTGAGAATGTAGCCAAGGGCAGAGTCTAAATGGAAAGAAGATTAACCGAGGGGAAACAGAGGGAGTGCAAAAAGGCAGAAAGAGAGAATGTAGCCAGGAGCTCCAGTATTAACTCATCCCAACCATGCCTTGAGACTCTTACCCTACCAAGATCCTTGACCTTTTGTCTCCAGTATAGAGGCCCCTTCAAAGCCAGTTCTGGTATCTTTATTATAGGGCTACCTGATTCCCTGTCCCTCACCTTGGGGGATTTGATATCCGCTAGAGGAGGTATGAAGCGTGAAAACTTGAATGTATTATTATAAATACATATATTAATATCGATTAGAATTTCACCTTTTAATATATATCATAGCTTATGAGCATGTGCAAGCAACGAAAACAACAAAAATTAGTTTAACAAATATCCCAGTGTAGAACTGAACAATCCATCAATAGACCAACCTAATATCTTTCATTCTTTTTTTTTTTTTTTTTTGAGAGGTTTTTCGCTATAGGGCGTGTGCGCTCGCCAGACAGACAGAGACAGACAGAGAGACAGAAAGTGAGAAATCACCCCGAGGGGGGATGGTCACACTGCAATCCCTTCTCCTCCATTCTCCTCTCGGAATCTTGGGCACACACGCACACGCGCCCAGCATGAGTTTTAAGCCACTGGTCCGGGACGCGATCCGCGGTCGACTACATGGGAGTCCAATGACATAGCCATTACACTAACTGCTGGTTCCCATATCTTTCATTCTTATAAAATCTAAAGGACTAACAAAAGGAAATCAAAGCAAGTCAACTTAATAATGAGAACTAAAAGGAGGCCTCAGGAAGGACCAAGAGGCCATACTCTCCATGAGAACTTGCTTAACATTAGATTTACATCCTTTTATATACCAGCTTTACCTCTTTAATTCAGGTACATTGCATTGGCTGCTTATCATGCACATCTGTCAGATATCTTCCTGCTTTTGGCTAATTCTGATTCTGCTTAATGCTTAGCTTAGTTGTTCAGAAAACCAATGAGGTTCTTCATAGAAAATGGAAATATTTACTCAATTAAATTATTAGATTATCAGAAACTTTTACTTCTAAAAGTATATCCTCTTTGTAAATTTTCTTAGAGAAATAACATCTTAAGATTGTAAGTTGTCAAATAACCCCAATTTCCCTGGGGTTATTTGACACCATACTCTCCAGAGAAACTCCTCCCCCTCTTTTTTTTTTTTTTTTTTTACTACATAGATGTTTTTATTTACATTTTAAATTTTCTCCACTTACTGTTTACATAAGAAAAAATATTAAATTTAAAATATTGGTTTTTCCATTATTATATATATTTCTGCACCAAAAGGGTAACTATGAAGATATCATTGCATAAAATCTTAATTACTTTTATTAAATATTTTACCTGAAATTATAATTTCAATTTTATATGTATCTATTTGAATGTTGTAACATTGAATTATATTTATCTCTAATCTCTTATTCAGTAACCAATGTTCAGAATTTATAGTTTTATTTAACATATACCTTTATATATTGTTAGGAAAGAAAATATAGTTAGATTCAGAATACTTAAATTATACTATGATGATAGCTCTAATTACAGCTACTTTCTATGCTAAGTCATTCCTTTTTTAAAATTAATTATTTATTTTGCATTCATTCACTGAACATCACACAGCATGCAAGATGCAGTTTCCCAACCAGAATATATTGTATAGTCGCTTAGTCATACACGTTATCACAACAAATAATTTTCCATTTCTGGTTTCACATATATATATATATATCCCCCCCCCATTTCTCACCCTCTACCATGTCCCCCCCTCCTCCCACTCTATCTCTAATATCTGCAGTTGCTTTCCATTTCTCTTTTTTCTTCCCACATCTTATTGGTTAACAAAATATCTTAATTGATCTAATACTTTCAATAGCAAGTTCAGCTGATATATAAACATCTGTGAACAAACATTTGACTTTAGGCATGAAGCTGTGTGTAGAATGGATATTCTATAAAATAGCACCTAGCTGAGGCTACATAGTTTACTATGGTCATTAAATCGGTATTTTTAATATGTTTTTTAATTTCAAGAAAGGCAGTTTTAGCTTTAATAAATCAAAATCAAAAAAAATATAAAGAGAACTTTGCTTAAGACTTAAAGCCAGGAAGCAGGTTAGGAGTCTGTTCAAATAGTAGTTACCTGGGTCTGTCGACAATCCAAGAGAAGAAAAAAATCCCTATCGCTGGACTACAAAGCATAGAAAAAGATCAGTATTGTTTTAGTCAAAAGCCATAAAATTCTATTTCATCAGCTCAGTCTCATGTACTTAATCTAACTTCTGTTGTGGTTCAAGCTTTCTGTTTAAATTCTGCAAAATAGTATTCATCTCTGGACTTGTCCCTACCATTAAGCTGGCGATGTTTTTTAACTCTTATTTCTGTGTGTCTGACTTTAGTTTTCCTGATAAAACACTCCCTTCAGAACTTGTTCGAGAACTGGTCTGGTGTCGGTAAATTCTTTCTGGCTTTGTTTATCTGAGAATATTCCATCTTTTCTTCCCATATGAAGGATAATCTTGCTGGTTGTAATATTCTTGGTTAAAATTGTTTTTCACTCAACACTTTGAGTATATTTTCCCATTCTTTCCTTGCTCACATTGTTTCCAATGAGAGGTTAGCCTGAGGGAATATCCTTTGTAGGTAATTTGTTGCTTCTCTCTTGTCAATCTGAGTACTTTGTCTTTGTGGTTTTGGTCAATCTGGGTATAATGTGTCTTGGAGAAGATCTTCGTGGGCTGATTCTATTTGGGGTCCTTTGTATTTCTTGGGAACTCTGAATGCCTCTCTAGCTTTGAAAATTTTCTTCCAGGATTTCATGGATTAGATTATCAATGCCCTTATTAGACTCTTCACCTTCTGGGAAACCAATTCAGTAGAAAATCTTCATTTCTCTTATTCCCTGAAATCACTAGATCTCAGGAGCAATGGAAGAGTCTTCTTCTGAGGGCCTTCCCCTTGCCTCTCCGCTCAAGACTGGGGGCTGGAGGCTGAATTATCAGTAGAAAAATCTTCATTTCTCTTATTCTCTAAAATCACTAGTTCTCAGCAGCAATGGAGGAGTCTTCTTCTGAAGGCCTGCCCCTTGCCTCTTCACTCAAGACTGGGCTCTGGAGGCTGCTTATCAGTAGAAAATCTTTATTTATCATATTCCCTGAAATCACTAGTTCTCAGCAGCAATGGAGGAAACTTCTCTCCTCCCCTCCCCCCCACACACTTTTTTTCCCTTGAAAATTTTAATTTTAATTATACAGTCGAGGATGTTGGGTTTTGATTTTTGTTACCCCAAGCGTCACCTGTTTGAGTTCTTTTTATTTTTTTTTAAGAATTATTTTTATTATTTTAACTTTCATTTATTTACTTTAATTTGACCAGAGAGGGACAGAGTGAGAGAGAGAGAGAGAGAGAGTGAGAAAGCAAGCTACCAGGTCCAGGATTTCAACCATGGTCAGCCATGTGGGAGTGCAGTGCCCTTAACCACCATGCCATGGGCCAACCCCACTTGTTTGATTTCTTATAGCCCAAATATCTCTGATATCTCCACTCCTCCTAAGTGTGATATTCCCAAAAAACTCTCTCAATTAGTAGGCAGAGGCCAGCCTTCAGAGCTAAAGCCTTTAAGTTGCCAGGCCTCACTGTTTGGGGATAACCAGTCTCCATTTTATGACAAGAGTAATAGCCCCTCCAAGTTGGTCAGGGCTGAATGTACAGCAGATGGGCATGAATGGGGTCTGGCAAAGGAGAAGGGGGGACTGATGGTGCTTAGAGAAGGTCTAGGCTGTGGAGAAGACTCATAGGGCCTTGGACAGAAAACTCTCTCCACTCCACCATAACCATGAATAGAGCCCCAAGGAAAGGTTGGTATGTAAGAGAAAAGATAACACAGGAGAACAGGATCCTCACTCCCCATTAACCAAGAAGGAAAGACTCCTGAAACAAGGCGAGTCTCCCCACTCCCCCTTTGACAAAAGAGGGTTTGACAGACAAGGGTTGATTGACAAGGTGACTAGTTTTGTTCTTGTTGGGACAGAAACAAATCAGAAATAGCCTCAAAGAAGGCCAAACAGAGAGCTCGGGGGTACA
The DNA here is from genome assembly GCF_000334495.1 of Tupaia belangeri chinensis. Classification (NCBI taxonomy): domain Eukaryota; kingdom Metazoa; phylum Chordata; class Mammalia; order Scandentia; family Tupaiidae; genus Tupaia; species Tupaia belangeri. The sequence goes on from NW_006160045.1 coordinate 4,211,968, forward strand.
GGGGTCTTTTGTACATACAGAAAAAGCCTCCCTCCCAGTGTTCCCCTCCCTATAATGGTGATGCAAGACAGATACAGGGAGGATGTCCCCTCAAAGGGGTAACCACACAGATGTCCATCTAGCCACATCCCTCATGGGAACTATAGGCGCCTCTTAGCTTTGTTCAGTCAGTTTTAATCCCTTACCTCGACTCGGTGCCCAGGGAGGGACTGAGTCTCTCAGTGCTAAGTGTTGCCCTGAGCTGTTTGAAGTCACCATGAAACCACAGGTGAGGACCCACTCAGACCCTGTAGTCTGAGGACTTTGGGGTCACACACACACACACACACACACACACACACACACACACACAGATATTCTGGAATTTATCACAATGTCCTTCCCCTCTTGGGAGGTTCCTGATTGATGGTCTCTATTCAAGGACTGTGTGAGTCCTCATGGTCTCTACTTAGAGACCATGGAAGGTAATCAGTCTCCTTCTCTCCAACTAGGATGGACCTGATGGGATTTGGGTCCCAGGACCTTACCTTGTCCTGAAGTTTCAGCCAGTGAGTTGGGCAGTCTCACTATTGAGTCTAGTTGGAGTTGGCTTTCATGGGATGTCAGGGCCCACAATGAAGGAAGACCTAAGGAAAGACTGGGTCGTGCTGCCTTGTTCTACTCTGGGGCTCTTCCAACCCAGCAGGTCCCCTCTGCTATCCTGGTGGCTGAAAGGGCTACTATGATTGATTGATTCCCAGTCAGGGAACCAGAAATGTTGTAGAAACAGACCACCGAGAAACCAAACACCACTCAGAGAGTAGAACTCAAGTTTATTGTGCGGGCGGACCCAAAGGAGTTCAGATGGTCATGCCACATTCCTTTCTCCATTTCTCCTTGGGATTTTGGATGCACACGCACCCAGAATGATTTTTAAGCTGTCGGGTCCCAGACTTGAACCGCACTGTCAGCATGTGGGCTCCAGCCACCTGAAGTCCACACCATTGGCTGGTCCCTTTACGATGTTTCTTTCTCTGCCTAGTTATTTTTTCTCTCTCATGTTTTTAAACATCCTTCTGTATTTCTGAAGGTGTTTATTTTGTCTTAATAGTTACTTTCATCTTTTAAACATCTTTAATGCCCTGCTTTCTTATTTTTTTGTTTTGCTATATGGCTACTCACTTTTAAAAAAAACTTTATATCTTCTGAGAGAGAAAAAGAGAGCCCTCCAACAGGGTCTTCACACTGTGGTACAACCCATGTCAGCCAGCCTAGATTACAGGCACCTGCGCATGCATCTGTCATGCTCCAGCATGTCCTGGGACCTAAACCCATAACTGTTACATGTGGGTCCAGTTGCATAACTGCTACTCACCACCTGGCTCTAGTTTCTCACTCTCCTTTTTCTTTCTTCCGTCTCTCTCACATTTTTTAGCTACATTATTTCTCCCTGTCAGACCATATAGCATGTATATATTATCCTAAAACCTTTATTTCCACATGTTTATCTTTTATCTCACCATTAATGCATTTGCCAAAGTAACCTCAGTCATTTCTTGATTTGATGGTGTCCATCCTCTAGTCCAATATAGTTTTTGGCTAACTTTTTTGGCAAAAGGTGAGACAGGAAATATTTTCATGTGGATCAAATGATCTCCATTGTAGTTACTTCATTCTGCCATTGTAGAATGGAAACATCTGCTGGCTCCTCAGATTAAAAAATATATATATTTATTCAATTTTATTTATTTATTTATTTATTATTATTTTAAAACACTTTCCAAGAGTTTATATATACTCACCAGAGAAAGAAAGAAAGTAAGAGAGCAAGCCACCAAGGCCGGAACTCCCACCTAATGACCATAAGGGTCCAGTGCCTTAACCACCATGGCACCTGCTGGCCCCTAATTTCAGATTTTTAGCTTGCATAATGGTGAGTGAATAAATTTGTATTGTTTTAGTTAAAACAAAAATTACCGGGAACCAGCAGTTAGCTTAATTGCTATGTTGCTGAACTCCCATGTAGTCGACCGCAGTTCGTGTCCCGGACTCGGTGGCTTAAAACTCACACCGGGCACGTGTGCGTGCGTGCCCAAGATCCCGAGAGGAGAATGGAGGAGAAGGGATTGCGGCGTGGCCATCCCCCCTGGGGGGTGATTTCTCGCTTTCTGTCTCTCTGTCTGTCTCTGTCTGTCTGGCGAGCGCACGTGCCCTATAGCAAAAACCTCTCAAAAAAAAAAAAAAAACTACCAACAAAAAACATTAAAAGAATAATTAAACAAATATCAAAAAGCTGAGACTAGGAGATGGCATAATGGTTACATCACATGGCTGATCATAGTTTTGGACCGGGCAGCATAAAACTCATGCCAGGTATATGTGTGGGTGTGCCTAAAATCTTGAGAGGGGACTATTTCCCTGGGAAGGGATTTCTCACTTTTGGTCCCTCAGTCTCTCTGGCAAGTGCACATACCCTATAGGAAAAATATCTCTCCCTCAAAAAAAAAAAAAAAAGTGTTTATATTGGTGTTTATTTTTACCTTTTTTTTAAATTTTTTTTAGTTTGCCATGGGGCACATGCACTTGCCAGAAATGGAGGGACGGGTAAGAAAGCATTCCCCAGGGCCAATGGCTATGTCAAAAATCCCTTCTCTTTCATTCTTCTCTCAGGATTTTGAGCAGGCACACACAACACACCTGGTATGTTTTCCATGATACCAGGTTCAGGACTCAAATCATAGTCAGTCATGTAGAATCTTTAACCACCATGCCACCTGGCTGGCCCAGTTTATTTATTTTTAAGCTTTAACACTTTTGAGTTTATACTGTTCTTTGTCTTGTAGCTGTACTATAATGTAGAACTAGTTTGTTTTATTTTTTATTTTTATTTTTTTGAGAGATTTTCACTGTAGGGCGCGTGTGCTCGCCAGACAGACAGAGAGAGACATAGAGACAGAAAGCGAGAAATCACCCCCCAGGGGGGGTGGTCACGCCGCAATCCCTTCTCCTCCATTCTCCTCTCGGGATCTTGGGCACGCACGCACACGCGCCCGGCGTGAGTTTTAAGCCACCGGGTCCGGGACATGAACCGCGGTCGACTACGTGGGAGTCCAGCGACATAGCCATTACGCTAACTGCTGGTTCCTAGCTTGTTTTATTTTTTGATCTGTGAAGTTTTTGATAGAATGTGTTACCACCATTACCAGGATTTATCTTAATTCTCTCACCACTCATATTTTGATACATTGTCATAATTTATAGCCATTAACAACTATCTTCCTTTTATATAAGTACTGTGTAGGTGTGGTCATGTAGCAAATTTTATATTTAATATTTAGCACCAGTTCTTTTGTCAACATCCCTGCATTCATTTCAATGATCTGAAGCTCTTTCACTCATAGATTTTTCAAGAAGGTTTCATGGGAGCAATATATATAACCTGAATTATTTTATAGTCATATGGACTTTACATCTAAAAGTTGGTGTACATGGATATATAAACTGTTTGATGTTCTGTTTTCTTATACCACCCTCAACAAGCTCTTGTCATGCCACGACACCCTCCCTGCAGCACTCTGGCTTGATAGGATCTTGGGCATACACACATGCACCCAGCTTGTTTTCAAAACACTCAAGGAATCCCAATCCTCATGGCTTTCAGCACTGAACTTCAGTTTGCTACCGACTGATGCACCAGGCTGGGACCAATTTCCTTTTATACATGTTACTTTGGTGTTTTTGGCATAAAGCATCACTTCTGAAAATCTTGTAGTTATCTGATGTTTTTCCCTTTTAAATTACTTATTCTTTTTCTCAGGATCCTCAAAGACCCTATTTTAAAATCCAGTGCTCCCCCCCCCCCCCGGCATAGGGCGCATGTGCTCACCAGAGAGACAGACAGAAAATGAGAAATCACCACCCGGGAGGATGGCCACACCACAATCCCTTCACCTCCATTCTCTTCTTGGGATCTTGGGCATGCACGCAAATGTGCCCAGTGTGAATTTCAAGCCACTGGGTTCGGGACTCAAATTGTGGTCAGCTAGGTGAGAGTCCAGTGTTGTAATCATTATGCCATCTGCTGTTCCCAGTCCAGTGCTTTTCAGTAGCCAGGTATTTGCTTTTTTTGAGATTTTTGCTATAGGATGCATGTGCTGGATAGAGAGACAGACAGGAAGCTAGAAATCACCCCTTCCATTCCTTTCAGCTTTGGTGGCTTGGGCAATGTTTGCTATTCCTTGGCGTGCAACTGCATCATTCCAATCTCTGCTTCCTTGTTTACATGCCATTCTCCCTGTGTTTTTGAAATCATTCTTATTTATTTTTTTTTAGGTATGAGATATACTCTTTGAATATATGCTTTTTCAAATTTTTAAATTTTATGTATCATTCCAGAATTATAATTAGTGCTAGTGCTCTATTACAAACACTTAATTTTTTCTTCAGGATCTACAAGTATAAATAAGTTGGGTTTTTCTTTTCTTTTCTTTTCTTTTTTGCCTGTCTTTAATATTTGTCACTTACTCTTCATTGCTTTCTTTTTTAAAAGTTTATTTATTAGAGCCAGCAGGTGATGTGGTAGTTAAGACACTGTATTCTCACATGGCCAACCATGGTTCAAATCCCAGACCTGGTGGCTTGCTATCTCACATTCCCTTCTTTTCTTTCTCTGTTGAGCACACATGTCCTATGGCAAACTTAAAAGTAATAATAATATGGGACCAGCAGATGGCATAATGGTTACATCACTGAACTCTTATGTAGTTGACCGTGGTTCAGGTTTTGGATCTGGCGGCATAAAATTCATGGTGGGCATGTGTGCGTGTGTCCAATATCCTAGGAGGAAAATGGAAGAGAGAGTTTTATTATTGATGTTGTCTGATGTTTTGTTTTTTATTTTTGGTACTACCCTAATTGTTCTTTCTGTGTTTACAAAGAATGGATAGATTTTAAAATTCTTACCACCAGGACCAGCAGATGGCATAATGGTTACAATGCTGAATCTCCCCCATATTTGACCACAGTTCCAGTCCTGGGCCCAGCAGCTTAAAACTCACAGTGGGCATGTGTGCGTACATGCCCAAAATCCCAAGAGGAGGATGGAGAAGGGATTGTGGCATGGCCATCCCTCTGGGGGTTGATTTCTTGCTTTCTGTCTCTGTCTCTCTCTCCTCAGCCAAGCGCATGCTCTCTGTAGCAAAAATTTCTCTAAAAACACAAAAGGCCATGGTATATAAAATTAATAGTAATTATTTAAGACTGACTATGACATTCTTTGTAAATGTGGTCAGTTTTGATAACTGTTGTGTGAGATTGCAAAGAATATATGTTTTTTTATATTGCTCAATTTTAAGATTGTATTTTTTTTTAAAGAAATATATATATATACCACTTGGGCGGGCTTCCCGGCCTATTGGTTAAGAAAACCAAATCCCACATGACTGATCATGACTTGAAACCTGGTCCCAGTGGCTTGAAAAACTCACTGGGTACATGTGCATGTGTACCCCAAATTTGAACAGAATAGAGAAATGGAGGATAGAGGATTGTGACATAACCATGTTCCATTGTGAGAACTTTCTCCCTCACTCTCCCTCACTCTGTCTTTCTAGTACGTGCCCTCTGACAAAAACAAAGATAGAAAAATTATCACTATAGGGAACCAGCAGTTAGCATAATGGCTATGTCGCTGGACTCCCACGTAGTTGACCGCGGTTCGCGTCCCAGATCCGGTGGCTTAAAACTCACACTGGGCGCCTGTGCGTGCGTGCCCAAGATCCCGAGAGGAGAATGGAGGAGAAGGGATTGCGGCGTGACCATCCCCCCTGGGGGGTGATTTCTCACTTTCTGTCTCTATGTCTCTCTCTGTCTGGCTGGCCAGCCCATCAGCCCTATAGCAAAAATCTCTCCAAAAAAAAAAAAAAAGCAATAAAAAAAAAATCACTATACAAGAAGTATCTTCAAAAAGCTCATGGAATATATGTATTATTAAAATACTCTTGGGACCAGGAAGTGGCATGGTGGTTAAGGCACTGGACTCCTACTTGGCTGACCATGGTTTGAATCCTGCACCTGATGGCTTGGGAATCACACCAGGTGCATGTGTATGCGTGCCCAAAGTGCCAGGAGAAGAATGGTGGAGAAGGGATTGTGGTGCGGTCATCTCCCCTAGGGAGATGATTTCTCACTTTCCCTCTCCCTGTCTCTCCCTGTCTCTCTGATGAGTACATGTGCCTATGGCAAAAATCTTAAAAAAAAAAAATCCAAAAACTATGAATTTCAAAAATTTTTGTAACAATAAACTTGTACTTTAGTCCCATGTTACACACACTTTTTGAAGTACTCTTATGTTAATCTACTAAAATTTTAATTCTTTCAATTTTTGCTTTAGATATTTCAAAGTTATATCTTGTGATTCTTCTTTAATTCTCATATGCTGCTATTAATACCATAATTGGGCTGACCTCTGTTGTGGTATTTAAGGTGGCTAGATTCCACATGTCTTACAGTGCAGTTCAAGTTGCAGACCTGGTAGCTTGAGAAATATACCAGGTGTGTGTGCCAGCCCAAATTCCCAAAAGGAGAGAAAGCAGGAAAGGGATTGCAGTGTGCTCATTCACCACAGGGAGTGATTTCTCATTTTCCCTCTGGCTCTCTCTCTCTATGGAGTGTACATACCCTCTAGCAATTGTTTGAAATTCTATGATAATTAGTCTGTGAAATAGTTGGTATTATAATGTCTATTTTATAAATAATAGTTATATATGTATATGTACATACAAATACCTTGTATAGAACAAGACTTTTATGTATCAAATGTTAGAAGGTGAAATTGGTTTCCAATTCTGGCTGAAGAAGAGAACCCATGCTGAGACTAAGAGTGAGAGTGTTAGAAAGTAGATCAGTATACTGCAGAAGGATAAAGAAAGAATTCATAATGAAAGAATGAGTGGCAGAGAAAAAAATAACTTTAGAAACAAGGAAAATGGGGCACTGCTGACCGTATTTCCCATGGTACACCATGGCCTCTCTTTCTCTTGTGGCCCCAGGCTCCTCAGGGGTGACCAGGGGTTTCAGTGTAGACATAGCCAAGTCCAAGAACCACACCACATACAACAGCCCCCCAAATGGCACAGAAATGGCATCAAGAAACCCCAATCACAAAGATATGAATCTCCCAAGGGGGTGGACCTCAAGTTCCTGAGGAATATGTGTTTTGCCAAGAAGCACAACAGGAAGGGTATGAACAAGATGCAGACCAACAATGCCAAGGCCATGAGTGCATGAGCAGAGACCACCAAGCCCCCCATAAAGACAAAGGAGGTTCAGAAGGGCATCCGAAAGGGCAGCACCCGCCAGCTCAGTCAACTTGCCTACCTCGCCCACCCTACACTCGGGAAATGTGTTCGTGCCTGTATCACCAGGCACCTCAGGCTCTCTTGGCCAAAGGCCAACAAAGCGAAGGCCAAGGCCAAGACCAAGGCCCAAACCAAGACCTAGGCCTAAGCTGCAGCTCCATCTTCAGTTCCGGCTCCAGCTGAGGCTCCCAAAGGTGTCTAGGCCCCCACAAAAGCTCTGGAGTAGAGGCCTCTGCCAGTATGAGGACAGAAGGACTTATGACCCCTGGACTGCTCTGTGCCTGGGGCTGATGTCCTCCTGTGCTGTATGTAGAACATACCTGAGTCAGAAAAAGGAAAAAGGAAAATGTGACTGATGAAAGTTATGGTGACAGTCAGCATTAATGTGAATAATAGAATCTCAGAATTAAAAGTGTCTTGTAATTAAATGCAAAATCACACTTACTAATCTTTTTTTATCCTTAGAACCTACCAAAGTGCCACTGCCCTCCTAGATAGTTAATAGATTATTTTTGAAATAAAATAAAAGGCCTATAGTTTTTTGGAGAGACTGCTGAAGTATCCCAGAAAGGTTGTTACTTTTCCTTTGTCATACTACTTTGTATGATTTTGGTGGAATTGAAGTTTAGTACTTCTTTCTTTAAATAATAAGAATTCAGAAAATTGGAATTATGCAACTGAATATTGTGGTGAAAATTCTCAAGCAGAATTTTTGTTAGAACTCTTTTACTTTTTTTTTTTTCAGATTATATTAGAGTATGAAGGAACATCATTTTCTGAGTGGAAGGTGCCAGAAACTTGTTCTATTGAAGATAAAAGGTAAGTGACCAGCAGTTAGCGTAATGGCTATGTCGCTAGACTCCCACGTAGTCGACCGCGGTTCGTGTCCCGGACCTGGTGGTTTAAAATTCACACAGGGCGCATGTGCGTGCGTGCCCAAGATCCCGAGAGGAGAATGGAGGAGAAGGGATTGCGGCGTGACCCTCCCCCCCGGGGAGTGATTTCTCGCTTTCTGTCTCTATGTCTCTCTCTGTCTGTCTGGCGAGTACAGGTGCCCTATAGTAAAAACCTCTCCAAAAAAAAAGATAAAAGGTAAGATTTTTGTGTGTATGTGTATATTTAAATGTAAAAATACCATATAGTGCAGACATTTAGATTCAAGGCTGTGATTTAATATAAATTTCCTTCATTAAATAGATATTTTTAAAAGGCAGTCACTTTGAAAATAGGATACAAGTAAAATATTGCTATATTTTAACTTTTCTCTTTTTAGCATACAATTGAAATTTTTTTCAGGTTTTTGCCGTAGGATACATGTACTTGCCAGAGAGAGACAGAAAGAGGCAAAGTGAGAACTCACCCTCCATGGGGATAGTCACACCACAACCCCTTCTCTTCTGCTCTCCTCCTGGGAGCCCTGGCATGCATGCACATGCACCAGCATGATTATTAAGCTTCCAGGTCAAGGATTTGAACCATGGTCAGCCATGTGGAATTCCATCATCTTACCACAGTGCCACCTACTGGCCCAGGATTGAAATTCTGTTTTTATTATTATTATTTTTTTAGAGGGCTGGACAGCCCTTCTTTTATTATTTATTTACTTATCCTTTTTTATTGTTAGAATGAGCATGTGCTCACCAGAGAGAGAAAATAGTTCCCTATAAAGGCATGTTCACACTTCAATACTTTTCCTGCCATTTCTCCATCCCATCAGGATTTGGGGCAGACACACACACACATGCCTGGCATATTTTATGAGCCTCTGGGGCCAAGTTTTGAACCACCATCAACCATGTGGGAATCCAGTTCCATATGTAAAGAGCTTAACTATCTCACTACAGGGTTGGCCCCCCCATTGAAGTGTTGAGGCTTAAAAAGAGTAGAGGAATTCTTATTTTTTTAACTATTATTTCAGTTTTTTTATACATTCAGTCATGTTACTTAGCTTGCAAAGTCAAAATTCCAACATGTGTACACTTCACATGGGTCTTGTTGACAATACTATAAGGTTATCTCTCAACAGATAATAACCCATTTCTTTGTCCCATAAATGCCTTGCCTCTCTATTTTTTTTCTTTTATTTCCTTCCTCAGACTCTACTCTTTTACCCTCCCTCTTCCCACACTGTGTCTGGTACTCTTAACCATTTCCTATGTTTCTATATCCTTTAGTCATTCAGTTCAGGCCAGAGAGTGCAGACGATTGGTATATATTAAATGGAGACATACAATGTCTCTCTTTCATAGCCTGGCTTGCTTCACTGAGCAGTAAATCTTCCATATTTCTCCATTTTCTGTGAAAGACCAGGGTCTTGTTTTTTATGGCTGAGTAGTATTCCATAGAGCGTGTGTGCCACACTTTTTCAACTCATTCATCTGTTCATGGGCATTTGGGTTGGTTCCACGTCTTAGCAATTGTGAATAATGTCACAATAAACATCAATGTGCAAGCACTTTTCTGACTAAGCATTCTTCTATCCTTTGGGTAGATACCAAGGAATGAGATTGCTGTGTCATATGGTTGTTCTATTTGTAAATCTTTGAGGAATCTCCAAATTATTCTCCACAGTGGCTGGATCAATTTACATTCCCACCAGCAATGTGAGAGAGTTCCCCTTTCACCACACCCCCACCCACACTTGCCATTTCTTGTTTTTTGTTTGTTTGTTTGTTTGTTTGTTTTGTTTTTAATCTTAGACATTCTGACTGGAGTTAGGTGGTATCTCACTGTGGTTTTGATCTGCATCTCCCTTGTAATGAGGGATATGAAGCATTTTTTTCATATGTCTTTTTGCTATTTATATAACATCCTTAGAGAGTGGTTTTTTTCAACTCATTCTCCCATCTTTTAATGGGGTTGATCATCTTTTTTTGGAACAGCTGCTTGAGTTCCTTGTGTATTCTGGTTATCAGTCCCTTGTATAATATATAGTTTACAAAAATCTTTTCCCATTCTGAGGGCTGTCGATTCACATTAACTACTGTGGATTTTGCCATGCAGAATCTTCTTAATCTGATGTAATACCATTTGTCTATTTTTGGGATTATTGACTGTGCTCTGGGGGACTTATTTAAGAAGTCCTTACCTATCCCAATATCTCCCAGAGTTTCCCCAGTGTTTTCCAGCAACAGTTTTATAGATTGAGGTCTTAGGTTTAGATCTGAGATCCACTTTGAGTTTATTTTTGTCAATGGTGAGAGGTAGGGGGTTCAGATTCATCTTTCTACAGGTGGATATCCAGTTTTTCCAGCACCATTTGCTAAAGAGGTCTTCCTTTTCCCAGTGGAGTGACTGGTACCCTTTGTCAAAAAACAGTTGGCTGTATGTTTTGGATTTTATTACTGGGGAATCGATTCTGGTAGTCTACCTGTCTGTTTCTGTGCCAATACCACGCTGTTTTGATTACCATGGCTTTGTGGTATATTTTTGCATTAGGGAGTGAAATGCTGCCCACGCCATTCTTCTTGTGCAGGATTGCTTTGGCAATATGAGGTCTTTTATAATTTCGGACAAATTGTATGGTTGTTTTTTCTAGATCTGCAAAGAATGTCTCTGGTACTTTGATTGGGATTGCATTAAATATGTAAATTAATTTGCGTAGGATTGTCATTTTGTTTATATTAATTCTTCCAATCCAGGAATATGGAATGTCTTTCCACTTTTTTATGTCATTCTCAATTTCTTTTTTTAGCTTCTCATAGTTTTCCTTGTGGAGGTCTTTAACTTCTTTGGTTAGATTTATTTCTAGATATCTTATACTTTTTGTGGCTATGGAAAATGGAATTACTTTTTTCAGTCCTGACTCAGTTTGCCTGCTGTTCATGTATAGAATGCTATAGATTTCTGTATGTTGATTTTTGTATCCTGAAACTTTACTGTATTCATGAATTACTCCCAGGAAGTTTTTCATGGATACCATCGGGTCTTCTATGTATGCAATCATGTCATCTGCAAATAGAGAGAGTTTCACCTCTTTTCCTATTTGATTGCCTTTTATTTTATTCTCTTTTCTGATTGTGTTGATGAGGACTTCCAATAGTATATTGAAAAGGAGTGGAGAAGGTGGGCATCCTTGTCTTGTACCAGTTTTTAGTTGGAAAATCTTTCAGTTTTTCTCCATTCAGGATGATGTTCGCTATGGGTTTTTCATAGATAGCTTTTATTGTGTTGATAAATGACCCTTCTATGTCAATTTTGCTGATATTCTTGATCACGAATGGATGTTATAGCTTATCAAATGATTTTTCTGCATCAGTTGATATGATCATATGGTTTTTATCTTTATTTCTGTTAATATGGTGTATTACCCTAATGGTTTTGCATATGTTAAGCCAACCATGCATTCCTAAAATAAAGCCTACCTGATTGCGATGTATAATTTTTTTATATGTTGTTGGATATGGTTTGCTAGTATCTTGTTGAGAATATTTGCATCTATATTCATCAGAGATATTGGTCTGTAGTTTTCCTTCCTTGTCCTATGTTTATCTGTTTTAAGGATAAGGGTGATGGAGGCTTCATAGAATGAATTAGGGAGAGATTCACCCTTTGGAATCTTTAGAAATAACTTGAGCAGAATGGGGGTTAACTCTTCTTTAAAAGTTTTGTAGAATTCAAAGGTGAAGCCATCAGGACCAGGGCTTTTCTTTGTTGGGAGATTATTACTGATTCAATCTCCTGATTTGTTATGGGCCTATTCAGATTTTCTATATCCTCCTGACTCAATCTTGGTATATTTTATGTGTCCTGGAATTTGTCCATCTCATTCAGATTTTTTTGTTTGCTGGCATATAGTTGTTCATAGTATCCTCTAATGTTTTGTATTTCTATTATGTCTGTCATTATATTGCCAGCTTCATTGCAAATTTGATTTACATGGTTCCTTTCTCTCTTCTTCTTAATAAATCTCACTAGTGGTGTATCAACTTTGTTTATCTTTTCAAAGAACCAGCTTTAACTTTCATTTATTTTCTGTATAGTTCATTTATTTTCTATTTCATTTATTTCAGATCTTTATTATTTCCTTTCTCCTATACTTTTTTGGATTTTTTGCTGTTGCTTTTCCAATTCTCTGAGGCACAATGTTAGGTGGTCAATTTGCCTTTTTTCCATCTTCTTCTCATGCACACTAATTGCTACGAACTTCCCTCTTATGACTGCTTCTGCAGTTTCCCAAAGATTATGGAGACTTGTGTCCTCATTGTCATTGGCTTCCATTAATCTTTTTATTTTTTTCCTCATGATTTTTTTTTTATTTTACACTTTTTTCTTTATTTACATTCATTCACTGTACATCATTATAGCGTACAAAATGAGATTTTTCCATTGAGAATACACTGTATATTGGCTCAATCAAGCACATCAACATATGTGTTATTGTCAACAAATCATTTTCCATTTCTTGTTTTCTGTATATTTTGCCTTTTTCCCCATTCTTGATTCCCTATCTCACCCTCTGCCATCTCCCACCCTCCTCCCACACTGTGTCTGGTATCTATTGGTGCTTTCTATGCCTCCCCCATTTTATTGTTTCACTAAATATCTTAATAAATCTAAATATTTTCAATAGCAAGCACAGCTGATATGTACATATCCATGAACACAAGACTGACTTTAGGCATAAACCTCAGTGAATAGAATGAACATACTGTAAAGTAGCACCTAACTAGGGCTATATAGCTTAACTGCAGTCATCAAATAGGTATTTCTAATGCCTTTTTTTTTTCTTCTGAAAATTTTTTTTTATTAATTTACATTCATTCCCTGAGCATCATCACAACATTCTAAATGTGATTTCCCATCTAGAATGTACTGTATAGTGGCTTAGTAATGCATGTTATCATCCATAATATTCCATTTCTACTTTCATATATATGTTTTTTTACCCCATGTCTAGCCCTCTGCCCTATTCCACTCTCTTATTACACTATCTCTGCTGTCTACAGTTGTCTTCAATTCCTTTTCCCCCAACATTTCGTTGATCACACAATATCATAAGTAATCTAACTACTTTCAATAGCAAGATCAGCCGATGGTTTCAAGAAAAGCAGTTTTGAACTGGTAAGGATATTTCTTTGAAACTTAAAGCCTAGAAACAGGTTAGTATTCTGTTCAAATAGTCGGAACATGAATCTATTGATAGCTGAAGACAGGACAAAAATCCTTAAAACCGGACAACAAAGCTTAGAAGAAAAGCAGCAATATTTTAGTCAAGTCGTAGAATACTGTTTCATCAGTTCAGTCTCATGTACTTAATCTTTCTTCTGTATCTGTTGAGGTTCGATGTTCCAGATTGAAATCTGGGATGTAATACTCAACTCCAGCTTTTGGCCCTACAATTAAGTTGCCCATTTTCTTAGTTTCTGAACTCTTATTTCTGTGTGTCTGCATTTAATTTTACTGACATAGCACTCCCTTAAGAACTTCTTGGAGATCCGGTCTGGTGCTGGTAAATTCTTTCAGGTTTTGTTTATCTGGGAAAGTTCGTGTCTTTTCTTCCCAAATGAACGATAACCTTGCTGGGTACAGAATTCTCGGTTGAAATTGCTTTTCCCTTAATACTTTGAATACATTTTCCCATTCTCTCCTCGCTCTCATTGTTTCCGATGAGAGGTCTGCCGTTAGTCTGATGGGATACCCTTTGTAGGTAACTTGCCTTTTTTCTCTTGCCAGTCTTAGTATCTTGTCTTTGTCTGTGGTTTTGGTCAATCTGGCTATAACGTGTCTTGGAGAAGATCTTCTTGGGTTGATTCTATTTGGGGTCCTCTGTATTTCTTGGGTCTGAATCTTTGAGTGCCTCTCCAGGTTTGGAAAATTTTCTTGTAAGATTTCATGGAATAGATTATCAATGCCCTTATGAGTCTCTTCACCTTCTGGGATGCCTATTATCCGGATGTTTGGACGTTTGATGGTATCTAGTACTTCTCGCATATTATTCTCAAATTTTTGGGCCATTTTCTCAGTCTTCGCGGTGGATTTTTCTAGGCCAACCATTTTCTCTTCTACATTAGAGATTCTATTTTCTGTATGATCTAGTCTGCTTTTAATACTTTCAAGGGAGATTTTGACTTCTTGTATTATAGCCTTCATCTCTAACAGTTCCATCTGATTCTTTTGTAAAGTGTGAAATTCCTCTTTTAGATCTAGCATGAATTTCCTCACCTCCTGGAACTCTTCAACTCCTTTCTCCTTCCTCTTCAGCAGTTCCTTGTCTCTCTTCTCTTCCATCTCTGTTAGCTTTGCCATTATGAATGTTCTGAATTCTTTATCAGACATTTCCATGATTTCCATTGAACTGTGTGTGGATAAAGAGGAGCTATCCTTTTCCCTTGTGGGAGAGGTATTTTCCTGCTTCCCCATATTTCTTGTGGTCCTGCAGCGATTTCTAGTCATCTGGTGGATGGTCGGTTTCTTCCCAAACTTGGAAGTTCAATCAGAGGGTCGAGGAGTGTGCAGAAAAAGAAGCAGAGAGAGGGAAACAATACCAACAGCAAAAAAACAGACAAGA
>NW_006160045.1:4227190-4249935 GCF_000334495.1 Tupaia belangeri chinensis
AACAGTTTTGGTTTTAAAATCTATTTTGTCATAAATTAGTATCATGCCTCCAGTTTTTTTTTTTTTTGGTTCCCATTTGCATAGAATATCTTTTTCAGCCCATCTCTTTTAGTCTATGTATGTCTTTATCCATAAGATGCATTTCTTGTAGGCAACAGATACAGGGTTTCTGTTTTCTTATCCATTCAGTCAGTCTGTATCTTTTGATTTGAGAATTTAATCCATTATTAACATTCAATGTTATTATCAATATTTCTGGACTTGACTCTACCTTTAAGTTGGCCATTGTCTTCATTATCTTTTATTCCCTTGTTCCTGGCTGTTCATTCTTTAGTTTTTCTGAAACAGCACTCTCTTCAGAGTTTCTTGAAGAGCTGGTCTGGCATTGGCAAATTCTTTCAGGTTTTGTTTGTCTGAGAAGACTTTAATCTTTTTTTCCCATATGAAGGATAATCTTGCTGGGTATAATAGTCTTGGTTGAAATTGTTTCTCTCTTAACACTTTCAATATGTCTTCCCATTCTTTCCTTGTTTACATTGTTTCCATTGAAAGGTCTGGTGTTAGCCTGATGGGATGACCTTTGTAGGTCACGTGTCACTTCTCTCTTGTCAATTTTAGTATCATGTCTTTATCTGTGGTCTGGCCAGTCTGGCTAAGATGTGTCTTGGGGAAGATCTTCTTGGATTGATTCCATTTGAGGTCCTTTGTATTTCTTGGATCTGGATGGTGTGAGTGTTTCTCTGAACTTGAAAAGTTTTCTTCCAGGATTTCATGGAATAGATTTTCCATGTCCTTATCAGTTTCTCACCCTTCTGGGATACCAATTATTCAAATTTTTGGACATTTAATGGAATCTAGTATTTTGCATATATTATCCTCATGTTTTTTTTTGTTGTTGTTGTTGTTGTTATTTTTCTCTATCTTTTTGGTGTTTCTGGGTTTTTTTTCCTAGGTCAGAGTTTTTATCTTATACATAAGAGATTCGATCTTCAGCATGGTCTAGTTGACTTTTAATACTTTTTTTTCAGAGTTTTTGATTTCCTGTATTACAGGCTTCATCTCTAATAGTTCCATCTGATTCTTTCTTACAATGTCCATTTCTTCTTTCATATCATGGAAGGACTTCCTAATCTCTTGTAATTTGATATCTCTCTTCTGTTACAGCTCATATAGTTTTGTCACCATGAATGTTCTAAATTATTTCTCTGACATTTTGGTAACTTCCTCTATTTTTTCAAGAGATAGGAAAGAGTTATTGTGCTCTTTTGATGGAGACATATTTCCTGGTTTATTCTACTTCTAGCCATTGGGAGATATAATCACTTTTGGATACCTTTTTAAGGATATTTCTTCAACTTGGAACAAGTGTGCTTCCCTTTTGCTGTGGTCAGTTGTGTGCCAAAGTTTCTCTTCTGCTGTGTTTGGTAATGTGCTCTCCACCAGAGGAGTCTTCTATTCAGATGTCTGAAGAACAAGATCTCCTTTTTCACAGATTGTTCAGTAAGAGGAGGATCCAAGGAACCCTCACAGTACTAGGGTGTTTTAAAAGTATAATTCTAGACTTGTCTAGTCCCTTTAGAAGGTTGGAGAATGAGGAGAAAATGACAATATAAGAGGGAAACAAAAATAGGATAAAGAAGAATAAAGAAAAAGTTGCACACGGCACAGTTTCACCAGGGGGTTGGAGATGGAACTGGGTTCTGTTGGAGAGGTGGTGCCTGTAGGCTAAGGAGGAGTACAATATTAACAAAGGAAAGAAGGAGAGAAAGAGAAAAAAAAAAAAAGAGTCACCTACCTTACAGACAAGGGGAGCTCTGGAGTTTGGGGAGCTGGGCTGTGGACAGTGACCAGCCCTGCCTCAGGGTCCCTGGTTTTGCCAGGGGGTAGGAGATAGAAAATTCTTATTAATCACTTATTAATCTGTAGTTATTTCTTCTTTCCCATTTTTTTAAACACTAGATCACCCAGAACACAATTGCGATGTCATTCTCCTGGTTTTCAGCTTATAAAACCAATTGTTACAGGCCCAGTAAGTTGATTTTAATGATTACTTGTTAAACTCAAATAATCATACTTATTATATTTTATTTTGCCTTTCTTTTGAGCTTTCAACTTAATTTGACCTCTCTGAAATAATATTAATTATAACTATAAATAAGAGCTATTTTAAAATGATCAATATTCATTAATTTTTAGATATATTTTATCTAATGATAAATTATGAAATAATATTGACATGGCTATATATAGTTTTTCTTACCTTACCCTTTTTATTAATAGGTGTATTAAAGTTCATTGCTGCCACCTTAGATAGCATTCTCAGATGAATGGGTCTCATTCATACACCCTCTATGGTAATGCCCAGGATTAAGAGCAATTCTAGCAGATTTGTTTTCACTCTGCTGCATTTTCCACAGTTTAAGAAAATATATGTGAATGCAAATGAATGAGAATTATTTTTTATCCTCTCTGGTTTACTATAGACAAGCAAAACAGAAAGCAAAAGAAAAACAGAACAAAGCATTTTAAGACTTTTGGCACATTAATAATAACCAAGTACTGGCTACATACCTCCCAGATGAGTTTCCTACTCAAGTGTGTCTGAGACTACTACTGTAGAGACTACCTGTGCCACATCCAGCCTTTGCTTTGGAGTTTGTGCCTTCTCTCTGTTTTTAATTTTTTTTTAGAATTATTTTATTTTATTTATTGGACTGTTGGGAAAGTCATGACACATTTTTGCATAGAAAAATTTTTGCTCGAAAAAATATGTCATGACTTTCCCAATGACTTATGATGATTATGATTATGATTATTAATTTGCTATAGTGTGTGTGTGCTCATCAGAGACAGAGAGAGAAAGTAAGAAAGCAAGCCACCAGATCTGGGACTTGAGCTGCAGCTGGCCATGTGAGAATCTAGTGCATTAAGCACCATACCACCTGCTGGCCCCTGTGCCTTCTATTTAATTAATAAACTATTTCCAGGCATAAGTAGACTGATATGGGAGAGACCATATGAATATAAATTCATTTTTCAATTCCTGTAGTGAAAAATATTTGAATCTCTTTTCCCCTAAAGTTTACTTACCTCATCTATGTGTAAGAGAGACAGAGACAGTATCCCCAACAAGGTCCTGATGCTGCTGCAATCCACCCCAGGCCCTCAGCTAGCTCCAAATCATGGGCAAGTGCTTTCCTGGCACACTCTGGGAGGTCTCCAGACTTGAACTAGGAACCTCCCATGTGGGATTGCCATGTAGAAGCACCACATTTCACAGCCCTGCCACTGTCCAACTCCTGGATTTGTCCAAGAGTGTTTACCAGTTTTAAAAACACAATTCATAAGGAAATAAAAGACTCATTTCCCTTTTGTTTATGTTATAAACCCATATAACTGTGTAACATTGGGACCAGCAGATGGTGTAATATTTATGTCACTGGACTCCTACTTAGTCAGCCGTGATTTGAGTCCCAGACCTGGTGGCTTATAACATGCTGGGTGCATGTGTGTGCCTGCCTAAAATCCTGAGAGGCTAATGGAGGAGAAGGGCTTGTAATGTGGTCATCTCCCAGGGGGTGATTTCTCACTTTCTGTCTCTCTATCTCTCTCTTTCCAGTGAGTGCACACACCCAATAGCAGAAATCTCTCTCTCTCAAAAAACAAAAACAAAAACAAAAACAAAAAACAAAAAACACACACACACACACTGTAATTTTACATAAAAGGAATACACATGCTGGCTCAGCTACAGTGATGTGTCAGCAGAATAGTGCTGTGCAAGGCTGGACACGCATGGCCTCCCGCAGTTTCCAATGCCCACATCGCCTGAAAATAAACCAGGCACATGTGTGCAAGCAGCCAGTATACTGAGGAGCTTGACGGCTGGGGAAAGGAGACATTGGGTTGTGACAAGACCTTGTTGACGATGCTTCTCTCTCTTTCTAGCTCTCTCATATGTGCGAACATCCATGCACTACCATAAAAAATATGTACACACACATACATGTAAATGTAGGAATATCTTTTTCATTTATTTACAGTGTCATCAGATCTTTTAACCAGCAGAAGAGGTATATCTGACTTTTGAGTACTAAAAAGTACTCAGTTGTAACAACCAAAAGTGTTTCCAGGTATTCCATAATGTCCCCTTAGAAGTAAAATCACCCCAGGTGAAAAACACTGAGTGAGAAAATTAATTGAATGTATTTCAGCAAGGAGACAAATATAAGAGAAACTGTAAGTATAGAAAATCATCAAAATGTCTTCTAAATTTGTCATTCCTGATAGTAAATTCTTACCTACAGAGAGTAGCTAATGAAGTGAACTAGTATTAATTTGTTATGTTCTAAAATTTATCCCTCTTCCTCTAATCTTAGATAAATAATTTATTCCCTCTGTGACTTTGATGCTTATATCCATATTTGTATTCATGTTGATGTTAGTATATCATAATTTATTTCACATTTTCTTTTAGGATGAAGAAGAACGCTATCTGTCTGTGGAAGACTCTCCTATTTGCTTTCTGTGGTATTTTAGAGTTATGTAAGTAATGTAATATTGAATACAAGGTAACTAATAATTTTGGAGATTATTTAGTTTCAACTTTCAATTAACCACAAATTGATTATCTATTTTATGATTTTCATACAAAATTTTATTCACCAACCACAATATTATCAACTATGCTGCCAAAGTAATACCGAAGAACTAATAATAAATAACAGAACCACTCTGAACATATATTATATCAACATGTTCATACTTAATTTACATTCTTTCTCAAAAAATTTTTAGAGACATTTTTGCTATAGGGCATGTGCGTTCACTGGAAAGATGGAGAAAGACAGACAGAAAGCGAGAAATCACCCCCGAGGGGTGATGGCTGCAATCTCCTCTCCTCCTCTTGAGATTTTGGGCAAGCATGCACACATGCTGGTGTGAGTTTTAAGTCACCAGGTCTGGGACTTGAACCATGTGGGAGTCCAGTGACACAACCATTACATCACCTGCTGGTTTCATTTCTCAATTTTTTAATAACCACATATAAAACTTTCCATTTATTTAGACTTTTTTACATGTCTGAAAATAAAGTTGAAAATTTTTTCATAAAAATGTCTGGACATTTTTATTAGATTTACTTCTAAGTACTTTATATTTTTGTTGCTATCATAAATAGCCAAAATTTTTAAATTTTATTTTCTAACTAAGCCTTGCTGTTGTATAGATTAAGATTTATATCTTTTCAAGATTTTATTTTTTAGAGCTGTTTAGAAGTTCACAGCAAAATTGAGAGGAAGATAGAAAGATTTCACCTGTACTCCCAGCCCAAACACATGTATATTCCTTCATTATCAATATTCCCCACCAGAGGGGTACATTTGTTACAGTAACTGATGAAACTGCATTGACAACACCATAGTTTACATTAGTGTTTACTCTTGGTGTTGTACATTCTATAGGTTTGGACAAATGTGTGATCACACACACACGCATATATATATACACATACATACACTATTATAGTGTCATGTCTGATAATTTCAGACATGCTATGTCTAGTTGTGATACTTGATCTGTCTATTTGGACTGTTTTTAGCTCTTTAGTCTGCCTTGCAATTTTTCTTAATAGCTAGCTATCATGTCCTGAGTAAAAGAAACCACCAGAAGTAGGCCTTTATTAACATGGTAGTAAGGTGTAGGTGGTAGAAGGGGAGCATGGGATAGTCCTGTGTTTACGTTTCAGTCTTTCAGTGAACCTGTAACTCTGAACTGTGAACTTCACAAGTATTTCTCAGCGTTTTTCTCCCCTTTAGGTGGGAGAGGATGATTACAATGGATTGGAGTTGGGTATTTCCCTTCTTCCAGGTCAGTTAGGTTCTGATAAAACCCCAGAAGTTGCCAGAAGCTTTTTTCAGATATTTGCTCTGAAAACTTAGTTGAGTTCCTGGAGGTAAAATCACCAAAGTGTGGGACTCTCTCTGACAAAGTGGATCCCCTGGAGTTTTAATTCTGAGGGTTGTCCATGCCTCACCTCTAACAATTACTGTTCTGGATTTCTTTTCCCAACACTGTTCTTGAGTGGATTTCCGCTCCATCTTGTCGTGATTCTCTATATCTGCCTCTCTCTCCAATTTTAGGGTAACAATTTGTCCTGAGACCTCTCTTTTCTTACAGATCTAAGAAAAGTTGTGCTAGTTTGCTCAGCTTTTCATCTGTTTTTATAATGGAATGGCAACTTCCAAACTCCTTATCATGCTGAATCAGAAACAAGAAGTTCTACAGTTTACTCTCAAATATCAATATTTGTATTTAGCAGACTCTATAAATTCTCATATTAATTGTAGTAACTTATTTATGTATGTTCTTAGAACTTTTACAAATCACATGACCTACAAATTAATGATGGTTTTATTTATTTCTTTCTATTGTGTCATTGCATAGGAAAACATAGCAAAAAATCTGTCATGACTTTTCCAGTGACCCAAATAGTTTTCCTTTTATTCCTTCTTACTGCATTGGCAAGAGTAACAAAGACAATGTTTATGAAGAGAGTAATAGCAGACCTCCTTGTCTTATTCCTGATCTCAAAAGGGAGACTCTCATTATTTCATTTTTTAAAAAGTATTATTTATTTTATTTTATTTATTATTATTATTTTTTTATTTGCTATAGGGTATGTGTACTCACCACGGAGAGAAAGAGAGAAAGCAAGCTTCCATGTCCAGAACTCAAACTGGTCTACCATGTGGGACTCCAGTGCCTCAACCACTACACCACCTATTGGCCCCACTTTTTATTTTCTTTTTTTTTTTAAGTTTTGCTATATGGTATGTGCACACCCACCACGCACGTGGGCACGCAAAGATGGAGAGAGAGAGAGAGAGAGATGAGAAATCACCCCTAGGGAGATTGGGCATGCTGCAATCCTTTCTCTTCCATTCTCTTCTCAGCATTATGGGTATGCATGCAAATGCACCTGACTGTATTTCAAGCTGTCAGGTCCAGGACTGCAACATCTCTGTCAGTTGTGTGTGATCCAGCACCTAGCCTCTGTGCCATCTGCTGGCCCTATTTCACAATTTTATATACATTTATTATAGTTTTTCTGGTCAATACTTTTTCTGAAATAAAGGAAGTTCCCTTTCATTTCAAATTAGTTGAGATTTTTCTTATGATTTGGTATTAAATTTATTCAAAATGTTTCTGCTTTCATCAGAAAGTTTATATACATTTTATGGGACTAGCAGATGGTGTAATGGTTATGTTGCTGGACTCCCACATGACTGACTGCAGTTCAAGTCCTGGACCTGGCAGATTGAAACTCATGCCAGGTACATATGCATGCATGCCTAAAATTCCTAGGGAAGAATGGAGGAGAAGGGATTGCAGTGTGGTCATCCTGCCTGGGGGGTGGGGGGGTGATTTCTTGCTTTCTGTCTCTCTGGTGAGCACAGACACCCTCTAGCAAAAATCTCTCTCTGGGTACCAGCAGTTGGTGTAATGGCTACGTTGCTGGACTCCCATGTAGTCAACCGCGGTTTGAGTCCCAGACCCAGTGGCTTAAACTCATGCTGGGCGTGTGTGCGTGTGTGCCCAAGATACCGAGAGGAGAAGGGAGGAGAAGGGACTGCGGTGTGGCCATCCAATTTCTCAGAGATTTCTAAGAAGTGCTCAGAGAGGCGGAAAAGCATGTCTGCTAAAGAGTAAGGAAAGTTTGAAGATATGGCAAAAGTGGACAAGGCCCATTATGAAAGAGAAATGAAAACTTATATCCCTCCAAAAGGAGAAACAAAAAAGTTCAAGGATCCCAATGCACCCAAGAGGCCTCCTTTGGCCTTTTTCTTGTTCTGTTCTAAATATCACTCAAAAATCAAAGGAGAAGGGAACCAGCAGTTAGTGTAATGGCTATGTCGCTCGACTCCCACGTAGACGACTGCGGTTCTCGTCCCGGACCCGGTGGCTTAGAACTCACGCCGGGCACATGTGTGTGCGTGCCCAAGATCGCGAGAGGAGAATGGAGGAAAAGGGATTGCGGCGTGACCATCCCCCCTGGGGGGTGATTTCTCGCTTTCTGTCTCTATGTCTCTCTCTGTCTGTCTGGTGAGCGCACGCATCCTATAGCGAAAACCTCTCAAAAAAAAAAAACAAAAAAACAAAGGAGAACATCCTGGCCTATCCACTGGTCATGTTGCAAAGAAACTGGGAGACATGTGCTGCAGATGATAAACAGCCTTGTGAAAAGAAGGCTGCTAAGATAAAGGAACAATATGAAAAAGATATTGCTGCATCCTGAGCTAAAGGAAAGCCTGATGCAGCAAAAAAGGGAGTTGTCAAAGTTGCAAAGAGTTAAAAAAAGGAGGAGGAGGAAGATGAAGATGAGGAAGAAGAGAAAGATGAAGAGGATGAAGAAGAAGATGATGGTGATGAATAAGTTGGTTCTAGTGCAGTTTTTTTTCCTTGTCTATAAAGCATTTAAACGTCCTGTACACAATTCACTCCTTTTAAAGAAAAACATTGAAATGTAAGGGTGTCTAAGATTTGTTTTTAAACTGTACAGTGTCTTTTATTGTATAGTTAACACACCACCAAATGTGTCTTTCGATAGCCCTGTCCTGGTGGTATTTTTCAATAGCCACTAACCTTGCCTGGAACAGTATGGTTGTCAATTGGCATGGAAATTTAAAGCAGATTCTTGTTGGTACACAGCACAAATTAGTTATATATGTGAGGGTAGTTTTTTCATCTTCAGTCATCTTTGATGCAGCTTTTATACAAAATAATTGTTCTGGGGAACCAGCAGTTAGCGTAATGGCTATGTCGCTGGACTCCCACGTAGTTGACCGCGGTTCGTGTCCCGGACCCGGTGGCTTAAAACTCACGCCGGGCGCGTGTGCGTGCGTGCCCAAGATCCCGAGAGGAGAATGGAGGAGAAGGGATTGCGGCGTGACCATCCCCCCGGGGGGTGATTTCTCGCTTTCTGTCTCTATGTCTCTCTCTGTCTGTCTGGCGAGCGCACGCGCCCTACAGTGAAAATCTCTCTCAAAAAAAAAACCAAAAAGCAAAATAATTGTTCTGTTAACTGAAAACACTCTGAAACTGCAAAAAAAAAAAAAAGTTGCAGCTGTTTTGTTGACACTCTGAATGCTTCTAAGTAAATACAGTTTTTTATTAGTAAAAAAATAGTAACCTTGTTTACATATTTATAATATAAAAAGTTATTCAGAAGCTCAAAAATATGTATAGTAAAAGTAGAATATTCAACTAATGTTTGATATACTGTTTACTAAAATTCTTCCTCTTTTCCCAACAGAAATTTCACTCACAATTTGACCCAGGTAAAATATTTTTTAAAATTTTATGTAGTCATATATCATATATCACTGCTGTATAATGTCCTTCTTCCATATTTACCAGATGAGGATTTTTTTTCAGCTAATTTTGCAACAAAATTTGCTTAGTGCAGTGGTATTTGAGGTGTGTTTTGAGGACTCCTAAGGTGCCATAAAACCTGTTCAGTGACTCATCTCCCTTTTCTAACAACATATCTGTGTCAGAATGAATTTCTTCCCCTATACTCCTACACAAACAATATAAACCTACAGTTTTAATTCAGGAGAAGACATAATTATTCTAATGTTTTATATTAATACAGATACTAAAAAGATTTTGAAAAACATTAACCAGACTTCTTACTAATTTTTTTCTATTGTGAAATATACAGTTATTTTTTCATAAAAATATGTTAGATAGCAAAATAGGTTTATCATAGTTTTAAAAACAAATAAATACCTTTAAATGTTCTGTTTTAATTTGTTATTTGGAAAATATTGAGAGATACAATCCACATAAACCAAAAGCCTTCTAAGAATCTCAATATTTTTTTTTCTTTTCCTTCAGAATTATTTTATTTTAAATTTATTTATTCATTTATGTGTTTATTTTAATAAACACAGAGAGGGACAGAGTGAGAAAGAGAGAGATGGAGAGAGGGAAAGTGAGAAAGCAAGCCACCAGGTCCTGGACTCGAACTGCAGATGGCCATGTGGGAGTCCAGTGCCCTTAACCACCACGCCACCCAAGAATCTCAATAATTTTTAAGAAAAGGGCCATCAAGTGGCACAGTGGTTAAGGTGCTGGACTCCTACATGATCAACTGTGGTTCAAGTCCCAGATCCGGCAGCTTGAAACTCACACTGGGCACATGTGTGTACATGCTCAAAATCCTGAAAAGAGAATAGAGGAGAAGGAATTGCCATATGTTGGTCCCAATAATAATAATTTTTAAGAGTATGAAGAAGGCCTGAGGGGCCAGAAGATAGCATAATTGTTACATCTCTGGACTACCATGTGTTTGATTATGGTGGAAGTTCTGGACTGGATGGCTTAAAACTCACAGCAGGCGCTATGCCCAAAATGCCGAGAGAAGAATGGAGGAGAAGGGATTGTGGTGTGGCCATCCCCTTTGGGGATGATTTCTCACTTTCTGTTTATCTGTCTGGCGACTACATGCATCCTGTAGGAAAAATTTCTTTCTCAAAATGAAAGAAAGAAAGAAAGAAAGAAAGAAAGAAAGAAAGAAAGAAAGAGGAGTCCTGAGATCAAAAAGCTTTAAAAACTTTGGAATAGAGGATGATTACAAGTTTGGTGGAGATATAGATATATATAAGATTTGAATTAAGATGGATAGTATTTGGAAATTATAGCTCTATATAGATACTTTAATTTTATAAAAGCAGGGATGTATTGCAATGAAGAGGTAGTTTTAAAAAAAGTATCAAACTGCCTGGAATGGATAAAGATGGTCGAAATGAGCCGATTTGTCCATAGGTACTCTTACCTCAAATCTCTTTTACATTACTTAATTATTTTTTAAGGCTATAACAGGGCTCAAAAGCAAGAAAGAATATTATCAGTGGATAAGAACTTTTAAGATAGGATCTAAAATTCAAAATTCCATAATAGATTAAATGGCAGAATAGATACAGCTGAGAAAATTGGAGAATTGGTGGTTTGGGATAGGAATCAAGTATAATTAGCACATAAAGATGAATAGATACAAATTTTCAAAGGTTGAGCCAGCAGGTAGCATAGTGATTAAAGTGCTGGACTCCCACATGGCCCCATAAACAAGATTTGGGAGGGGCAGCAGATGGTATGGTGGTCAAGGCATTGGACTTCCACAAGGCTGGCTGCAGTTTGAGTACCGGACCTGGAGGCTTGCTTTCTCACTTTCCTTCTTTCTCTGTCTCTCTCTCTGGTCAAAGTAAAAGAATAATAATTCATTAATTAAATAAATTTTTAAAAAATACCAGTTACCTGGGGTACAGGTGGACTGATAAGAACTGAGTAATGGAGTATAAGGTAGAGGGATCATTTTTGCTGTATTTTTTTTCGGAGAGGTTTTTGCTATAGGGCGCGTGCGCTTGCCAGACAGACAGAGAGAGACAGAGAGACAGAAAGCGAGAAATCACCCCCCAGGGGGGATGGTCACGCCGCAATCTCTTCTCCTCCATTCTCCTCTCGGGATCTTGGGCATGCACGCACACACACCTGGCATGAGTTTAAGACACCGGGTCCGGAACTCGAACCACGGTCGACTACGTGGGAGTCCAGCGACATAGCCATTACGCTAACTGCTGGTCCCTTTTGCTGTATTTTTAATATAATTTTTTAAATCTATCTATTTATTTATTTGTAGTCATTTACTGTACATCAATACAGTGTACAAAATGAGATTTTCCATCCAGTATACATTGTATATTGGCTCAATCAAGGATATTACTGTACATGTTGTCATCAACAAATAATTTTGTATTTCTTGTTTCTTATGTATTTTGCTTTATTTTTCCCCCCTTGATTCCCTACTTCTCTCCCTCTGCCAACTCCCCCCCTCATCCTGCACTGCCTCTGGTACGTACAGTTTTCCATACCTTTTTTTCCCCACATTTTATTGATTCACTAAAGGTCTTAATTAACTTAAAGACTTTCAATAGGAAGCACAGCTGACATATACATATTTATGAAAACATGTCTGACTTTAGGTGTAAAACTCAGTGAGTAAAGTGAACATTCTATAAAGTAGCACCTTGCTGGGACTGTACAGCTTACTGCAATTATTAAATAGGTATTAATATGTATCTTTAATGTTTTTTTATTTCAAAAAAGTTTAGTTTTAATAGATAAAATTAAAAAAAAATGGTAAGTGAAATTTGCTTAAACTTAAAGCCAGGAAAAAGGTTAGAATTCAGTTCAAATAGTAGGTAGAAGAATATATAATTTGTTCTTAACTGTGCAAATAAATTATACAAAAAAATAACTGAGAAAGAAACAAGTAAAGCTATATTGAAGAAATCATGTAAGAAGTAACTAAAGTAAGTTACGGATAGCATGGGTTAAGGTAATTTTATTATTGCAAAAAGTATGCTGTGTCTGTTTACTGATGTAAAGAAAGATATATATGCATTCACATAGAATTTTAACATTTGTTACTGAAGGGCAGTACAGAGGATGTCATTAACTTTTTCTTCAAATGTCTTCTTATTCTTTTAATAAAAAAACACATATTGCTTTTGATTTTTTTAAAATGGGTTTTAAA
The DNA here is from genome assembly GCF_000334495.1 of Tupaia belangeri chinensis. Classification (NCBI taxonomy): domain Eukaryota; kingdom Metazoa; phylum Chordata; class Mammalia; order Scandentia; family Tupaiidae; genus Tupaia; species Tupaia belangeri. Next base: position 4,239,789 of record NW_006160045.1, read on the forward strand.
ATTTTTGAATAGATAAAAACATTTTTGTGGATATGTTTTACTATACCTAAAAATGAAATTTGAACAAGATGTAAAGAAATGCAAATACATTTATGTTACAGAGTCTCATTTTATGGGTATATGATCCAGAGAATGCAGATTCTTCAGAGTTAGCACGGACAGCCAAAGTACCTTCTCTAGTAGGTATTAACGTTGTTATTGTCATAGATAAAGTAATATGCTTCCTTTCTTTTTTTAAAGGCTATAAATAACTAATTGATAAAATTTTTAAACTGCCCAGAGAAAACTAAATAATTTCATTAAGTTTAGCCATTATATTGGGAACCAACAGTTAGCGTAATGGCTATGTCGCTGGACTCCCACGTAGTCGACCGCGGTTCATGTCCCGGACCCGGTGGCTTAAAACTCACGCCAGGCGCGTGTGCGTGCATGCCCAAGATCCCAAGAGGAAAATGGAGGAGAAGGGATTGCGGTGTGACCATCCCCCCTGGGGGGTGATTTCTCGCTTTCTGTCTCTATGTCTCTGTCTGTCTGGCAAAAACCTCTCAAAAAAAAAAAAAGTTTAGCCATTATAGTGATTTTGAACTTGTTCTTGATCTAATTATAAACTTTTCTATAGAATTGTTATTGAATATTCTTCATGTTTTCTGTAAATCTCATTATTCAAGAAGGGCCATTATTAAGGCACTTTACAGATGTTCCTTGAGTATCTCAAGGGCCACTGAAGCTATCCTTCAAAAATCAGTCTAATCTGTTACTGATTCCTTTATCACTTGGAGAAAAATGAATTTCCTAAATGTACAACACAGTGAATAAATATGGCCTTTTTTCCCATCTGCTACAAATTTACTTTTTTCAATATTTAAATTCTATCTTCTATTGCAATTAAAATGTATTGAAATGAAATGAAATGAGCAGGTAGCTCATGAGAAACGGTCATGTTAGTTTCTCATGGAATTGTTTACATCTTAACCAATCAAGACCTATCTGCTTTTTTAGTAGTACATTACCCTGGTGTGGTAATCAAATTCATAAGAGATAGACTGATAAAATAACAAGCAAGCATTTAATTATTTTATCTGGCAGTCAACTTTAGAGGGAATAATGGTAATTAAATACTTTAAGCATGGCTGTTAATTTTAGGTCTTGTTAAGTAAGAATGTATGTATTTTAATAGTATTTAGTGCATTATACCTAGCACTTTTCTTTTTGTATCTCTCTATCCATGACTGTGTCAAGTCCCTTCGTCCGTCCTTCCTTCCTTCCTTCCTTCCTTCCTTCCTTCCTTCCTTCCTTTTCCCTTCCTTTATTCTCTTTTCTTAAAATTTTGCCAGAGGATGCATTGCCTTGCAGGAGAAGAGTGAAAAGAGACAAACAAACAGAAATGAGAAAATACCACAGCCCCGGAGGTCATGATCATGTTCATGTTCAATCCCTTTTCCAGTTTTCCTCTTGGGACTTTAGGTACACATGTACCTGATGTATTTCTCAAGCCTCTGGGTCCAGGACTTGAACCACAGAGGTGGCCACATGGGATCCAGAAACCTTAACCACCACACCATGGGCTAGCCCACATGTAATTTTCTGAAAATATTCTCTGGTTCTTCATTACAAATACTATAGACTAGGAGGCTCTTAACATGGTATGCAATGCCTTTGGTATCTGCAACTCTTCTCTGGCCTCAGTCTCTAGCAGCTGGACTCTGCTGTCTCTTGTGCACACACCTGCTGTCCCATGTGTCTGTGTTTGTGTCTTTGCTTGTGCTGTTTCTTCTACATTGACTGCACATTTTTTTCTTCATTTTGATGACTTCTACTCATGTTTTAGATCTCCAGTCCAAGAATCATTGCCTCCAAGATGCCCACCATGGTCAAATCAGGATTTTTTGTTTCACCATGAGTAGTCCAAGGGGGTTATTTTAATTGTTACCGGTTTTTGATCATCAACAAAATAGCTATGGCAAAATTTAAATAGTCTATTATTGTTTTTATAAGCCAGTGATGTACCTAAGAGACATCCACCTCCTGAGTCTATCCCTGACTCTTCACTCTTTATTCCCTTTGTAAACCACCCCTGACTTTGACCTCTCAATGATCTCTATTTTTAGCTCATTCTTATATTTTATTGTATGAATTTCAACTCATTCTTGGCATCTCGACCGATTAATTCCCTTTCTGAGGCTCACCCTATCCCTAACATACTTACCATGAAAAAGAACCCTAGAAGTAGGATGAGGCTCAGAAATAGGGTCCAGGATAACTATTTTGCACAATTTAGTTTACAAATATTAAAAGACTTAGGGCATTATTTTGTTTGAGTTTTCCATTTCTGTTATTTTAATTAGAACGTCACTCAGAAAAAAAGCATAAAAGCTGAGTATAGAGTTTAATGAGTAACTATAAAGAAAATACTTTATAACTACTATCAAGAAATAAATCACTGGGGCTAGCAAGTGGCATGGTGGTTAAGGTGCTGGGCTCCCACATGGCTAACCATGGTTTGAGTCCTGGACCTGATAGCTTGAATCATGCCAAGCTCATGTGTGTGTGTATGTCCAAATCCCAGGAGGAAATGGAGAAGAAGAGATTGTGTTGTGGCCATCCCCTCTGGAGGGTGACTTCTCACTTTCCCTCCCACTGTCTCCCTTCTCTCTGGCAAGTGTTCTCACTTATGGCAAAAATCTTTTACTTATTTATTTTTTTAAAAGAAAGATGGGACTAGCAGTTAGTGTAATGGCTATGTCGCTGAACTCCCCGTAGTCAATCGTGGTTCGAGTTCCAGACCCGGTAGCTTAAACTCACGCCGGGCATGTGCGTATGTGTGCCCAAGTTCCAGAGAGAAGAATGGAGGAGAAGGGATTGTGGCATGGCCATCCCCCCTGGGGAGTGATTTTTCGCTTTCTTTCTGTCTGTCTCTCTCTTTCTGGCGAGTACATGTGCCCAGATAGCAAAAACCTCTCCAAAAAAGAAAGAAAGAAAGAAAAAGGAATCACTGAACAACTTACAGTATCCCCCACATGTCTTCATAAACATTTCTCCCTCTACCTTATAGTAACTATTATTCTGAATTTTACATTAATAATTGCTCTGCTTTTCTTTTTAGTTTACACATGTATACCTAAACAATACTGTCTAATGAGTGTATTTTATTTATTTGATTTCATGTGAATAGAATCATGTTTTACGACAGTCTGCATCTTGCTTTTTTTTTTGGCCAACAATATGTTTATTGATTGATTCATGTTGTGTGTGCTTATATTTTGTCCACTCTCATGCTGCAAAGCATTATATTTTTTTAAAGAATTATTTTATTTAAGTTTGTTTGTTTGTTTCTTTGTCTGTTTGTTTTAACTTGACCAGAGAGGGACAGAGTGAGAGAGAAAGTGAGAGAGTGAAAGTTAGAAAGCAAGACGCCATGTCTGGGACTCAAACTATGCTTGGTCATGTTGGAGTCCAGCACCCTTAACCACATAACACCTGCTGGCCCCATTCAGAATTATTTTTCATTAAAGATAGTAACCATAGGGACCAGCAGTTAGCGTAATGGCTATGTCGCTAGACTCCCATGTAGTCAACCACGGTTCGCATCCCGGACCCGGTGGCTTAAACTAACGCCGGGTGTGTGTGTGTGTGTGTGCCCAAGATCCTGAGAGGAGAATGGAGGAGAAGGGATTGCGGTGTGGCCATCCCCCCCCTGGGGGGGTGATTTCTCACTTTCTGTCTCTCTGTCTCTCTCTGTCTGTCTGGCGAGCGTACGCACCCTATAGCAAAAACCTCTCCAAAAAAAAAAAAAAGATAGTAAACATAGTAGAATATATAACCTATTGGAAAGTTAAGTATTTGTTAGATAAATATTCCTCTGTTTTACTGCATATAAGAAATAAAACAGAAGTATGGAAATATCCAGTTTATTTATCTGCTCTTGAAATACTGTCATCAATGCCTTGTTACTTGTTTTACTTCACTTCTAACCTTTTTGAAAGTTTTTTTTTTAATGATAGGTTTATTAGCTTTCTTCACTTTGCATTCCATTATTTTTATATAATTTTTAAATTTTAGAACAGTTTTAGATTTACAGAATTATTGTAAAGATGGTGAGAGTTTCTATATACTCTATACCTTGTTTCCCTTGTTACTAATATTCTATTCTTGTATATTTGTCACAATTAATGAACTAATATTGATGCATTGCTATGAGGTAGTTTAAAAAATGTCATGGAATATGTGCATTTTGAAAAAATTATGCGTGGATTTCAAAAATTTTTGCCCCAAAATAAACTCATAATTAAATCAATTTTCCATGAACTTTTTGAAGTCCTATTGTTCTAGCTAAAGTCCATGTTTTATTCATATTTCCTTAGTTTTTCTATTATGTCAGTTTTCTGCTCCAGAATCCTATGCAGGGTAGCACAGAATATTTCCTTATCTCCTTTGGCTCTTCTCGGTCCTGGCAGCTCCCCAGCTTTCTTTGTTTTTGATGACCTTGACAATTTTGAGATTGTTAGTCAGGTATTTTGTTGAATTTCAGTCATTTGGGATTTGTCTGAGATTCTTCTCATAATTAGACTAGAATCAGGTGTTTTGGAAGGAAGACCTTGTAGGTAACCTGTCATTCACATCACATCATATCAAAGATATATACCATTAATGTATCACTGTGGATGTTACCCTTCATCACTTGCCTTGAGGTACTGATCTTCCAGTGTAAAGTTATTCTTTATTTTGCCTTTCCATATTATTCTCCTTTAAAGTAAGTTACTCTGCACAGTTATATTCTATCTTCTTAAGGAAGGAGTATTTACATAAAGTTTTTGGAATTCTTTTGTGAGGCAGACATCTATTATCCCAGAATTATGTATTTATTTAATTATTAATATCAGTATGGACTTATGGATATTTAGTCTATATTTTAGGGTTAATACAGTACTAGTTTATTTATAAGGAGCTATTTCAGTTGGCTTCTGTATCCCTTTGACATTTTCCCATCATTGTGAGGGATTTTATGTTTTATTGCTTTGTTTGTTGGTATGCTTACTTTTTTTTTTTGAGAGATTTTTGTTATTGGAAACATGTACTCACCAGAGACAAAGTGAGAAATCACCCTCCAGGGAGGACGACCATGCTGCACTCCCTTTTCCATTCTCTTTTCAGAATTTTGGGTAGACACGCACACGCTCTCAGCATGAATTTCAGGCCACCAGGTCTGGGACTCGAACCACAGTTGGCCATGTGAGAGTCCAATGACATAACCACTATACCATATGCTGGGCCAGGTATGCTTGCTTTTAACACTTTCTTACCCTCAGGAACTATAAAATGCACCAAACTAATCTTATGTATTTAATGCCACAGTCCTAGAATCAGGCATCTGCCTTAGGACCTCTGGGTTCTTTTATTAGCAAATTATATTGCAAATCAAGACCTAGATGATAGATGTGCTCATTGCTAGTCAATCATTGTTCCCTCTCAGCTGTCAAAAGAAGGCAACATGTTCATATACTAATCCCATGCATATATACACATACCTATATATTTTTAATATGGAAACATTTGTATTTAAGATAGTCATGAGTTCATACTGATGACTCCAACTCTAAATTACTATCATATCAATCATTTTTTTCCTCCTTGCTTGCTTATCTATAATCTCCTATTACTTTAACAGTGCTAAACCAACCTTTTTTTATCTACCATCCAAATATTGGTTTAATCTCATGTTGTATTAGTCTGTTTGGCTGCCATAACAAAATACTATAGAATGGATTTCTTAAAAAATAGAAATTAATTAATTAATTTTTTAGAGAGAGATTTTTTTGCTATAGGGTACATGCACTCACCAGAGAGACAGAAGATGAGATATTATCTCCACCCCTCCCTCCCGCCCATGGGGATAGCCACACTGCAATCCCGTCTCCTTTTGGGATTTTGGCCAGCATGAGTTTCAAGCTACTGGGTCCAGGACTCGAACAGCAGTCAGTTATATAAGAGTCCAGCAATGTAACTCACTCTGGTGAGTGCATGTGAAAAAATAATGATACTCAATAAGATAAATAACTCTATTTGTAGAGAGAAAGATTTATTATTTTTTTTTGAGAGTTTTTTTTTGCTATAGGGTACGTGCACTCGCCAGAAAGAGAGAGACAGAGACAGCAAGCGAGGAATCACCCCCCAGGGGAGATGGCCACACCGCAGTCCCTTCTCCTCCATTCTCCTCTTGGGATCTTGGGCACGCACACACACGCGCCCGGCGTGAGTTTTAAGCCACCCGGTCTGGGACGCGAACCACTGCCAACTACATGGGAGTCCAGTGACATAGCCATTACACTAACTGCTGGTTCCAAGAGAAAGATTTTGACTACAGACATATGCACGTCCCAGAGAGACAGAGAAACAGAAAGTGAGAAATCACCTGGGGATGGCCACGCCACAAACCCTTCTCCTCCATTCTGCTCTTAGGATCTTAGGTATGAATGCACATGTGCCCGTCATTAGATTTTAAGCCATGAGGTCCAGTACTTGAACCACAGTTGATTATGTGGGAGTCCAGTGATGTAACCAAAATACCATTTGTTGGTCCCAAGATAAATAATTCTAAAGCAAAGTTACTTTTTTTTTTTTCAACAGAGAGCTTTACATTCTTTTTTTTGGAAAGGTTTTTTGCTATGGGGCATGTGTGCTCGCCAGAAAGACAGAGAGAGACAGAAAGTGAGAAATCAAACCCCAACATTTATTTAAATATATTTTTTAATTTCAAGAAAAGCAGTTTTAGCTTTAATAAATCAAAAAAATAGTAAGGAACTTTTCTTAAACTTAAAGTCAGGAAACAGGTTAGGATTCTGTTCGAATAGTAGGTACATGAACCTACCAGCAGCTCAAAATAGGACAAAAATCCTTAAAACCAGAAAACAAAGCCTAGAAGAAAATCAGCAATGTTTTAGTCAAGAGTCATAAAATTCCATCTCACCATTTCAGTCTCAGGCACTTAATCTATCTTCTGTTGTGGTTTGATTTTCCCAATTAAATTCTGGGATATAATGTTCAACTCCAGACTTGCCCCTATGCTTAAGTTGGCTGTTTTTTTAGTTTTCAAAGTTTTATTTCTGTGTATCTATATTTACTTTTCCTGGTATAGCACTCCCTTGAGAACTTCTTGGAGAGCTGGCCTGGTGTTGATAAATTCTTTCAGGTTTTGTTTATCTGAGAATGTTCTTGTCTTTTCCTCTCATATGAAGGATAATCTTAGCAGGTACAGTATTCTTGTTTGAAATTGCTTTTCCCTTAACACTTTGAATATATTTTCCCATTCTTTCTCGGTAACTTGACGTTTCTCTCTTCCAATCTTAGTATCTTGTCTTTATATGTGATTTTGGTCAATCTAGCTATAATGTTGTCTTGGAGAAGATCTCCTTGGGTTGATTCTATTCAAGGTCCTCTCTATTTCTTGGGACTGGGTCTTTGAATGATTCTCTAAATTTGGAAAGTTTTCTTTCAGGATTTCATGGATTAGATTATCAATGTCTTATTAGTCTCTTCACCTTCTGGGATACTAATTATATGGACGTTTGGACGTTTGATGGTATCTAGTATTTCTCATATTATTCTCATTTTGGGGGGCAATATTTTTAGTCTTCATGGTGGATTTTTCAAGACCAGAGATTCTATCTTCTACATCTGAGATTTGATTTTCTGTATGATGTAGTCTGATTTTAATACTTTCAAAGGAGGTTATGACTTCCTATATTGTATCCTTCATCTCTAACAGTTCCATCTGATTGTTTTTTATGGTGTCTACATTTTTTCTTTTAAATCTTGCAAAAATTTCCTCTCCTCCTGGATCTCTCCAGCTCCTTTTTTCTTCCTCTTCTGCAGTTCATTGTCTCTCTTCTCTCCCATCTCTGTTAGCTTTGTCACTATGAATATTCTAAATTCTTTATCTGACATTTCCATGAATTCCACTGTACTATCTCAGGATGAAAATGAATCTTTATTTTCCCTTGGAGGAAAGGTGTTTTCTTGCTTTCCCATATTTCTTGTGACCCTGCAGTGATTTCTAGTCATCTGATGAATAGTGTGTTTCTTCCTAATTCTTAAAGTTCAATCTGAGCGTTTTGAAGTGTGCAGGAGGTGATCTGCAATCTGTCTTCTGTTCCATTTTCACTCTTTATGGGTCAGATTCAGTGGGAATAGAGAAATATTCTGACCGGAATCATATTCAGATGTTTGGATCCTGTTCACGTGGACCTGTCTAGACACTTAGTGTATACAGGCTGAGTAGCCAAGGAATAGTGATAAAGAAAAAAGGAAAAAGAATTAGAGCACAGGAAAGAAGAGGAAAAAATAAAATAAAAAGAAAAAAGAAAAAAAGATACTATAAAAACTTTAGATTTCAATTTTAAAAAGCAAAAAATGAAAACCATGCAGCACACGAAAGCAATATCTCACAGCTCAAGTTTTGTATCCATCTAAGGATGGGCCTGGGTTTGTGCCTTTCCTAAATGATATGGGGAAAGGCACCAATTAGTACAATAAAGGAGGGGTTTTAGAGTCCAGGGAATACTTTATCTTAATTTTTTTAAAAAAATTAAAAGACACAGGGAGACAGAGAGAGACAGAGAGAAATGGAGAGAAGAAGACAAGTAGTACCACCCACTAGAAATGAATCTGGAGGGAGAAATCTCAGCAGAAAATCTTTTTAGTCAAGGGTAGCAATATTTCACAGCTCAAGTTCGGTATCCATGTCAGGATGGGTCTGGGTTTATGCCTTTCTCTCTAGACATAAATCTGGAGGAAGAACTCCAAGCGGAAAGTCTTTATTTTTAGTCAAGGGAAGTAATATTTCACAGCTCAAGTTCAGTATCCATGTCAGGATGGGTCTTCACTTCGCTCATTAAGTTCTCTATATTCATCCACTTTGAATCAAATGATAGGGTCTCATGTTTCTTTCCTTTTTTTTTTTTTTTGAGAGGTTTTTGCTATAGGGCACGTGCATTCACCAGACAGACGGAGAGAGACAGAGAGACAGAAAGCGAGAAATCACCCCCCAGGGGGGATGGCCACGCCACAATTCCTTCTCCCCCATTCTCCTCTTGGGATCTTGGGCACGCACACACACGCGCCTGGCGTGAGTTTAAGCCACCGGGTCCGGGACACGAACCGCGGTCGACTACGTGGGAGTCCAGCAACATAGCCATTATGCTAACTGCTGGTCCCAAGGGTCTCATGTTTCTTATGGCTGAGTAATATTCCATTGTATATATGTGCCATAGTTTTTCAAAGCAGTCATCAGTTTTTGGACACTTGGGTTGATTCCATGTCTTAGCAATTGTGAATAATGTTGCAATAAACATGGATAGGCAAGTATCTTTTCAAATGAGTGTTTTCCTTTTTTTTTTTTTGGAGAGGTTTCTGCTATAGGGCGCGTGCAACTGTCAGAAAAACAGAGAGAGAGATAGAGAGACAGAAAGCGAGAAATCACCCAATCACCCTCCAGGGGGGATGGCCATGCCGCAATCCCTTCTCCTCCATTCTCCTCTTAGGATCTTGGGCTTGAGTTTAAGCCACCAGGTCCAGGACTTGAACCATGGTTGACTACATGGGAGTTCAGCGACATAGCCATTATGGTAACTGCTGGTCCCCCATTTTTTGGATAAATACTGAAGAGTGGGATTATTGGATCATATGGTAGTTCTACTTGTAGGTTTTTGAGGAGCCTCCATAATGTTATCCACAGAGGTTGTACTAGTTTGCATTCCCACCAACAGGGTAAGAGGTTTCCTCCTTCCCTACATCTTCACCAGCACTTGCTTTTCCTTATTTTTTGGATTCTATCCTTTCTGACTTGGGTAAAATAGTATCTCATTATGGTTTTGATTTGCATTTCCCTTATGATGAGACTTTGAACTTTTTTTATATGTCTTTTGGCTATTAATAAATTGTCTTTGGAGAGTTATCTATTCAGTTCACTTGATCATGTTTTTAATTGGATTAATACTTTTTTATTGGTGAGATGCTTGAGTTCCCTATATATTCTTCCTTTCTTCCTTTTCTTTCTTTCTTCCTTCCTTCCTTTCCTTCTCTTTCTTTCTTTCTTTCTTTCTTTCTTTCTTTCTTTCTTTCTTTCTTTCTTTCTTTCTTTCTTCCTTTCTTC
>NW_006160045.1:4250051-4251514 GCF_000334495.1 Tupaia belangeri chinensis
CCTTTCTTTCTTTCTTTCTTTCTTTCTTTCTTTCTTTCTTTCTTTCTTTCTTTCTTTCTTTCTTTCATCTTTCTTTCTCTTCCCCTCCCTTCTCCTTCCCCCTCCCTCCCTCCCTCCCTCCTTTCTGTCTTTCTTTCTTTCTTTCTTTCTTTCTTTCTTTCTTTCTTTCTTTCTTTCTTTCTTTCTTCCTTCTTTTTTTCTTGTTAAAGATTTTTGCCATAGAGTACATGTGCCCACTGGAGAGGGACACACAGAGAGAAATAGGGAAAGTAAGAAATCACCCCACAGAGTGATGGCTATGCTACCATCCCTTTGCCTCCAGTCTCCTGTCAGGATTTTGGGCACACATGCACACACATCTGTGATTTTTCAAGCTGTCAAACTATGGTCAACCACGTGGGAGTTCAGCCCTTATCCACCATGCTACCTCCTGTCCCCGAGTTCCTATATATTCTGGTAATCAGTCTCTTGTCTGAGGAATAATGTGCAAATATTGGGGAGGGGGGTGAAAAGTCATGATATATTCTAATTTTTCAATGCAAATATGCATCATGACTTTTCCGACATCTTAATGTTTTCTTCTATTCTGAGGGTTGTCTTTTCATTCTCATTGTTGTCTCCTTTGCTGTGAAGTTTTTTTAGCTTGATGTAACCCCACTTACCTATTATTGCCTGTGCTTTAGGAGTTTCATTTAAGAAATCTTTGCTTACTCCAATGTCTTCAAGAATTTCCCCTAGGTTTTCTACCAATAGTTTTAAAGTTTCAGGCTTTACATTTAAATTTGTGATCCATTTTGAGTTGATTCTTGTTAATGGTGAAATACATGGGTTCAGTTTCATTTTTCTGCAGGTAGATATCCAGTTCTTTTACTACCACTTGCTCAAAAGATTCTTTACCTCACTGCATTGTTGTGTACCTTTGTCAAAGATCAGTGGACTGCATGATTTGGAGTTTATTCTGGATTCTGTTCCATTGATTATGTATTTATTTTTGTGTCAGTACCATGCTGTTTAATCATCACTGCTTTGTAATATATTTTATTTTGAAGTCAGGTAGTGAGATGCCTCCTACTTTATATTTGTATAGTGTTCCTTTGACGATACAGGGTCTTTTTTGATTCCAGACAAATTTCATAATTTTTTTCTACTTTTGTGAAGAATGTCACCAGGAATTTGATTGAAATCACATTGAATATGTAAATTAATTGGAGTAGAACTGACATTTTCATTATATTGATTCCTCCAACCCAAGAACATGGAATGTCTTGCTATTTTTTGGTACCATTCTCCATTCCTTTTTTCAGTTTTTTCTTTAAAGTTTTTTTCAGTTCTTTGGTTAGGTTTATTCTGAAGTATTTTGTTCATTTTGTGGTTATTGTAACTAGGATTGCTTTCTTCAATTCTATCTTAGTCTGTTCAATACAAAAATCCGTAGCTTTTTTTTTTTTTTTTTTTTAGGGGTT
>NW_006160045.1:4251531-4253032 GCF_000334495.1 Tupaia belangeri chinensis
CTTTAGGGTATGTGTGCTCACCAGAAAGACAGAGAGATACAGAGAGACAGAAAGCAAGAAATACCCCCCAGGGGGGATGGCTATGCCACAATCCCTTCTCCTCCATTGCTCTCTCAAGATTTTGGGCACAAACACACACGTGCCTGGCATGAGTTTTAAGCCACCGGGTCCAGGACTTGAAATGCAATCAACTACATGGGAGTCCAGCAATGTAACCATTACACTATTTGCTGGTCCCCAATTATGCCATCCACTGGTCCCTATAGCATTTTTATATACCAATAATGAATTAGTACATAAATCTGCTATGGATTTTTGTATATTGATTTTGCATTCTGCTTCTTTACTGAATTAATTTATCAATTCTAGGAGTTTTTTCATGGATGCCTTTGGATTTTCATATCCTATTATCATATCCTCTGTGAATAGGGATTGTTTACCTTTATTTTTCCCTCTGAATGTCTTTTATTTTGCTTTCCTGTCTGATTGCATTGACTAGGACCTCTAGCACTATGTTGAAAAGGACTGGAGAAAATGGGCAGCCATGTCCTGTTGCAGTTTTTAGTATTATGTTAGCAATAGGTCTGTCATATACAGTTTTCATTGTGTTGAGGAATGTCCCTTCTACCTCTATTTTTCTGAGAGTCTTGATCATGAAGGGATATTGTATTTTATCAAATGCTTTTTTTTTTTGCATCTCTAGACATGATCATATAATTTTTATCTTTCTTTCTGTTAATGTGATATATTAACATTTATCGTTTTGGGTATTTTCTGTTTTCTTTTGTATCTCATTGAGTTTTTGTTGTTGTTTGTTTGTTTTTGATGAATATTCTGAACTCTTCTTCTGACTTTTCTATCATTTTCTGTGTTTTATTCATTGTTGGTGTTCCTTTGGGGGAGAGGTATTTCCTTTTTTTTTTTTTCTCATATTTGTGGTATCTCTGCATTGATTTTTAGACATCTAGTGGAGTACCCACTTCTTTCTAACTTGAAGGGTTGATTCTGTAATGCTGAGGGAGGGAAGAATATTTCTAGATCCCAGGAGTGCCCTTGGCAAAGTGACCCAGGAAGGGCTAGAATATTGCCACATATTGCAGAGCAGAGCTTATATAGCCCGTGCATGAGATATGGAGATGGAGAGACTCTTCAGACCCATGTAGAGTCCTGGCAAATGGTCCAGGAGGGTCCACATGGCAAAACTGGAAGCCACAGCAATCACCATTTGAATTTCTAGCCTGGTTGGCCTGAAACACAATGGACACACACATGAGTCCCTAAGATCTGGCAAGCTGATGGACTGAAGGAAGGGGGTTGTAGTATAACCAGACCCTGTAGAGGGTAAGTCTCAGTCATGCTCTTTTTCTTATATGTGTACACACTCACTCTATCATGGATAAAAAAAAAAATTTTAATCTAAAAAAGGGGGGGATGGGGAACCAGCAGTTAGCGTAATGGCTATGTCGCTGGACTCCCACGTAGTCGACCGCGGTTCGTGTCC
>NW_006160045.1:4253191-4260282 GCF_000334495.1 Tupaia belangeri chinensis
CTAAAGTGAAAATCTCTCCAAAAAAAAAAAAAAGAAAAAAAGAAAAAAAAAGGGGGGGATGATGTCTATCATAGCTATGTAAAAGTTAAGAGAATATTTCTTTATTTCTTTCTTTTTTAGGTTTTTGCCATAGGGTAAATGCCAGAGAGAAATAGTGAAAGGGAAAGTGAGAAATCACCCTTGGGAGGATGGCCATGCCACAGTCCCTTCTCCATTCTACTCCTGGGATTTTTGAGTACATATATGCACACACACGCCCAGTGATTTTCAAGCTGCTAGGTCCAAGATTTGGACCATGGCTGGGCATGTGGAAGTCCAGCACCTTAACCACTACACCACCTGCTGGCCCTGAGAATTTTTCTTAAAGCCTCCAGATACCATTTGAATTCTGCTTTGAAAGGGTATGTCATTTTAAGACAAGCTCAAATAGAATTTTAAAAGATTAGTTTTTGATGCTTCATTATGTATGTCATTGAGAGTATATCAGGAATTATTTACTTTAGGGTCCCCATAGTCTCACTGCATTCAGGATTCTGAATGTGCATGGTATTTTCAACATGTTGGGAACTATTGGGTCGTCAGAAAAGTCATAACATATTTTTTCTATGTAAAAATGTGTCATGACTTTTCTGACGACCCAATATATTATAACTTATTTATAATTCATGAAGTTCCAATAGAGAAGAACATTTATGGTAGAAAAATAAAACTTAATCTTGAAAATGTGGTTAATTTATGAATATAAATACTATCTTTACAAAATAACAAATTAATTATAATGTAATTTTAGAATGCTTTTGTCTGTGGAAGGAGTAAAGTCAGAAATTTTCATTTGCTTATTTTTACAGAATTCCATGGTACTAACCAAGATGTTGGCTGCTTTAGGACAGGCGCCCTTCATAAAAACACTTCTGAAGCAAAAAACTTATTTTCCGACTGATGACATAGTACAAGGGTATTTAATTTTAAAATTTCAAATATACAGTTTAGTTTTAAAGTTCAGAAAAATTATTAGATACTTAATATGTTGTAAAACCCTAGTGAAATTTTATGTAATGTATTTAATATATAATTTTCAAATACCTTCTTTTCTGATATGCAAAAATATTATGATACACAGAACTATTAATAATTGCCAACTCAGAAAATGCCATTCAGACTCTTGGATTATAATGTCACAATTTGTGTTGCAACCTAACTTTTAATTCAAGAACCTCATTTGGGATGATAGCAAATCACATCAGTGTCTTAGACTGTTTCCTGCTGGTTTGTAAAAGTGAGCCACACAGTGTGCAACACATGTCACAGTAATTACCACCACCCATATACATACACACACATCACAAACTGTACCTGAGCAATAGCATCTGTTACTATTGCAATTATTACAGTAGGTTACCACAGGTGGATGAGGGTGATACAATTACCCTATGTTTATGGTAAGCTGCTTATACTAAAAGATACACTTCCTGCCTTTAATGACCTTACAATTATCAGAGACAAACAAAGAGATATTATGACAGAGGTCATTTCAGAGTACAGTGGAACAAAGAAGGTGCATAACTTAGGCCCAGAAGAGAGGGAGTGGGTAGGGACTTTCCTAAAGAGGTAACATATTGTATTACGGAAAGATATATAAAAGCCAGTCTGAGAGAATTCCAAGCAGAAGAGATGATGTATGTCCATATCTTTAAACTGAGACCTGAGAAAATGCACACATTTTAGAAGATGCAAAAAAAGTTTAATTCATTGCTGGTGTAAGGAGTATCATTCATGGAGATAGAATATTTTTGAAACCATTCTCATAATTGGAGCTAACATTCCTCCTGATTTTACAAAACTTGTGAAGTAGTGAGGTAGGAAAATTAGTCACCATAAATTAAGAGAAAGTTGCTTCTGGGAGGATTAGAAAGATAAGGGTAGTTCCTGGAACAGGTTGGTTTCAGTACCTATAAGGGGGGTTATTGCTAAATGACACCAGAGGCTGAACAGAACACCTTCAGATTTAAAGGACACATTCATCAGATCATATACCAATTTAATGGCGACCTGTTTTGTTTTTGTTTTTTTTCAGTTCAATTAAAAAATTTTTTTTGTTTTTAAATTCATTTACTAAACATTATCACAGCATACAAAATGTGATTTCCCATTCAGAATATACTGCATAGTGGCTTAATCATACATGTTATCATCAATAATTTTCCATTTCTAGTTTCATATATATTTATATATTTTCCCCCTGTTTCTCACCTCTGTCTTTTTCTACCCTCCTCCCACACTATCTCAGGTGTCTATAGTTGTTTTCCATTCCTTCCCCCGCCCCCCACATTTTGTTGATTCACAAAATTTCTTAAATAATCTAACTACTTTTAATAGCAAGCTCAGCTAATATATACATATCTATGAAAACATGTCAGACTTTATGCATGAAACTCTTAGTAGAATGAATATATTATAAGTTAGCACCTAGCTGATGCTGTGTAGCTTACTATGGTCATTAATTTTGTATTTTTTACTATATTTTTTAATTTCAAGAAAAGCAGTTTTAGCTTTTAATAAATCAAAGAAATGCTAGGGAACTATGCTTAAAACTTAAAGCTGAGATACAGGTTGGGATTCTGTTCAAATAGTAGGTACATGAATCTATCAGCAGCTCAAAACAGGACAAAAATCCTTAAAACCAGAAAACAAAGCCTTGAAGAAAATCAGCAATGTTTTATTTAAAAGTCATAAAATTCTATTTCACCAGTTTAGTCTCATGGACTTAATCTATTTTCTGTTGTGGTTTGATATTCCCAATTAAATTCTGGGATATACTATTCAACTCCAGACTTGTCCCCACAATTAAGTTGGCCACTTTCTTAGTTTTTGAACTCTTATTTCTATGTGACTGTATTTAATTTTCCTGGCATAGCACTCCCTTTAGAACTTCCTGGACATCTAGTCTGGTGTTGGTAAATTCTTTCAGGTTTTGTTTATCTGAGAATGTTCTTGTCTTTTCTTCCCATATGAAGGATAATCTTGCCAGGTACAGTATTCTTGGATGAAATTGCTTTTCCCTTAACACTTTGAATAGATTTTCCTACTCTTTCCTTACTCACATTGTTTCTGATGAGAGGTCCGCTGTCAGTCATATGGGATATCCTTTGTAGGTAACTTGACGTTTCTCTCTTGCCAATCTTAGTATCTTGTCTTTGGCTGTGGTTTTGGTCAATCTGGCTGTAATGTGTCTTGGAGAAGATCTCCTTGGGTTGATTCTATTGGGGGTCCTTTGTATTTCTTGGGACTGGATCTTCGAATGCCTCTCTAAGTTTGGAAAGTTTTCTTGCAGGATTTCATGGAATAGATTATCAACGCCCTTATGAGTCTCTTCACTTTCTGGGATCCCAATTATCTGGATGTTTGGACGTTTCATGGTATCTGGTATTTCTCGTATATTCTCATTTTGGGGGGCAATTTTCTTAGTCTTAGTGGTGGGTTTTTCTAGGCCAGCCATTTTGTCTGTCTTCTACATCTGAGATTCCATTTTTGGTATGATCTAGTCTGATTTTAGTACTTTCGAGAGACGTTTTGACTTTCTGTATTATAGCCTTCATCTCTAACAAGTCCATTTGATTCTTTTTTGTAGTGCAAATTTCCTCTTTTAGATCTTCTAAGAATTTCCTCACCTCCTGAAGCTCATCAGCTCCTTTCCCCTGCCTCTTCAGCAGTTCATTGTCTCTCTTCTCTTTGATCTCTTTGAGCTTTGTAGCCATGAAAATTCTAAATTCTTTAACAGACATTTCCATGAATTTTATTGTACTGTCTAAGGATGAAGAAGAGTTACTATTTTTCCTTGAAGGAGAGGTATTTTCTTGTTTTTCCATATTTCTTGTGCTCCTGCAGTGATTTCTAGTCCTCTGATGAATGGTGCATTTTTTCCTAATCTTGAAGGTCAATCTGAGTGTTCAGTGGCGTGCAGGACGAGGTGATCTGCAATCTCTCTCTGTTCTGTTTTCACTCTTTGTGCATCAGAATCAGTGGGAATAGAGGAATATTCTGACCTTACTGGTATTCAGATGTTTAGATCCTATTCACTTAGACCTGTCTAGACACTTAATGTGTAGAGGCTGAAAAGCCTATGAGTAAAGATAAAGAAAAAGAATTAGAGAAAAGGAAAGAAAATATTTTTAAAAAGAAGTAACAGAAAAGATAATAAAAACCTTTAGATTTTAATTTTAAAAAGCAAAAGTTGAAAACCGTGCCACATGAAAGCAATATTTCATAGCTGAAGTTCTGGATCCATGTGGAAATGGGCCTGGGTTTGTGCCTTTCCTAACTAGAATGCGGAGAGGCACCTATCAGCATAATAAAGGGGCTTGAGAGCCCAGAGAATGCTTTATCTTAAAATTGTTAAAAAAAAAAAAAAATTAAAGATACAGGGAGACACAGAGAGATGGATATAGACACAGAGAAATGGAGAGAAAGAAACAGGTAACACTACCCACTAGAAATGAGTGAGGAAGATGTTTCAGCAGAAAATCATTAAGTCTCTGAAAGCAACATTTCACAGCTGAAGTTCAGGATCCATGTGAAGAAGGGCCTGGGATTATGCCTTTCTTGAAATGGGTGAGAGAGACGTCTCGCAGGAAATCTTCATTTTAAGTCTCTGAAAGCAGTATTTCACATTGAAGTTAAGAATCCATGTGGGCCAGATGTTTTTAGTTTTTTCTTTTTCTTTTTGGAGAGGTTTTTTCTATAGGGTACGTGTGCTTGCCAGAAACACACACAGAGAGACTGAGAGACAGAAAGCCAGAAATCACACACACACCCAGGGGATGGCCATACCACAATCCCTTCTCCTCCATTACTCTTGGAATTCTGGGCATGCACACATATGCCGTGGCGTGAGTTTAAGCTACCGAGTCCAGTATTCGAACCACAGTTGACTACATGGGAGTCCAGCAACATAGCCATTACACCAACTGTTGGTCTCCAAATGCTTTTAGTTTTTAATGAAGCCCAGTTAATCTAATTTTCCTTTGGTCCCTTGTACTTTTGTTGTCATGTCAGAAAAATCATTGCCAAATCCAAAGTCATAAAAGATTTACCACAAAGTTTTACCAAAATGTTTTCATCTCAGTCCTATACTTTTAGCTTTTAAGTTTAGATATTTGATCTACTTTTAATCAATTTTTAAAAAAATTTTTTATTTACCAGCAGGCACATGCACTTTCCAGAGAGAGAGGAAGTGGGAGATAGCACCTCCAATGCAGTAAAGTCATACCGCAATGACCTCTCCTCCATTTCTCCATCCTGTCAGAATTTTAGACGCATACACACAAATACTCAATTGTGTTTTTCAAGACACTGGGACCAGGATTCAAACCAGTCAGCTATGTAGAATCTGACTCCTTTACCTTTAGACCATTACGCCAGCCCCTTAGGTGATTTTTATTATTATTATTATTTTAATGGGAAAGAAAGAGAGAGGTATTTTTGGCAGTGTGCCTTCATGATTTGTGATCCTCCTGCTCCAGTTAGCTAAGGTTACAGGTGAACACCACTGTGCCTGGCCTATTTAGGGCAGGCTAGGAATCAAACACACATGTATTTTGAATCCATTTTTGTGGTGTGAGATAGGGGTCCAAATTAATTGTTTCACATCTGGAGATGTAGTGTCCCGGCAGAATTTGTTGAAAAGACTATTGTTTCCCCTTTGAATTGCTTCAGCACTTTTGTTGAAAGTCAATTTATAGTGAATATAACAGCGTATTTCTGGATTTTTCAATTCTTTCATTGCCCTCTATGTTTAGCCTTATGTCAGCACCACATTGTCTTGATTACTGCACCTCAATAGTAAGATTAAAAATTAAAAGATATTAGTTCTCCAACTTTGTTATTCTTTGTATTTTCCCTTTTAAAAAAAAAAATTAGAGTAATTTCTTGCTATAAGGCACATGTGCTTGCTGGAGAGACAAGGGAGAAAATGTGTATGTCCCAAATCCTGATCTAATGGTAACAAAGTGAAGGAAACTTAGCAAGATCTGTTCAATATATTTTTTTGGTTTTTTTTTCCCTTAAAAATAAATTGTTTCCTTAGATTACATAGGATGTATATCTGTTCCATATATTCTGAAGTATGAATATACCCAAAATACAACCCAGAAATCTTTTTTGTTCAATTTGAAAGTCATGTCTTATTTTAGTAACTCAATAACACACACATTCTATATAACAACATTTAAAATGTATTAGTGTTGAAATATTCCTTTTCTTCCAACTTCTATTTAATGAAATACTTTTATTCAGAATCTTCACATGCAGATTTTTAAATATTTTTGCTATAGGGCACATGCATTCACTGGTGAGACAGAGTCAGAGAGAACGAAAGTGAGAAATCACACCCCAAGGGGATGGTCATGCCCCAGTCCCTTTTCCTCCATTCTCCTCTCAGGACTCTGGGCACACATTCACATGCACCTGTTGTGATCTTCATGCCACTGGGTCTTGGACTCGAATCACAGTTGAACGTGTGGGCGTCTAGTCCCTTAACCTCCATGCCACCTGCTGGCTCCTGTTCAATATAAACTTGGTGTCTTTGAGTGACATACCTTCCCTCTGGGTAAAGGGTAGGACACAGAAGGGTCTTCATGGGAGAAGGGAGGAAGAAGATCTGAGAGTGACCCTCCTATATTTTATGGGGACCTTCAGGAGAGAACAGTGGTTAAAGAAAAAGAAAGTGAATTGTCATTTATATATTAGCCTTATATCCTGTGACTATAATTGCTTATTGGTGCCAGAATTCTTTCCCTCCTGTTCCTTAGGGTTTTCTACATAGTTCATTATGTCACATATGAACAAAAAACAATTTTATTTCTTCATTCCCAGTATGTACACCTTTCATTTAACTTTTTTTGTTTCTTGTTGGCTAGCAGTTCCAGTACTAAGTTGAATAGAAGTGATACGAGGAAATAGCCTTGGTTGTTGTTAATTTTAAGAGGAAAGTATATAGTTACGTATCATTAAGTTTGTTACATTTTTCGTAGATTTGTTTTATCAAATTGAAGAAGTTTTCCTCTATTGCTACTTTACTGAGAGTTTTTAGCAGG